>NC_085841.1:78621293-78938793 GCF_035594765.1 Anolis carolinensis
ATTTCAGTGAGGCAAAAATTCAAGCATTACTTCATGCCACCGTATGCATACGTGTGCGTGTTCATGCACGGATAAGACAAAAAGAGAGAGTCTGTGTGAGAGAAAAATCTGAGATTAACACTACCAACCAATGCTGATGTAATCAAAAGTAAACCCTAATTCTGGATTGGGCATATGTGCAGTTTATTAAAGCTTCCCGTTTCTGCCGTATATGCACTCACAAACACTTCAGCCACTGCCCTCTATGATGCCTGCAAGCACGGAAGAAGCAACTCTGCAAGGAAGGAGATTGCACGCTCTATTACAGCAAAGATGCCTTTTGACCTGTTTTTCATCAATGAGCCTCTGCCCTTGCATGCACCCATAATCTGGAGAAGGGAGGGAAAGAAAAACCCTCAAAGAGCTTTGAATGAATAATAGAATGAGTACAAAAGGCTTCTGGATATCACCAAAAGAGAACAGTACCAGGCTACTGGAATACAAGTGCTGCTCTCTGAACTGGTGGATCTGTCCCCCATTTTTCTTTATACCAGGACCTTCTAGGAGTCACAACTAGTCAAAATAGTTTATTGTACGGGCCCAAGGCCATGACAAAAAGCAACGCATGCACACAATAGTACCCTCAGAGAAATAGACTCCAATGATACTGAGCAGAAGCCATAATCGTGCTCCCGCAACTACAAAAGTGCCAGAAAGAACAAGGAAAATATTGAAAAGAAATTAGAAGTGGCTGGAAGCAAATTCCCATTTTTGCAGGTGTGGTGGTGGTATTTCTAGTGTTTTAAATAGTGCAGGGCACACTTGTGGCCTTTGTGAAATGTAACTTGTAGACCTTAGAAGCTTTCACATGGAGCCCACCTTTTCTTCCAGAAACAGAAAAAGAAGCATTTAAGCAAGGAGGTTAGAGCACTGAAGGCTATGTATGCCCCCTTTCCCAACCAGGTCTCTAGGCCACTATTTTCTAAACTTCAAATTAAGTCATTGATATGATGATAACTAAATATCTTCCCAAAATTATTATTATTAGAAAAGCTGGTCTTGTTGGATTTGCTTTTCTACAGGTATCCATAACAACCACAACGTGAAAACAAGTCATGTAAATTTTCATTTACAAGAAGATATTTACATTAATATTTATATATTTATTTTGGAGCCCCCGATGGCGATATGCATTAAAGCACTGAGCTGGAGACTGAAAGGTCCCAGGTTCAAATCCTGGGAGCGGCATGAGCGGCCGCTGTTAGCTCCAGCTCCTGCCAACCTAGCAATTCAAAAACATGCTAAGGGGGCCACGACTGAAAAGGCCCTCTCTCTCGTCCCCACCAATTGTATTTGAGACGCGGGTGGAAACAAGAGTAGGTCCTCCCCGGTGGATCGCAGAGTTCATGCAGGTTTGTAGTAGGAGATGCGATCACAAAGATAGACTGGACCCGAGCCGTTTTGGACTTTATAGGTAATAACGAACACTTTGAATTGGGCTCGGACATTTAACGGCAGCCAGTGGAGCTGTTTCAATAGAGGGGTAATCCTCTCCCTATAGTTTGCTCCCATTAACATTAAAAAATCCAGATTGTCTGCTTTGGACTGGATTATATGGCAGTTCAGACTCATAAATTCCAGTTCAAAGCAGATAATGTGAATGATCTGTTCTGATAATCTGGATTATATGACAGTGTAGAAGGGGACTCAGAAAGTACTTGCTTTTACTCAAGACTAATTCCCATTAAAGTCACCTGCATTTACTTCTGCATAGACCTGTATAGAATTGCATGATCAAGGATTTGTTATAATTTATAAAGTTATAATACAAAAAGAAAAGACAGCTTCTGTGGTTTTAATAACCATAGGCATCCCTCATATATTTAACAATGATTTCTCATAGTGAGCAAAATATTTGAGACCTGTGATTTCCTTGCATTTTTACATGTTAACTGGGATTTTCTTTTGCCATTGAAAGATCAAAGAAGTCACTTTTGCAGCTAACGAAATATAAACACAGAGCAGGAAGAATGACAATTTTTGGCATGTGAAAGCTCTACCTAAACCAAGAATTCTGTCAAGCCATTTTAAATTTTCCTTTCTTTATAATCATGTCAGGGCTTGAGTGCCATATTAGCCTCTCTCGTTCCTGCATATCTCTGCCCTAAAAAATCAATGACATTATTGTTTTGATTAGCCAGATGATATTAATGAAGGATGGCACTGCCTTTCAAAGAACACTTCCTTCCCCCTCAGTATTTGTTTCGAGTTCCTCAGTAACAGTATGGTTGCATTGGAAATGTTAGATTGAACCTTATTCCTCATGTATTTTTGAATGACTGATTTCCATTGTCGTTTGAACAGTTTTAAATGGAGGCACCTAGAAGATAAAGAGCCCAGGGCAAGATGAAGCAACTGAAGCATTATATTAGACCTATTTGTTTGTAATATCGGTGGGGAAGTGGAAGACAGAAAAGATTGATTTGGTAACACAATAACCTTTAAAAAATTAGCCTATTTATAGAATTCCTTCTGTGCATCCTGACTGGCTGCAAGCAAATCCAATTGTAAGTACTTTACTGAGATCCAGATGAAAGTATGCATCCCGTCGATTTCCATGGGGCATAGAGCTGCTTGCATTATCCACTATGTTGGATGAAAAGAAAAGAAAAGGAGGAAATACCAAAAGAGAAGAGTGAAATTGCTAAATTAATGTTCTTATTTATTCATTCTTTTATTTATTATCAATGCTAGTAGTAATAATTATTTTATTCATTTGTATCCTGTATTTCTCTCAATAATAGATCAGAAGGTGGCTAACAACGTATTTAAAAATGATACCAATTCTGATTGTTGACAATGTTGAGCTACATACATTGCCTACTCAGCAAAACCTGCATCCTATATTTTTGCATGGCATTCCAACATGAATCCCAGAACAAGTCTCATGGTAAAAAGCTTCAAAATGCACTTTCTCCTGCATTGTTTTTGATTAATACAGGAAAACCGACGGGATGTGTCACATATATTAACATACATATCACCCACAGAATCTTCATTCTGTCTGAATCTGACAGTACGTGGAAAAACCATTCTGGTAGTTTGCTCAACCTTCTCTCCTCTCCAGTCATACGTCTGACAGTGCGTAGAGTTGTCGCTTCCAGGTATGGACTGAACTGCAGGTTCTAGCCCAATTTTTCTTATCCACCAACTTTTTCTTTTTGGTTAGAACAACCAGAGTTTGGGGTTATTTTGAGCTTTAGTGGGTCTTTTGGGTCTGGAATAGCTTGCGAACATGTGGCAGCTTGCTTAATTCTAATCCAATTGAGCCATTACTTTATTTCTGCTACCTTTACTGCACGAGGTGATATAAGAATTACCACCTTTCCATTTGGGTTGCAGCATTTCACCTTTCCAATCTTTGACCCACACCTCATCCCCTGGCTTAAACAAATGAGTAGAGGTCATATGGATGGGCAGCCTGAACTCAGAAGCATATTGCCTTACCGTGTTTTCCTGAAAATAAGACAGTGTCTTATATTAATTTTTGGTCCCAAAGACACACTAGATCTTATTTTCAGGGGATGTCTTATTTTGCTCCCTCCTCCACCACTGAGGAAGGTGCATGTGGTGTGAAGGAGAAGGAGGGAAATGTGTGCACCTTTCCCTCCTTCTCCTTCATGCCACGTGCTCTTTCCTCAGTGGAGGAAGAGGGAGATGCCACCGACGAGGAAGGTCCGTGCAGCACAAAGGAGGAGAGAAAGGTCTTTCTCTCTTCCTTCGTGCCACATGCTCCTTCCTCGATGACGGCAGCTCCCTCCTCCTAGGTCTTACTTTCAGGGAATGTCTTGTATTTGGCAATTCACCAAAATCTCTACTAGGTCTTATTTTCAGAGGATGTCTTATTTTCGGGAAAACATGGTAGCTCTTGCAGCAATTTTCCCAAAGCAACCATTTCCTGCCTGGGGCCCTATTTCATGCAATTCCCCTTGTAACCTTGAGAACAAAGGAAGGGGCCTAGTGGGAGTGCATATGATGTGCAACAATGCTAAGGGAAGGAGCTGTATCCAATTGAGTTCTGTCTCTTGGCATATTTTTGCCAGCTTAGTTTTCAAAGTTCAATTTATCCTCTCAACCTTCCCTGAGCTCTGTGGCCTATATGCACAATGCAAATTCCAAGGAATTCCATGGATTTTAGCCAAGTTTTGAATTGTAGTATAACAAGAGCAGGGCCATTGTCTGACTCTATGAAAGCTTGTGTTGCACCCCTAGACTGCAGAGACACCTCAAAACCACACTGGAGTCCCAGACTATAAGTAAAGCAAGCTGTTTATTGAAGAGTATATGTAAGCAATAGCAAATAAAAGTTCAAAGTCAACAAAACAAGATTTTAGTCCATCAGGTACAAGATACTTTAGAGTCTTGAAGCAAGGGTCCATGAAAATCAAACACAAGAATAAACTCCATCAAGGTATCAAAATAGTCCAAGGAACAGGAACAAAACTGGAACAAATAACGAAATCTTTGACTGGAACAAGGAATCCAAACTGTAAAACTTTCAGGAACAATGACTGGATAATCCAAAATTCTCCAAGAGTAAAACAAGGACTGGAACAATATTTGAGATACAAAGCTATATGCACTTGGCATGAAAATCCACAGGAACAAGGAACAGGATTCTATGAGTCCATGAACCATGCTCAATGAACAAAGTTACCACTTCTGAAAATCACTCTCAGAAGCAGTTCCTCTTAAGGCTGAAACAAGGCTGCTTTCCATGGGAAGTTTGTTCAAACCCCTTTCTCATTAACAACCCTTTGCTTCATCTGAAAACTTCTCTTTCTTGTCTCTGTTGAAATATAGCTTTTTTTCGGTCAACCTTGTTAGTGTTATCACAAATGAAATGCCCATCTGCCAAGGAATGGTTCGACCTTGACTCTCCCAAGTAATGTGATTCAAGCTGCTTGCTTGAAACCATTGTATGCTTGTTCCCAGAATCCTCAGAGACATCCAACTTTGGCTGCATGGGAATCCTAGGCTTCAACCCAGATTCATCTGATAGGTCTGGTGCAGACACAATCACAGGCTGAACAGGACCATCTTTAGGCTCACCTGACAGCTCAGGTGCAGAATGGGATACAACAACTGGCACCTCGTGCCTTGGAATAATGTCTTTCATCAGGGCATGAGCCAGTTCAGATGCAGACAAGATCATTGTCTTCCAACCTATCCTTACTACTTGTTGGTTTTTAAACCTTGGGATTAACTAAGATGACAAGCTCTAATCAAGAAACAAAATATATGACTTTGATCTTGTGGAATTATTCCGTTTTTTGAAAGAAACAAAAAGCAAGAATATATTTGAAAACAAATTTAAAAAACTAGGCTTTGGCTAATGAACCTGCTGGGAAATGTAACATGTATTAGTCCTTTAATGCTGTCTCATTTAATTAATAATGTAAGCAATAACTTAATTCAGGAATTAAGTTTATTAAGAAATTCCAATATGTCAGTCACTCTATTGTTAAAAAATATATGGGGCCAGTGCACTTTCAGAAACTATTGCAAGACATTGCTTCAATATATTTGGTCATGTTCAGAATACAGAAACATATAAACACATGTTGCTGTTATTTACAGTAGAGTCTCACTTATCCAACATAAACGGGCCGGCAGAATGTTGGATAAGCAAATATGTTGGATAATAAGGAGGGATTAAAGATAAACGAGTGTTGGATAAGTGAGACTCTACTGTATTTATTTTATAACTAAATTATTGTGATTTTGTTTCTTAAGTTTTGTTGGGCATTAGCAGTGCTGTAAAACAAATAAACAAAGAAAGAAAGGTAATCAATTATTCTCCTGCCATTTTAATGTTCAGATGGTGCCATCCTGCTCCGAAATCAACTAGAAGTTTGTTTGTGTTTAGGTTTAGGCCCAGATGTCTGCTTCTGGTGAAACTGTCCTTCTGCTGGTAGATCTTCTTTGCAGACTGTTCTTTGCCAGCAGAATAACAAAAAGTTGGAGCAGTAAAGGATCAGAGTGAAGGTAATTAGACCATTCCTAAAATGCTCAGGTTAGGAATGATTTGAAGTGATCACAGTTTTAGATGGTGTAGCATCATTTCAGGGTCCCCAGTGGAGCAGCGAGTTAAACTGCTGAGTTGCTGAACTTGCTGACTGAAAGATCGGCAACTTGAATCTGGGGAGCGGAATGAGCTCCTGCTCTTAGCCTCAGCTTCTGCCAATCTAGTAGTTCGAAAACATGAAAATGTGAGTAGATCAATAGGGATCGCTCCGGCAGGAAGGTAACGGCGCTCCATGCAGTCATGCCAGCCACATGACCTTGAAGGTGTCTACGGACAACACCGGCTCTTCAGCTAAGAAACGGAAATGAGCACCAACCCCCAGAGTCCAGACTTAATGTCTGGGGGAAACCTTTACCTTTACCAGCTGACATTTGACTGTCTTCTTGGCCTATTATTATTATTATTATTATTATTATTATTATTATTATTATTATTATTATTATTATTAAACTTTATTTGTACCCCGCTAGCATCTCCCGAAGGACTCGATGCGGCTTACAAAGGCCAAGGCCTCAACACACAATATAACAATACAAACAAAGGCAAATTAAAAGAATTAAAACAGTATAAACCACAAGCAATAACAATACGCTAAAACACAATAGAACTGACCTATTAAGACTCTGCTCTTTTGGGGCCACATTTGTTCTCTGTGAGATTCCAGTAGTCCTTAAAAACAAAACCGGTTTGCTTCCTGAATTTGCCTATATGTAGTTCAGGTGGAGGCAACCTGTTGGACTGCAGCCTTCTCAGCCATAGGCAGCATAGTTGCAATGGGGAGGAATGATGAGAAGACATACAGTCCAAAACTCATCTGAAGGGCCATAGTTGCTTTCTTCTAATGTAATTATTCCTTGAGATTTCTAATAATTGTCCTCATCCATTCTTACTGCAGATTCCTTAGCTGTACACGTCCCATTTTGTAGAAATACAGCTTATTCCATTTTGACACTCTCAATCTGTGCTGGACTTAAACCAACAACTTTAGGAATGAAAAGTTCATATTAGCACATGGTGAAGGAAGCAAAGAGGAAGACAAATAGCATCTGCTAATGTGCTGTTAAGAGCACTGATTCTTTATTTCAAGCACTCCAGCAATGTTTTTGGCAACCTCTCTATGCAATGATTATGCAATGTAGCAGGATTAAGCAAACTGGCATACGGTTGCTTTAATTCCTGTGAGTGCCTGTGTGTTTAATCCTGGAGTGTCTATTTATAAGACCTGAACACAGTTTAATCATAAATAGGGGGAGGGGATTTCTCTTGTTAAGGCCAGGAAGTATGAACTTTATAACAGTCCAACAGAAGCTGTAACTATTTTAAATTGTTCTTTGTAACATACCACATATTATGAATGTGTTCAGAGGAATATACCGTATCTGAATGTCTGATGCAAGCTTTGGACTTTGACTAGATAGCAATAACATATTACACTGTAAATTTTTCATGATCTGGTATTTTGGAGGGAAGGCAAAATCAAAATCACTAGTGTGTTGATTTCTTAAAATATTAGATACCTTCCTTTTGGCCTAAAAAGTTTTTTGCAGTAACTGTCAAAACTTATGAACTTGCAACAGTGGGCTGGACAATCTCCACCTGCAAAGTTCTTTGGAGGATGATAGCAGCAGCAATGGAGAGGCAGACATAACATGCTTGGTCTCCACACTCCTTCCTCACAAACAGAGACTGCTTGCTCCTACAGTGCCTGCAGAGGCTGCCAAAAATATCTCAATTAATTATGTATAATGCTTGGAAGAGGGTTTTGTCTCTATGTGTATGCATATGTTTGGGCAGATTCTAAATGTTACAGCCCCAAAAAGGATTGGTTTCAAGCTCTAATTATACATATGGATAGCTAAGGCCACTAACATCAAAATAAGTTCTTCCCGTAACTATTTAACATATATATTACAGAGCACCAGGCACACATGGAACTTTGAAAAGTTTTTGAACTACAATGGGCCCTTGGCATCCACAGAGGTTTGGTTTCAGGATCCGTAGAAGTCCCATTGTATACAATGGCATAGTAAAATGGTGTCCCTTATATAAAATAGAAAAATCAAGGTTGGCTTTTTGGATATATATATATATATATATATATATATATATATATATATATATTCAAGCCATTGATTGCTGAATATGTAGCTATGAAGGGCTGAGTCTACAGCTCCCAAAATTTCTCTCTCAACATGAAGAAGTGGTAGTCTGCCACAGAAACACCTGCAGTTGAAAAATTAACTTTTTTATACTCTTGAGGACACAGCTTGAGACCCTTTAATATCCTGAAAGGTCAAAAAGGAAGAGTTCCTTGGTAAAATATTCTGAATGGCCAAGTTTTCTGCAAACTAGCAGCCCAACAAAGCAATGCAGAAGCACACATACAGGAAAAGGAATAGGACTCCATTCTTCCATTCCTATCCCAATGCAAGTTATTTACCAAAGCAATTAATGTATTTCTCCCAAAATCAGATCAAATGCCATAATAGAAAGAAGCAAGGTAATCAATGTCACTCAAGCATTCCTGATTCAACCAATCTGCTAATGACTAACACCATAAATTGTCATCTTATTAAACAGAACCAAAATATATTTGGTTTGATTATAAGTCTGATAGATATACAGGAAAGATCAAACATCTATAGATTAGTTTGGATGACATTATTCTAATACTAAAAATGTTGTTTGTTTCCTCTATAAAATACTAGCCTGGGAACCCGCCGATGCCCAGGTTATTTGAAAAAGGCATTATGTGTCTTTGATTGTTAGGTATTCTCAGTTTGGAGTGGGTGAACTACAATTCTCAGAATCGTGGGTCAATCCTCCCCAAAACCCTGCCAGTATTCAAAGTTGGCCATTTTGGGTCTGTGTACCAAGTGTGGTCCAGATCTGTCATTGGCTGGTCATTGCCTGGCTGCAATGCTCTCTGGAGGGGGGAGAACTACTACAACTCCCAGATTCCTGGGGCAATTGTCCCAAAAAATCTGTCAGTATCCACAGTAGGCTATGCTGAGTCTGTGTGCCAAGTTTGGTCCAGATCCGCCGTAGGCTGGGTTCAGTGGTCTTTGGATGCAGGTGAACGACAACTCCCAAAATCAAGACCCATTCCCACAAACCCCTGCAGTATGTTCAGTTGGTCATGAGGCTTCTCTGTGCAAAGTTTACTTCTGGTCCATTTTCAGTGGAGGCCACTGTTTCTCTGGATGCAGGTGGACTATAACTCCCTTTCCCCCAAATTTGTCCAATATGTTCTTTTGGTTATGGGGGCTCTGTGTGCCAAGTTTGGTCCTGGTCCATCATCGGAGGGGTTCGGAGTGCTCATTCATTGCAGGTGAACTATAAATCCCAGTATCTACGACTCCCAAATGTCCAGGCCAATTCCCCTCAAAACCCACCAGTTTTCAAATCTGGGCATATCAGGTATGAATGGCAAGTTTGGCCCAGAGCCATCATTGCTTGGGTTCATAGCATTCTGGTGTAGGTGTACTACAACTCCTCTAAATTCCCCAGTAGGAGTCACAGTGCTCTGACTTGATGCAGGGTGAACTACAACTTTCACCATGTGGAGTCAATCCCCCAAACTCCTCCAGTAAGTTTAGTTTCTGCTAAGTTCTGCTGTGTTTGTTATGCAGACAGATTTGAAAGGGATGGGGCAGTAGGCGGGGTCATGCAAATTTCACACCAATGGAGAACCCTGAGATGCCTGCCTGTGGTGGAGGAAAATGCAAAATCTAGGATGAAATGGTCCCCAAATGAAAGCATTCCATGGGTGGTGGGCCGTAGTGTTTGGGAAGGACATTGCCAGGGGTTGGGCTACATGTTTATGGAGCTCGCTGTAACTTCAGTGTCAGTGGACAGGAGTGACTTGGTGGCTCCTTAGCACTGGGAACTATAACCTGTATGTGGAGGCCGGAGGCTGTCTGTGTGAGCGGACACCTATGATTTTTGCATCAAATACAGGTTTTGAAAAAAGGTCACTTTTAATATTGCTTTTTAAATTGTTCTTTAAAAATTAAATTACCTATGCAATCCATCCTAGGTATGCCAATTTGGATGTAAGCCCCACTGCATTTATGGGATTTGCTCCCTCTGCAGCCCTACGAATGTGCAAACACAAATCTTACTCAGCAATAGTAGACTCATAAATTGGCACATGCAGCAGTGTCTGAAAAGAAATATGGCCAATTTGTTTGCTCAACTGGCAATGGAACGGAAAGGGAATTGTGTATCTCTCTTATTTGCCTAGCTATTCAGATAATTGTTCAAGAAGCAGAAAGTTTAGACCACTCGCAGCCATGGTAGACACTATGAACAGATAACTAATCTCCTGGGATATATTTCTACTTTTCTGAGTCTGGTCCAAAGGCATGTATGCAGCACTTTCCTTCTGCATTAAATCAATGAGTACACACATACACCCAGGTACACGACATGTGCTACGTCTCATAAGGGAGATGGACAATGATGCAAAGAGAGCAGAAACTGTTGATATTGTGGAGTACAAACAATGCTAGCATTTTATTTTATTATACATATTAAACTGAAATACTTTGAAAGATATTCTCTCCAGTCCTCTCTGCTTGTTTAAAGGCAGATATGCCTGGTTGCCTTTCTTAATGTTTAATTTTACTTCTTCAGCAAAACCCTAAAATAAATCCATCCCAGAGGCTTGGCAATGTTTGCAAAACCCAAACTCCAGTCACCTCCAGGCTGTTGGCTGTGACGCACTGAGTCTATCGATGCTCACAGCCACACACTGCTCACTGTGACCATGTGTCACCGCGCAGAGCCGGCATGGTAGTGGATGTTTTAATCATGCAGGGCTCCCTCTTGCCTGTAGCATCCCGACTTTTCTCCCTAACAGTTCACTCCAGACATAAAAATAATTAGCAAGAAACAAAAATAAAAAACCAAGACCCAGGCTGCAATAATGGCAAAGGCCCTGGCCACACACACATATGCACACACAATGCCCTCACAGATCATATTCCAACTATGACTAAACAGTGCTTGAATTTCCATGAGCTGTTTAGCCTGAGGCTGAGCAATGTGCAGGGAGTGTGTGATTAATCTCAGCCAGAGACAGATAGAGGGTGACAGAGAGAGGCTTTGCCTTCTCCGCACGGCCACGACGCAAGAGGAGCACCAAGCTGCTTTACTCTGGTCACAAGGCCTAGTGCCACCCCCACTCCCCAGAGCACTATGGGCTAAGGGTTGTGTTTGTATGTGTACACATGATTGAGGACGATGCCTTGGCCTTGTTTAACTTCACTCTGGGCTACAGTTGTGAGAGCGGGTGTAGTGCCAGGCTCAAGAGATTGCGCTCCAAATCTGGAAGATCCCTGATTTGAATGTCACATCTTTTATTAGCTTGCAGAATTGATTATCCTCCAATATTTCAAATATGAACACAGGGACCAGGAAACAGAAGAGTGTGGACAGGAGTCAAAATTACCAAGTAAAACTTATTATTGAAAAAAAAAGCTCATTCTAGAAGGGGTGCCAGCAGTTTGCTTTTGCCTGAGCCTAATAGGAAGAGCAGGATGGCACTCCTTTCATTCCTACTAACTTGAGTATAAACTGCTTTTGTTCTCTGAACTGAATTTGGGGTCATTGAAGTAAGCTGTTGTATCCCAGGGCAGGAACACCTCTGTTCTTAACCACCACACCTGTTCAGTAAAATCAGCAAGCAGTTTAATGAAGGATATATGTAAGCAAAGCAGTAAAAATGGTCAAACCAGTATAGTTCAAAACAGTATACAGTGTACCCTTACTTATCGCGGGGGTTACGTTCCAGGACCACACGCAATAAGTGAAAATCCACAAAGTAGGGACACTATATTTATTTTAATATTTATACCATATATTTAGTACTTAGGTAGCCTTTCTCTCCTTCACAAGCCCATTTTGCACTGTAGTTGTTTTAGTTTGGTGAGGCGGGCACCATTTTGCAGAGAAGGCTGTAAACCTGCAACTCCCAGGCCTTTGCCCCGGGATTTTGCAGCCCCCAAGATAGCTGCTGCAGGACATCTGTCAGAACTGACAAAGCAGGAACAGACATTTGAAACCTGGGAAAAAGCCAAGATTAAAAATCCCATGCTTTCTGAGTGCAGGAACAGACAGGCATTGGAAGGTGCAGATTTCCGGTTCAGAATTCCCTCACCTGCAAATCTCTCAATTTTTTGCCATTTGCAGCTATTGCTTCTGTGTTTACAGGGAACGGGGTCTGCCACCCTCCTGCTTGCTGTGGGAGCTCCTGTAATAAAGGTAATGTCTGGGTGGCCCCTGAATTCAAAATACTAAAGTAGTTTGCATTCAGCTAATTCAGCAGAGTGGAGAAAAGGGGAATAGATTAGAATCTTGCCCTTTCCTGAAGTCCTAGACAAAAGCAAACGTTTGTGTTCTTTCTCACTAAACACATTTGCATCTTGACCACATTCCTATGTTATTTGGTCACTTGCTACCTGTGAAATACTGTATGGTAAATGTACAGCACTGCCCAGTCCACTCCTTTGTTTCCAAAGAAGGGCTTCCTGCTTCCTTTATTGTCCTTGGGAACAGCTCTGCCTTTGCTTCTCAGGTTCTGCCCAGGTATCAACTCTAAAATACAGCATTAGAACAGCTGCAACAAAGAAAGATCAGGGCTTTAACATAATTTGTCTTGAGGTTTCAGAACACAGTTTCCCTTGTGGCTGGAAGCTTTCCTTCTCTGGTAACCTTCAGGGGAAGGGCTCAACACACAATGCTATCTTTCTTTATCTGTTTCCATCCTTGTTTGTTTTTTTCTCTTTCCTCTCCAATCATCTCCACAGTTCTCAGCTGTCCTTTTTCTTGCAGCTGAACAGTTATTTAATCAGCTAACTAATGAATGAGACTTCAGTCTTGAAAAGGTCCTTTAATGATGTCTGAACTCCGAAAATGTAAATTCTTAGAACCAGTTCTGCTTTTTTTCCACTCATCACTTTCCTCCTCAAGAAGTTGTTGCACATTGCTCACAGGACTACTCTTTCTATACAGTTATAGCATTATGATTGCACCTTAACCACTATCATGACATTTGATGAAATCCTGGGATTTGTGGTTTGGGTAAGCATTAGAGCAGTGGTTCTTAACCTGTGAGTCCCTAGATCTTTTGGGCTTCACCTCCCAGAAATTCTAACAGCTGGTAAACTGGCTGGGATGTATGGGTGTTGTCGGTCAAAACACCTGGGGAAGTACAGGTTGGGAACCACTGCACTGAAGTTTTCTGGCTAAGATTTCCAATGTTTCTCCCTAAACGACAAACTCCAGGATTCCATATAACATTGCCATAAAGCAGAATCATAACGTTATAGCTGTGTAGTATGAAAGAGCCCTCAGTGTGTAGTGGGAACTGGCTTTGTGCTTGATGGTAAAAATAAGCTGCAATGCACATGCTTAGAGGGACATCTTCCAGATCTCAGCCAAACTATTGAAAACAAATTCCAAAGCTATGTCTTTGCAAAAATAAAAGCATGGATTACACTGCGGTGGAGTGTGTTGGAAGCCATAGAGAAGCAGACAGGCACCATCTGTTTCTGAGAAAGGAAAATGGTGTTCTACCCAGTTGAAAACATGAGGCATCCAGTGGTTTTCTTTTCCTCAGAGATAGCAAGGCTGCCTCCAATCAACTACAAGTAAAACTCTTCCTCTTGAGTAGTTTTTATTAGATGTTTCAACTTCAAAGACATAAAGCATCCTGGCTGATATTATAAATGTACAGAGTGCCCTGAGTCATCACATCACAGGGAATTAAGCTGACCTTTGTAATTTTGTAGGCATAGAACTTTTATTTTCCTTGTCTTACTTGGTGAACTGGGATGAGAGGCTGCATTTTCCCACAGCATTTGTAGAGGCATAAATTAACATTATAAAACACGCAAGACAGACTCTGCATGGCAAATATTTGACATCCTTCATCAACAGTTACCAAAACATCCTGTTAGAGGAAGGGGTGTAACTCAGAAGCCCAAGCTCAGAGAGAGGAGAGAAAGGGTTTAGCCATTTTTGGGTGCCAAAAATGAAGTTAATCATTTTTAAATGCATTATTAAATGGATTCTACCTCCTCCGTCAATAAATAAATAACACTGCTTAAATCTTGTGATCATCAGGGGAAGGCTTTCGGAAAGTACCACCACTCATAGATACACATTTGGTAAGTTTGATGAGGGACCATCTTCTTGGTGGCTACTTCCAGACTATAGAACTCCATTCCATGGGAGGCCTTGTTGCTCCCCTCTTTACTTTCCTTCTATCGGCAGGCAAATGCTCTCATTTAAACAGGGAATGACCGTAACTGATTGCTGCAGAAGAGTGTGTCCTTGTGTGCTATATATTTCTAAATGGTTTTGGTGGCGAATTAATTCTTTTTGAAAATCCACTAGTTTTTAGCTGAAATTTGTTTTAATTTAATCATTCTCAAACTGTGATCCTCCAGATATCTTGAACATTCAATTTCCAAAATTCCAGAATCCCTGAACATTGGTCAAACTGGCTCTGGTTTCTAGGAGTTGAAGTTGAAAACATCTGGAGGACTTAAGTGTGAGTATCACTGTAAATAGTAAGCAGCCTTGGGACTCCACTGGTGGAAAGACTGAATATAATATAATATAATATAATATAATATAATATAATATAATATAATATAATATAATATAATATAATATGTGTGTTTATGTATGTAATGTGTAGGAAAATGCAGCACAGTGAGATCTATATCCATTCTGTCCTTGTTCTGAGTGAAAAAGGACAACAGACACTTTGATATATCTAGCCCTCCATGACCACCTGCAAGTAGCTATAACCATTTTGAGGAACAGGAATAAATATTTCCAAAGAACTACTCATGCTCTTTCACCACAGATGTTTCCAGGCTACAGACAGACATATAGAAACCAAAGGTATAATGTGATGAAATTTAGCAGGTTGCAGAATTTCTCTTGCCAAAAATGATGACAGTGGTGATATGTTGTAGTGCAGCTCTGAAAATATTCTTTAATTAAGAAATGCATTGTGTGCCTTTTAAAACTGTAATGTATTTCCTCAAGGTGGCACACAATTCATAGTAAAATAATGAGCATAATTTTAAAATTAACATATCAATGTTGAACAGAGAAACAATAAACCAGGGCATTTTATTGAATTTTAATTCTGCTGAGATCTAACAACAAATCATTTAAAAAATACATTCTACATTAAAATAGTTACCTAGCAGCCTGGTCCACAGTAATGCAGGTTTAATCCACAACAATACAGGTTTAAGTTCATTTTATTTCCACTGAATCCAGCTGATATCCTGTTGAAGACTTTACGGAGTTTTGGATAGCTGTGCACAGCAGATCCTGGTTTGAAGGTCATGGTGGCAGATATAATCTCCTAGAGTCACTAATGCACTCAAGTATTTTTCAGGATCACCTATATTTCTGTGAAACTTATTGGCTGTCCACTGTAGCTATTATTATAAATGTCTCATATCCACATTACTGTAAATACTCCTGTAATATGAAATATATAGATAACAAAGGTACATCTTTTTGCTTTTAACAAGGCTGCCTGTTTGATATTCACTAGATGTTTCATCATTCTATGAGAATGAAATCCCTTTCCCCAGTTATTCTGATGGTAACAGTGCCACCAAATCACAAATTTATTTTTAAAATAATTGTGACTATATAGTGGACCAGTTGTTTAAACTTTACTGAGAATATTGTTCAATCAACTAACGAAATAGGGTCTCGATACTTTTAAAGCTGCTTTGAGTCCTATTTGGGAGAAAAACAGGATATAAGTCATGTCAATTCCTTCAATGTCCTTAACTAGTACAAAGTCTGGGATATGGCTTCGGCCCAGTCTACCGGGAACACTGTGTCCCCCTATATCAGTGGTTCTCAACCAGGGGTCCCCAAATGTTTTTGGCATACAACTCCCAGAAATCCCAGCCAGTTTATCAGCTGTTAGGATTTCTAGGAGCTGAAGGCCAAAAACATATGGGGACAGCAGGTTGAGAACTACTGCCCTCTATAAACTGGGGCAAGCCTTGAGATCAAGGGGGGAGACGCTTATCTCCACTCGGGCCTTTTCTAAAGCATAAGCATAAGGCAGAAGGGTCCTTCTCAGACAGGCACCAGCACTTTGGAACTCCCTTCTGGAAGAACTGCTCCATCCCTACTGAGTTTCCGGAAGGGGGAAAAACCTTCCTATTTCAAAAAGCTTTTAAATAAAGATGGAATGTGTCAGGGCTAGGGTGAATTTTACAGAGTTTGATGGATTTTAACATGTCAATCATTTGTACATCATTATGGGGACCAGTAAGGACTGGTGGTAAGGGATTGATGTAATTGTAATTTTAACTACGTTTTTAAACTTTGTGTTGTATGGTTTTATCTGTTGTAAGCCGCCTTGAGTCTGCTTGGTAGAGAAAAGCTGGGCAAAAATATTTTAAATAAATAAATATTCATAATTTGTTGTCTAGTCTATTCAGGCTATTTAATTCTTGTTTCACTCTTTTATCACTTGGATTTTCTTTTATTTTTTTCCCCCCAGATTTAATTTTGTCTAAAACTTTGTTAAGGGCTTCCCTTCTCTGCTTGTTTCTTTGGGCATTTTGTTGTATAAAATGTCCCCACATGACAGCCTTACTGGCATCCCAGATTATTTGCAGTGATACCTCATCAGAATCATTTATGCTAAAGTATTCCATAAGGATTTTTTTTGTTTTTCTTAATATCTTCTTCTGATTTTAACAAGTTACCATTAAGTCTCCATGACCATGATTTCTGAGTTTTGTTTATTATAAATTCTAGAGGGCAGTGGTCTGAATGGCTTCTTGGTAATATTTTGATTTTTGAAATCTTGGGTATTAATGATGTTGACATACATGTCATATCAATTCGGAACAATGTCCCGTGTCTGTTTGAAAAAAAAGGTGTAGTCTTTTTCTTTTGGATGGTGGATTCTCCACGCATCCTTTATGTCCCAATTTTGTAAAAATTTCAAAAAGTTTATCGGTAATTTTCCTGTTTTCGTTTTCTTTCTCCCTTTTGGGTCCCCTTTTTTGTCAATTTCGGGGTCTATTATCCCATTGAAATCTCCCATGATGATTAATTCCTCGAATTCTTGTTCCAATATTTTTTCTTTTAATGTTTTGATAAAACTTGTTTTTGAAACATTTGGGGCATAGACATTGCATAATAATAATATCTTGTTATTAATTTTTACTTTTACACCAATCATCCTTCCTTCATCATCTTTGAAGGCCAATTCTGATATCAATTTGGAATTTATATACATTACTACACCTTTTTTTCTTCATTGCTGATGAGATGAATTCATTGCCAATATTTCTGTTAATTAAATGTGTTGTGTGTCTTTGCAATATGTGTGTTTTCTGAAGGGCCACTACATCAAATTTACATTTTTTTTAGATAATTGAATAATCTATTTCTTTTATTAGGAGAGTTTAAACTGTTAATATTATTTACATAACATTTTAACTCCATGGGTTAACCTTGGTTATCTTCTTTTTCATCCAGTTTCCCCATATCTGGGGGTGGCGGTCTGGTCTTAATCTCAGCCTTTTCGGGGGATATTGTCCTAGCTCTTTTTCTCGCTGTCTTGTTCATTTTTGGTGGTTTCATTGTCTCTTTCATTATTTTTTTATATAATTCCTTTGCCTTTACTTCAGATGTAATCCAATACCTTTCTTGTTTGTAAGTTGTCTTAATGCCTTCTTTTCTCTCCCATCTAAACCGAATCTGTCTCTTTTTTAATTCTTCAGTAAGGAAAAGGTATTTTCTTCTCTTAGATATCCTGAATAAACAAAAAATATATTTAGAAATAGAAGAATTAGAAAAAAAACAACCCAGGTTTATAAATTAACAACAATTTCAACACGTAAACAAACCAGGCAGATGGCTAGCCTGGAAGATTAGAAAAAAAAAGACAGACCCAATACATAACAGAAATACAATAGGAAGGAAAGCAATATATTACCGAACAGGAGATAGCCAAACAATTCAATAAATTTTATAATAAACTTTATACTAAGGATCAAATAAGAAAGGAAGAAATATCCATATTCATAGGCAAACAAAATTAGAAAAAATAACAGAGCAACAAAGGGAAGTATTAAACAAAGAAATTTGGGAACAAGAACTGAAAAGACTAATTAGGAAAATTCATGGAAATAAAGCACCAGGTCCGGATGGACTTACAGGGATATACTATAAGGTCTTTACTGAAGAACCAACCCCACACTTGAAAAAAATTATGAATAGGATTCTTGACAACAATGAGATACCGGATTCATGGAGATTCGCTACCATTACAGTGATTCACAAAGAAGGCCAAGACCCCCTAAATGTGAAAAACTACAGGCCCATCTCACTATTGAACCAAGACTATAAAATATTCACAGGTATACTAGTCGGCAGGATGAAGGAATTTTTGAATGAGTGGATTGAGGAGGAACAAACGGGGTTCTTACCAGGGAAACAACTGGAAGATAATGTAAGAGAAATTATAAATATTATTGAATGTTATGAAAAAAGCAATAAAGAAATAGCATTATTGGGGATTGACATGGAAGAAGCATTTGATAATTTAAATTGGGATTTTTAAAAAACTACTAATTAAAGAATTGGACATGGGTTTTAAATTTAACAAGGCAATTAACAGAATTTACGACAAACAAGACGGGAAAATAAGAATAAATACAGTAGACTCCAAATTCTTCCAAATTTCAAAAGGAACCAGACAAGGCTGCCCGCTTTCCCCATTACTATTTATTTTTGCATTAGAAATACTACTTAACACTATAAGGGAAGATACACAGTTAAAAGGCACAAAAATTAAAAAGGAACTTAAATATAGACAAAACTATGTTACTGACAAAGAATATGACAAAGACAATCTGAGTTGACAGAAGCTTCAGGAATCAAAATTAGCAAAAAGATAAGATATTTAGGAATAACATTAATGGCTAAAAACTCACAACTGATAGAAAATAATTATTACTCAAAATGGAAAGATATTCAGAAAGACCTAGAAAATTGGAATGAACTTAAACTGTCACTACTGGGGAGAGTGGCAGTAGTCAAAATGACAATCTTACCCCAGATGCTTTTTCTTTTCTAATGTATTCCGATAATTAGAAACACACAAAGATTTAAAAAATGGAACAAAGATATAAACAAATTATTTGGTCAAACAAAAAACTGAGAATTAAAAGAACTTCTATGATAGATGAAACAAAAAGAGGTGGACTAGCCCTACCAGAATTACAACTATACCACGAGACCTGCTGCTTAATGTGGATTCGAGATTGGGCAAAGCTAAAAAAAAAAAAAAACCAAATTACTAACGTTAGAGGGGGTAGACTTATGGTTTGGCTGGCATGCCTACTTGTGGTATGAGAAAAGAAGAATAGAAAAGAATTCTGGAGATCACTTCATTCGTTCATCCCTAATAAAAGTATGGGAGAAACACAAGGGAAAATTATTCTCAAAAACTCCTCTATGGGTAACCCCCCTAGAACCCCCCTGTCAAAGAAGAGAAATGGGAGGGGCAAATTGCCCAAAATACAAAGACATCTTAATTAAGGAGAAAGGAAACTACAAACTAAAAACACATGAAAAGATAAATCAAGAATTTAAAAACATAAGGTGGTTTCAGTATGTACAGATTAAGGACCATTTTAATAAAGACAAGAAAATAGGATTCGAAGATAAAGAAACCTTTTGGGACAAAATAACACAATCAGAATATAAAAATCATAACTAAAAGTTACAAAAAAAAACCTATTAGAATGGGCAACAGAACAGTAATTCATCAAAGAGTGGATGATCAAATGGGCAAAAAATATAGGGAAGCCAATCAGAATAG
This sequence comes from Anolis carolinensis, assembly GCF_035594765.1. NCBI lineage: Eukaryota > Metazoa > Chordata > Lepidosauria > Squamata > Anolidae > Anolis > Anolis carolinensis. The sequence continues at coordinate 78,641,261 of NC_085841.1, forward strand.
AGGAGTGGGCGAAATGTTGGAACTATAGACTAAAATATATGTATTCGGCGGACCTCAAAGAAAATTGGTTAAAAACTTTCCATAGATGGAAACTCCCCAAAAACTATCTAAATTCTATAAAAAAAACCCTCAAACAAACGTTGGAAGTGTGGTGAGCATGAAGGTACCTACTTCCATTGCTGGTGGACCTGTGAGAGAGCCAAAGAATTTTGGAAAGAAATACAACAAAGAACACAAAAATGCTGTCAATTAAGATTAATTTAGACCCCAAATTCTTCCTCTTAGGGATGCTGGACTTACAAGATAGAAATAAAGAAATTTTGTTTAATTATCTCACAACGGCAGCGAGAATGACATACGCAAAAGAATGGAGGACAAAAAAATAGACCTGATATAAATTCTTGGTTTAATAAAATTCTGGAAATTATGAATATGGATAAATTAACATACTTATGTTCAGTAACTATGTAACGTTGTCTGTTGGGACCGGTTTATGTTCATTTTTAGTACATTGTGTATTTTTTTTCTCTTTCTCTTTCTCTTCCTTCTTTCTTGTCTCTTTCCCTCTTTCTGTTTATGTCCAGTAACTGTTTGGTGTGCTGTATGATTTTTTGTTTTTGCTTTTCGTCATTCTTAAATATATGTCACTTCACTGTAATTCACACTGTCAGTGAATGTTTGCAATAAAAATTTATTTAAAAAAATTGTTGCCACATTTATGTTGTTTTTTTATAGAGTTTTAATTGAATATAATCCTCAGCAACTGTGGTGCACTTTTAAGGTATCATGCTTAGTGACATCATCTGGGGATGTGCCTTGTGGTATCACCAGGGCATACCTTCTGTGAAATAACAATGGCCATATCTGCTTTTTGGCACTGAAATCTCAGACCATCATATAGACTTGACATCAATAAGCAAGCATGTCATTATTCGTGTTGTGTTTTTGGCAGGACTAGTTTTTGAAGGCGAAACAAGTAGAGTTGGGTATGAGGAGTTTTTTTTAAGTAGTCTCATAAAACTAAATTGTGAATTGCAGTCTTGCTTTCCAAAAGCGTTTTAGCTCTTATTCATTCATCTGAGTATACTTGCAAAGAATCAGGCACCTTGAAGTGATAACATTTTTATTGTGTTTTGTTCAGACCTTTTAAAAAAACTGAGAGAGAGACTGCGGCTACTGCAGTGTTTTGTGCTGCTTCTATTCTTATCAATCCTGATCCCTTTGCCTTCATTAACTGTTAACCTTTCCTAAGATAACAAGAGAGGAGACTCTTTAATTTTCTTCTGCCTGATGGAAAAAGATTGGAGAGGCATACCAAGGCCATGCATTTCGCTTCCCTGGAATCTTTTCTTCCCCTTTCAGCTGCTAGTTATTGGCGCAGCCTGCGCCTGTGACATTTTCAAGGAAAGATAAGGCCACTCAAAATGGTGACACATTCGTGCTTGGTTCACTCATAAGTTGCTCTCCTCTGAGCTAAAAGTGAATCAACTGAATCTGAATAAATGCCACCTCACTTATTTCTATCATGAGGAGATTTTGAATGCTGCGGCAGTCCTGAACATCCTTGTTCATAAGAATTTTGGGATGGGAAAGGTCAATTCATAAGTGTGTTGCAATGAAAACAGTAAAGCACTTAAGAGACTAATATCTCTTCTTTGGTATATGCTTTCACAGGTAGGCTTCTCTCCCCCCCCCCTCTTTCATTAGGTATTATTTTTCATTCATTACTCCTTAGGCATTACTCAGGGGGCATCGCATTGGTAACTATAATATTACTTTTTATAATATATATTTTATTTTAGAACATATACATTCACATACACAACATTTACAATTCCCACGACCACAAGGATTATTTTCTTTTACATATTAATCCTTTTTGAGATAATCCTTCTAGATATACATACTCCATAACAGTGGTTCTCAACCTGTGAGTCCCCAGATGTTTTGGCCTACAACTCCCAGAAATCCCAGCCAGTTTACCAGCTGTTAGGATTTTTGAGAGTTGAAGGCCAAAACATCTGGGGACCCAGAGGTTGAGAGCCACTGCTGTATAACATTTGTATCCTATTTCTTATGGCCTGATCTCTAGACTTATTCATAATATTATTCGTGACCTGGTTCCATCTTTCTTCAACTTCTTGCATTCTATTTTCATTTAATTTTACATCCATAATTTCGAATTCCATTTGGTTCATCATATACTGATACCACGTATTTGCTGTCCACTTTGATTTGTCTTTCCATCCCAATACTATCACCACTTGTGTGCACTCAATTATTGCTTCCTTTATTTTCTTGTAATTTCCCATTCCCTCTCTTTGTACTAAGACTGCTATTTCTTTTGTTATAATGGAATCAGTTCCTAATATTTGGTTTGACACATTTTGTATAGTCTGCCAGAAGTATTGCACCTGTTCACATTCCCACATCAAGTGCATAAACCACCCTTTCTGTTGACATCCATGCCAGCACTGACTGCTCCCCTTTTTATAATAATACATTAATTGACAGGGGACGGTACCACTTATGTAATATTTTCCTCCTCATTTCTCTTACTTTTGTATTCCTTGTTGTCCCTATTGTCTCTACCACTTATCTCAATCTTGTTCTGTAATTTGTAACTCCATTTCCGACATACGGAAGTATTACTTGTAAATTTTTAAAATAACAATGAAACATCCTTTCCCTATAATCTGGAAAACAATGCTTTAGAATTATTAAGTAACCAGCCTGTGGGTCTCCAGGTGTTTTGGCCTACAACTCCCAGAAATCCCGGCCAGTTTACCAGCTGTTAGGATCTTTGGAAGTTGAAGGCCAAAACATCTGAGGACCCGCAGGTTGAGAACTACTGGAGTAAACTATTTGTTATAAAAAAGTTTTTAAAAATCTCATGAGTAATTACAGTATTTTTCAACAATAATGTTATTACCCCCATGTTACTCCAAAATGTATTGTATCATCATTAACATTATCTTGTGTAGGGTGCCTAAAGTTGACCAAAATGTATGCAGAACAAAACTTGCTATTCTCAGATTATGTTGTACTGTACTCTTTGTCGTTTTGACTTAATGGGAGGATTGCTTCAATTTATTGCAGTTCCAGATTTTTAAGGGAGAGTCAAGCATGTACAATGATATTTACTAGGCATGTGCGATCCAGGAAAAAAATGGTTCTAAACTCAGTTCAAAAGTAGGGGGTGCTAGCGCTTCGTTTCTAAAGTCTTTTCTGAATTTTGAAGCAAAAAATTCAAAACTTTCCAAAAATTCGGACTATTTGTAATTAATTCATTAATGGCAGATTTGCATGAGCAATAGCGAAAAACCGCACTGGAGGGGGGGACTTTAGAGGACTTTCCCACTCACATTTTTGAATTATCCTGATGAAACTTGCTATAGTGGTAGAACCCATTTACCACCGTTAGCTCACCAAATTTCAGAACGTTTCCCTTATCCTCTGATTTTTGGCAAATTTTCATAGTTTATATACAAAACCATTTTTAATAATTGCAGAAATTTGTTCCTGGTTTGAAATTTTATTTCCTTTTTCATTGGGTTGTATTTACTTTGAAAGTCATTGTTCTACTTTGGAAACTCTGTTTCTGTGGTTGAAACTCTGTTAAATTGGTGGACAGTGGACACCCAGCAAACCATAATGTGCTATCATAGCACAATGTCCCTTGCGCAAAGACAAAGTTCTAGCAGTGTAATAAAGTTTTGACATGTTTTTGTGACAGAACCAATTAGGGAGTGACAGTTACCAACCAGGAACAGAAATCATAGCACATCATCAAACCACTCCCGACAGATGCTCATCGGCCTCAGGTTAAGGAAATCTGTTCCTGGTTTGAAAGTATTATTTCCCATTTCATATGGCTTTTGGGGGAAGAGAGTTTGTTACTTGAACCCTGAGGGCTTGAACCCAAAGAAGGATTCAGCTATGTGTAACGTGGCTGGGATCCCCAGACTTAGGGAATCCACTCCAGCAGAGAGGGATTCTGTGAGTGATGGGACACACAATGCCTTGAGGCCAATCAAACACACAAAACAAGAGACGCAGGGCCTTAGTTGAACCCAAAGGATTCACCAATGTAACTTGGCTGGGTTCCCCAGACTTAGAGCACCCGACAGAGAGGGATTCTGTGAGTGATGGGACACGCAGTGCCTTGAGGCCAATCAAACACACAAAACAAGAGACGCAGGGCCTTGGTTGAACCCAAAGGATTCACCAATGTAACTTGGCTGGGTTCCCCAGACTTAGAGCACCTAGAAGAGAGGGATTCTATGAGTGATGGGACATGCAATGCCTTGAGGAGGTCAATCAAACAAACACACAAAGCAAGAGAGGCAAGGCCTTGGTTGAACCCAAAGGATTCACCAATGTAACTTGGCCGGGTTCTCCAGACTTAGAGCACCCAGCAGAGAGGGATTCTGTGAGTGATGGGACATGCAGTGCCTTGAGGTCAAACAAATAAATATAAAATAAGCCTTTCCCCCTAGTACCAAGATACCACCCCCACTTTATTATCCAAAAAATAAAAGCTTCTTCTAGCTGCTTGCTTGATTTTAAAATAAAATACATCAGATACTTGAAGTAAGTTTTGCCCTCCCTACTCCCACATTTTTTCTCAAAAATAAAACGTTACTTCTTTTGCTTCTTTATTTTAGAATTTTAAAAGAAAAAAATTACTCCCTTTCCCTCCCCTTTTTTCTTGATTAAGTTCTTCCTTCAGTGGCTGCCCCACAACAACAGGCCAGGCAGGCAATCTGTGAGTCAGGCAGCAAAAGGAAAGACCAGTCAGCAGCCGCAGCCAACCTCTCCCTCCAGCCTCCCAGCCCAGAATGAGCCTCGTGGCTTGCATGGGGCGCTTTTCAGGGAGGACGTCAAAACCCCTCCCCTTGCATGAAGGTGCAAAATGATTGGTCAAGGAGGCAAGTCCAGGCTAGGCTGCTTCTCCCTGAAAATCAAGTTTGGTTGTATTCAAAATCCTTCCTCATATTTCTGAACATGTTTCCGAGCCCATTGAATGATTGGGCTCCAAAGCTTCAAAATCATGGGTTTTTTCCAAAGCGATAATGCGAGTTGGAATCCCATTCGCAAATCGGATAAAATACGTTTTTAATCCGATTTACGACGATTCTGATTAATTCGCACATGCCTAATGTTTACATCTTACTCTTGTCTAAACCTTCACAGCATTGTGCTATACGTCAACTTTAAGTACTGTAACCAAAGTCGTATGAAACTTTCACAGACCAGACAGATACAAATACTTATGAATTTGTTCTATGCACTGGCTTGAGGTTAGACAGTGGTTCTCAACCTGTGGGTCCCCACAATCCTTGTCTGCACATTAAATATTCCATGACTATAGCATACACACACACACACACACATGAAAAACTGTCTTATGATTTATATTATTGGATTATATTTCTGTTTGTAGTGGCCTCTTGCCTTTGTACTTTGGGGAATCCCTTCTCTGTATTGTTTACTGCAACCCCAGGTGTTTTGGCCAATAACTCCCAGAAATCCCAGCCAGTTTACCAGCTGTTAGGATGTCTAGGAGTTGAAGGCCAAAACATCTGGGGACTCACAAGTTGAGAACCACTGGGTTAGACAGAAACTCGGTGCATGAGTTTCGCAAAGTATCTTTTCTATCTGCAAGCTTCTGTGTTCCTGAGACTTCTATACCGCCCTTGCCAGTATATTTGGACAAATTACTATAATTTTTTTTTTGCATTCTTCCAGAGCAGGCTGAAATTAAACTGTACTGGATGCCCCTATATTGTCACCCACACATCTGTTCATTTCATCCTAGAACTGCTTTCAGAGGCAGCTGGTGCCTCCATTACCCACTTCTTTTTTTTCCTTTCAATGAATCAGCTGGCCCTGGGAGACTTAGATCTCCTCCAGATTTCCACCAGCAAAAGAAATGTCACTGTACCCACAATATATGACATTATGGATCTACAGTGTTCCTGCCTAATTGTTTCTCCAGTGCTGAGGATTAATGGCAAGAACTAATGCTGTCCCTTCATTAACTGTCTCACTCTTTCTATTGTTAATTTTGAAGTAAAAGCTTTTGTTGATGCAATATAACAAAAGTTTCATACAGCTATACTAGATTGCAACTGCTTCAGCTTGGGGAAACCTTCTGTCAGGAAGATTGATGTAATTAGAAACACTTTTTCCCTTGTTTATATATTATTATCTGCAATATATATTTTCTTTGTCCATTTAATAATATGAAATCCAGATCTCTCTATATAAATCCAGATCTATACATATAGAAATGAAAATATGCATGTATGTATGTATTTTTCAAGATGGCTCCTACTTCCAGAGACTCCTGTGACTTCTGCAAACAATGGACCTGGGCCAAATTTGCCATACGGAACCCCTCTATGGCCAACAGAAAATACTGGAGAGGATGAGGGAGGGGGAATTGACCCTGGATTATGGGAATTGCAGTTCACCTCACATTCAGGGAGAACGTCCAGAGAGCACTGTGCACCCCACTGATGAAGGATCTGGAATAAACCTGGCACACATGCCCCTCATGACCAACTTTATGTACTGGTGCAGTTTTATTTTGAGGGGGGGGGGGGGGGGAGAGGGAACCGACCTGGGGTAATGGGAGTTGCAGTTCACCCACACCCAGGGACCACTGCAAACCCCACTAACGATGGTTGCATTATTATGTAGCAGGAGCAGCAAGGTAACACAGTAAGACTTATGCATAATAGGGCCAATACATACTGGTCCCATTGCACACCAGTGCATGTAATGAGTGTTGTGTCCATTACTCTTCCATTCTGTGTAGAGGCAGCAATGGTGCTTTCCCTGCCACACCAAATGGTCATCAACTTATCCAAGAATCATGTTGTTGTTTATTCGTTCAGTCACTTCTGACTTTTTGTGACCTCATGAACCATCCCACACCAGAGCACCCTGTCAACCGTCGCCACCTCCAGCTCCTTCAAGGTGAAGCTAGTCGCTTCAAGGATACCATCCATCCATCTTGCCCTTGGTTGGCCCCTTTTCCTTTTTCCTTCTATTTCCCCCAGCATCATTATCCATGGATCATATCAAAATTTATAATTGTGACCCAAAAACCTGTCCTCAACTTATACATGAAGTCGACTTATACATGAAGATATATGGTCTATCTAATGCTATAAGTATTTTTGCCTTGCTTTTAGCAACATAGTGCAGGTCTATGTTAGCCATCTCCACATTGGGAAGCACTTGAGGAAAAAGAGTAGGTTACATGCACTTTTGGATTGTGTGATCACTTAGCTATGGCTAGGAGCAAATAAAAGGGAAAGCAGTCTTGTGGTCAATATGTAAAAACAAAAGGGTTGTATATTAAAGTCCCTAAGATGTACAAAAATATTGAGATGAGAGGATAAAAACTCCCCAAATCAATGGATCTGCTGTTAGCCTTATGTCTCAAGATGCAGACTGCAAACTAGAAGCATCAGTCATGGGTGCAACAATATTGGATTACATCACAAGCAATATAGAATCAGTGGTTGTTCTCTATCTCTGCAGACAAAACTTTGGCTGCAAGTCAGAGATCATTCCTGGAAGCAGTGCAGAAGTATGGATTCATGAGCTAGACTCTATCCCTGCAAGCAAATATTTTACTTCCACAGCAACTGCCTCTTCTTCTTCCCTGGTGATTGATCCAAGTCCTGGTCAGATGTCACATCATCACCTAAAAAGAGAAAATGATAGAAGGTGCTCAAGTGAGGCCACCATTAAGTTCTAGAAATATGCATCATTATAGGTTCTGCTTCTTTAAAAAGTAAGATTGTTTATCATAACTCCTCTCCCTTTTCAGCTGCAAGTCTGAGGTAAGCTTCTCCAATGTAGATTTTTTTAAAAGATCTTATTTATTTTGTGTTACAGTCTATGCAAAAAGAAAGTTCTCTTGGTGGTTTGAAAATAAATATGTGGTGGAGTATGTCAGCATTGCCTATCAAATCGTTGTGTGGTGCCAAACCTGGAAAAGATACCTGTCATTATAAATACACACACAAATAGGAGAATAATCAGAGCAGTAGTGACTGGATAATTTATGAGCTAGACAGCAGGTCTATGCATACGATTCTCCCCAGAGGATCTGCAGTGCATTCTGCCAAAACGAACAGTTCTTAAGACAATCCTGAGCTTGTCTGAGCCAGCCTTTCCTTTATGATTATTATTAGCAAGGGGGGGGGGGAGGGGAGGCAGGGTAGCGAAGAAACATCTATGTATATTTTATAAGAAAAACAATGAAGGCTGGTTTTCCTGGAGCAACACAGTTTTCATTTCTCATAAAACAAGATTATCAGGCAGAATTGATATGCTTGCAAGAGAGCTGCCTGCGTGCTGCACAAACTGTTGGGTGGCAGTCTTTGTCCAAAACCTGAGCCCTTACAGCAGGCATGGGGAAACTTTGGCCCTCTGGGTGTTTTGGACTTCAACTCCCACAATTCCTAACAGCCGGTAAGAGGGCCAAAGTTTCCCCATGCCTGCCTTACAGCTTTACCTGTAACACTTATTTTCCTTTTGGTCCAGAAGAGGAAGTCTGTGCTGGAGTGGTTACCACAAAGGAAGCTGAGAAATAATCTGGAATGGAACCTCTGGGTATTTTCCTGGTATTTGATATCCTGAAATGCTAGTCTTTTAGTTGCCCTGGACCAATATTTTTCCATTTTTCAGTTTCATAGCCAAAAGGAATTTCTGAACATTGGTGACTCCCACAAAAAGATGGTAAAAGATGTAAATCCTAAACTCTGTCACCTTGGCATATGAGGACTGATAACTAAATTAGTTTCCGCTCTGCTGCGGGAGAAAATGAATATTCCTCTGAACAAAACCTTTCCTGTTGTATTTTTAATGTAAAAAACATGTAGTTTTTTTCCCTAAAGAATAAGTTCTGAACAACAGGATGTTCAAATAGAAGGGGAAGACTGAGGAAGCTTTTTCAGTGTTGCTCTTTATACAATCATGATCAAAATGTCACAACTTAGTCCCTGAGGAAATATATCCAGGTTTTGCTGCTTTGCCCTTCACAGGACAGAGAAGGCTATAGCTGGATTTTTTTTTTACCCTGATCATTTATATAAGCACTTCTAAATGGTGGATATACCTCCTTTGCAATCATAAACGAGGTTTTCCGTTCTGCCTTCTATATATATAAAAGAGTGATGGCATCACGGCGACCCACAAAACAACAAAACTACAGGCCCCCCAACCTCAAAATTTGACAACACAACCCATCATCCACGCCTCTAGGTTGATACAACAAAAAGAAAAGAAAAGAGAAGTCCTAAGTAGAGGGAAAGGAATAATTGTTTTTATCCAATTGCTGCCCACTTGGTCTAGTAACCCACTCAGCCCAGGAGACAGGCAGAGTTAGGCCTCACTTAGGCCTCTTCCACAGATTATCTAATTTGCACTGGATTATATGGCAGTGTAGACTCAAGGCCCTTCCACACAGCTATATAACGCATTTATAATGGACTCAATGTCAGGGGAAAACCTTTACCCTTTACCTTAACTACCACCAATTCCTCAATACTTTATTTCCCATTCCACCAGACTTCGCCACAGCAACGCGTGGCCGGGCACAGCTAGTATAATATATATTCAAATTTTCTCTTCCTGCAGTTTATGATGTGTTATCGTGATATGAGCTAACAATGTTACATCAATGATGGTAAAATTGTTTGAGTTCTGGATTATGACTTTGGAGACCAGGGTCAAAATTGCTACTTGGGGAACTCCAGATAGGCACTGTATCCCAGGATCTGATCCCAGGCTTTCTGTTTATCCCAGATTATCTGGCAGTGCAGACTCATATAATCCTGTTTAAAGCAGAAAACCTAGGATTAGATTCTGGGATATAGGTCCTGCCTGGAAGGGCCCTCAGATAGGGAAATCCACTGGATAGGTCATACTTTGCCATCCTTGAGGGAAGAAAAGTGCAAATCTCATCTGAAGAAATCTTGCCTGGAAAATCCTTTGAGACTCACCATAAGTTGGCATTGACCCAAAGTCACACCACCACCACAACAAAAAGTGCTACTCTTTATTTGTTTAATGCATTCACATTTCTTTGTTTCATGAACTTAAGAACTGACTTGTTTACAAGCCCTGAGAGCTTGGTGGACAGCAGAAGGCCCTCATTCATATTTCCCCAAATCAAAAATATGTCAACATAGTGGACCATTTTCCAAGATTGCTCTGTTGACATTCTCAGAAATTGTTTGTGTTACTGTTCTTATGCAATGAATTTTACAGGGTGACCCTCATAGTGGCAAAATTCCTCACAGTTGAAACAAGGCTGAGAAAGAAACTAACTTCGGATAAGGGTATTACTTGAAACCATGTATATTAATTTTGACAATGAGATGGGAGAATTTATTAATGACTGTTTGTACACTATGGACTGTAATAAATATTGTTGTTGTATATCTGAGAAAGATGCCCTGGAACTCAGCTAGTGGTCTCGTCCAGTGGTTCTCAACCTTTGGTCCTCTAGGTGTTTTGGACTTCAACTCCAACAATTCCTAACAGCTGGTAAGCTGGTTAGCCTTCCCTAGAAAAGGGATCTTGTGCCTATTAATGATCATCACAAGAAAGGAGTTGAAATCCAAAGCACATAGAGGACCAAAGGTTGAGAACCACTGGTCTAGTAAGTCCAAGGCTGGATCTATACTGCCATATAATGCAGTTTGGAATTAAATTATTTGGTCAGTATAGACCCACATAATGCAGTTTAACTACATTGAACTGTATATAATCCAGTTTAACTGCATTGAAGTGCATTATACGGGTCTAAATTGACCATATCACGCAGTGTAGAGCCAGCCTTAGATCCAAAACTAAACTAGCAATTGTCCAACTAAATTTTCAAGAAGGGCAGGGAACATAATAATAATAGCAGTGCATCTTAACATGACAAGGTACATGTTATTCTGTTGACTAGTCAATTCAGTTCTTTTGTGTGTATGAAACTCACTGAGTACTATTCCTGGCTTTGCGTTTGGTCTAAGGAGTTCCTCATTATCTTCTCCTCATGATAAAATTCCTGTGTGAATACTGAATACAGTGAAACGAATACAGCAGAGGCTAACCTAATATATTACTTATTACTCATACTTCTAGGCTGCCATTCAAAATAAATTTCTTCCCAATGAAACAGACAAGTAGAAAAAATACAACAGACAAGTAGAAACCTGCAGCAATGATATTACCAGCATTAAAAATATTATGGTACAATCAAGGGAAGACACAAAACAATCAGACTTCTGAATAATCCAAAGGATAATCTTCAATATGGCTAAAGATAAGGAGATTTTTTTTCTTAGACAATCATAAGAGGTTGCCTGAGAATTAACAATGAAGATGCTCAAGAGAGAGAGCTCTGTAGACGAAGGCCGATGACTGAGAAGACTTGGTCTTGGCCACCAGATTAATCACTCGTAATGGGTTCTTTTTTTCATGTCAGGAGTGACTTGAGAAATTGCAAGTCACTTCTGGTGTGAGAGAATTGGCCGTCTGCAAGGGCACTGCCCAGGGGACCCCCGGATGTTTAATGTTTTACCATCTGTGGGAGGCTTCTCTTATGTCCTCACACGGGGAGCTAGAGCTGACAGATGGGAGCTCACCCCGATCCCTGGATTCAAACCGCTGACCTTTTGGTCAGAAGTCCTGCCAGCACTCATTGCACCACTGGGAGCTCCTACTGGTAAAGGTGGGAAATGAGCAAGGCCTCTCCAGCAGATCTTAAAAACTAGGCAGGTTTTTAATGCAAATCTAATATAATACAGACTTCCAGGGTCACTTCAAAATTTGTATGCAAATCCAGAATCTTTCCTTTTTTATCAATCCATTGCTAATATGCTAGCATTGATTTCTGAATATCAAATGATCTTACAGAGATAGGTGTTTATGGAAACATAAATGATGAGCGAGCTTTCCATTTATTGAAAAAAAAATTAAAATATGGGAAGTATGCAACTGTCCAGATGTTGTTGGAGTGATACTCTAGGATTTCTCACCACTGGCTTTGGTGGCTAGGTCAGCTGGAGTCCATCTAGACCTAGTATAGTTCCCACTCCTGTTTTACATCCATTTTTCATTGTTAAAAGCCATTTACAAAAAAAAACTGACATAAAATTATATCCAATGTTATAATTATGCAGGACTCGACAGAGAAAAAGTAAAAAATGAACTGAGAAGGGTAGTTTTTTCAGACCTTGAGAGAAGAAAGCAGTTTTTCTAGCTTCTACTGTGGCTACGTCCTGCAGAGCCCTAAAATTAGCTGCTCTGTACTTTATTGCAAGCTAACACAGACCAGATAGGATCTCAGTGAGTGAATGTGCTCCTACAACATATAACGGTCCCAAGACAAGCTTGGCTTTAAAGGCTAAAGTGCAACCATCTGCTCTATTGAAGCTGTGTGGGTTCTGTTGAAATCAATAAAATTATGTCAAGGCAAAAAAAAAATTGTTGTCTTCAATCGGACTGAGTAATTATACTGAATCCAAACCATGCATATTTTTGATAAACTCAAAAATAATTTGGGATGTTATTTTTTTTTTAAAAAAAACCAGATAAGGCACACCTCCTGTCAGTCACTCCAGTCTTGAAGATAGTACCAGATACCTCAGCTCATCCTTGATCTTAAAGAATTATGGGGGGGAAATTATGAAATAGTAATTTATGGAAAAATAATTTATGAAATAAATAAATTGTGGCAAGTCTTGGTGGTATGAGGATACCAAGTCACCTTGTCTGTCTCCTGAGAAATCTGTATAACAACCAAGTACCACAGTAAGAACAGACCATGGAACAACAGACTGGTTCAAGATTGGGAAAGAGTACAACAGCGCTGTATATTTTCACCCTACCTATTCAACTTGTATGCAGAACACATCATGCTATGTGCGGGGTTTGATTAATCCAAGGCTGGAGTTAAAATTGCTGGAAGAAACATTATCAACCTTAGATATGCAGATGATATCACTCTGATGGTTGAAAGTGAGGAGGAGCTGAGGAGCCTTATTACCAAGGTGAAAGAAGAAAGTGCAAAAGCTGGGTTGCAGTTAAACATCAAGGAAACCAAGATTATGGCAACCAGATTGATTGATAACTGGCAAACAGAGGGAGAAAACGTGGAGGTAGTGACAGACTTTGTATTTCTAGGTGCAAGGATTCCTGCAGCTAGGAAATCAGAAGACGTTTACTTCTTGGGAGGAGATCAATGACCAACCTTGATAAAATAGTGAAGAATAGAGACATCACACTGGCAACAGAGGTCCACATAGTTAAAGCAATGGTAGTCCTCATAGTAACCTATGGGGAAGGCTGAGCGAAGGAAGATAGACACTTTTGAACTGTGGTTTTGGAGGAAAATTCTGAGAGTGCCTTGGACCACAAGAAGATCCAACCGGTCCATACTCCAGGAAATGACTGCTCACTGGAGGGAAGGATATTAGAGGAAAAGATGAAGTACTTTGGCTACATGATGAGAAGACAGGAAAGCTTGGAGAAGGTAATGATGATGGGAAAAATGGAAGGAAAAAGGAAGAGAGACCGACCAAGGGCGAGATGGATGGATGGTATCCTTGAAGTGAATGGCTTGACCTTGAAGGAGCTGGGGATGGCCATGGCTGACAGAGAGCTTTGGTGTGGGCTGGTCCATGAGGTCACAAAGAGTCAGAAGCGACTGAATGAATAAACAACAACAACAACAACATTTATGAAAGGAAGGGAACCTTTCTTCTTTAGAAAGCCATTAGAAAGCCATTTCTAAAAAGAGGAAAATGAGAACAAAAGCCTTCCTTGGAGGCTTTTAAGCAGAGGCTGGATGGCCATCTGTCGGGGGTGCTTTGAATGCGATTTCCTGCTTCTTGGCAGGGGGTTGGACTGGATGGCCCATGAGGTCTCTTCCAACTCTACTATTCTATGATTCTATGATTTTATCCCTGTACTATGTTACATCTCTTTACTGGTTCTCTCCATACAATTTTCCCCTGGACATCTCCAGATGTCCCCTCGGGTGAGAAGGGTGGGGTATAAATAATTGAAATAAATAAATTGAAATAAATATAGTATTTTTTTAAGCCAAAATTGAGTTGCTCATCTTAATTGCCCTTCACTGCACCCTTTTCCTCAGTCTCCCAAGTGTATTATCACATCATAGATTTCCCTGACAGCAGTACAAGAATGCCTGCTTTATTTAAAATGCTTCTTCTAAATATGCTGAACATTAAACTTGCTTTCCCTCCATCCCATCAGCTAAGGACGAGGCTGGTATCCCAGGACAATGAGGATGCACTCCATTTACAGTTGTTCTAATCAGGATTATTATCATTTGAATAAGCCATTTCTAAAAAGAGGAAAATGAGAACATTTTCTTTGTGATCTCAAGATTTGTTGGGATTTGTAGACCATAAACCAGAGCCTGTGTGAGAAAGGCATGACAATTTTGGCAAAACCCAGAAAGCTATAATTCACTGGTAATTTCCCCAGCATTTTGTTGAGAGCTACAAAAGAAAACCATCATCAAGAGCAGCCAACCTTTCTCTGTCAGCTTGTCCTCCATTCTTCCTGTTTGGAAAGGCGGGGGATGACCCAGGGGCTTCTGTGGGGAGCTTTCGCCTGCCAGTCCTCCTGCATCAGCATTAATGAAAGGAACTCTGCTGCTGATCATCCCTGCTGATATCATCTGGGGAGAAATGAGAAAGGCAGGGGACCTGCTTGTGAGCAGAGAGAAGGGACTGAAGGAAAGCAATCATGGGAGCAGTGAAGAGGGAAAATTGAGCATGCAAGGGAGAGAATGGGAAACTGACAGGCTCAAAAAAGCGTATTGTCAGGCATTGTTTGGCAAGCTCAATACAGTACCTACAGCCAGTTCAGATCTCTGCCAACTCAATGTAAAAGGTTCTCTGGCAGTTTTGAAATTCAGTATGTTGGGGAGAACAAACAGGGTAGCCATTTTGGAGTTCAGGACTTTCCAAACACCAGTCCTAAAAAGAACGACAAGTCGCAACGTACATAGCCGAGACTATACACAAGCACCTAGACTGTGTGGAGGATGGGAAGTCAAGGAGAAAGATATGGGAGAAAGGTGTAGAGAAAAAAGGCATTTCATCCTCATCTCTGATGGTAAGGAGAAGCTGTGTAACCAAGGAGGAGGACTTGATGGAATGGAGAAATGCTGCCCTTAGTAACCCATCTTTTTTTAGTTGTGGGCAACTCACAACGTGATGTGCAAAGGTTTAAATAATATTGCTTATGCTAAGGATTCAGCAACATTTTGGAATTAATGTACCTTGGCACCATTTTAACTGCCATGGTCCAATGCTATGGAATCATCATTTTTGTAGTTTTACAAGGTTTTTAGCCTTCCCTGTCAAAGAGTGCTGGATCTTGAATCTGAAAGAAAAGCAAGTGAGAAATAAAATAAAATTTCCCCCCTGAAATCTCAAGCAAATTTAATCTTTTACATTGCCCTCCATCTTTCTGCAGCTATCCATTGTTATCCCATCCTCATCTTTATCCATCCTTGCTTCATTTTTTCACACAACTTTCAATCTTTTTTAAAAAATATTATTTCGGTTGTTTCAGCCAATACTGTGTTAGACTCAACTAGAAGAGACCTATTGAATTAATTGCTGAATGGTAATATTAAGGACCTCATCACATTGAGGGCCTTGATGCGGGGGGTGGGGGCACATAGGGCAGCAGGGCAAATTGTGGGGCAGTGGGAACACTCTGTCATCCGGCGCCTTGCATCACCCACACCACCCACTTGCCCACCAGGTGCGTTGTCCCCATTATTCCTAACCAGAACAAGGGCAGTCTTCTGTGTTGAGGTGTCTTCCTCTTACTACACTTCCTCCACCCAGAAAGCATGGAGCCCCATCGGAAGCAGTTGTATGTGAAGGGATGAGATCCAGTGGGCTCTGTACCGACTGAGTGGAGGAAGTGTTTTACAACAATGATTTTTGGTCATGTTATGAGGTCACAACTCTTCCATAAATTCTAGGCATTCCTTAGCTGTACTATAACTGGGATTACCAGCTAGGTTTAAGCCATGGTGACATTAAATATCAACCCAATTTTTGTTCATGCCAGAGGTTGAGCTATAAAGTTTCATTTACACAGTCCAAAGTTAAGAGACTGTCACTGACAATGAGATAGGCTTTAAACAACAATGTATTTGAAAGCCCCATTGCTACCCCAGCACTCTGGTTCAATTCGTCCAGAGGAGAGACTTTGAGTCTACCACCTTTTCATTGTGCTCTGACACAGAGATATGACTCCCCAGTGTATCATTTTCAGTTAAATGGAAAAAGGTTTCTCTTTTATTTTTCTGTATCAAGTCGTGGAAGATCTAGTTTTTAAAAACACACAGAAAATGAGTACCTGACAACATATACTGCATTTGTTTGTTGCCATATATAAATCAAGGTAAAAAATGTGTGCAGTGACAGTATAAAATACATTATGAAATTGCTGCCACATAAAATTCCTATGCAATATGAAAACAAAGGATCTTTTAAGGGCATTAATTATAAAGTTTCTACTGAGGCCTTTTATAATCTCAAAGAAACCCTATTTTTTCAGAAGCCACTAGATGTCAGACTAAGTTCTTAGAAATGATTATCTCTAGAAATGATTCTCACATTACTAGCAAAGTGATCTTTTATCAGGACTTGTATCTCTATCTAATATGATATTGACTATTCTGCTTGGGTTGCTGTGAGTCTTTTGGGCTGTATAGCTTTCTCTCCTGATGTTTCACCCACATCTGTTGCAGGCATTCTCAGAGGCTGAGAGGTTTGCATGCCTCAGATGTGGGTGAAACGTCAGGAAAGAAAGCTTCTGGAACATGGCCATGCAGCCCAAAAGACTCACAGCAGCCCAGTGATTCCGGCCATGAAAGCCTTTGACAATGTACTCTGCTTGGGATTTTAACATTACGTTCATTAAGTGATGTTATGTTCCAGTTTTCATTTGGATATTGGATTCTGAGTCAATATCCAATACTAATATTCATCCATATGAAATACAATTTCATTTTATTTTATTGTGTTTTAAATACACATTTCCCAGGAAAAATATGGAAATAATTAATTTTCAATAAATGATCAGTTTTTCTAGTAATGAATATACAAGACAATTAGCTATAACTACATTCAGGGGTGGCTGGGAGCTCTATATCAGTAGCACCATTGAATGAGTTACAAAATATGCTGAAGCCTGTCACCAAACTATGTCCAGCATACTGGATAACTCCTTTAAGATACAGACTAAAACTTAAAGTGAATTGACATTCTGTTGGCAAGGGGGACACCACATACCATTGAAAGCATTTTGTTACCACTGCAATATAGTTGTAACAGTATATATGTTATTTGGAAGGGATGCATTCCAAATCTATATATATATAAAAGAGATAGCATCAGGGCAGCGGACAAAACAACAAAACTACAGGCCCCCCAACCTCGAAATTTGACAACACAACCCATCATCCATGGCTCTAGGTTGATACAACAAAAAGAAAAGAAAAATAAAGTCCTAATTAGAGGGAGAGGAATAATTGTTTTCATCCAATTGCTGCCAGTTACAAGGCTAAGTTCCACCCACTTGGTCTCCTAGCAACCTACTCAGCCCAGGGGACAGGCACAGTTAGACCTTACTTAGGCCTCTTCCACAGATTATCTAATTTGCACTGGATTATATGGCAGTGTAGACTCAAGGCCCTTCCACACAGCTATATAACCCATTTATAATCTTATATTATCTGCTTGGAACTGAATTATCTTGACTCCACACTGCCATATAATTGCTGGAGTCTTCCTTGCAGGATCTTGAGCATTACCTTACGGGCATGGGAAATAAATGCCACTGTACAGAAGTTTGGGTATTCTTTAGCATTTCCCTTTTTGGGTATGGGGATATAAATTGATTTTTCCACTCTGATGGCCATTCTTGTGTTTTTCATATTTGCTGGCATATGGCATGCATTACCTTGACAGCATCTTCATCATTCATCATCATCATTTAATTACTTATTAATCGCCCTCCATCCAAGATGCTCTAGGCGATTTACAAGCTAAATTGTAAAGGATAAAAATACATACATACAAATATTGAATCACCTTCCAAGATTTTAAACAGCTCAGCTGGGATCCCATCGTCTCCTGCTGCGTTTTTGTTAGCAATGCTTCTTAAGGCCCATTCAACCTCACTCCTCAGGATGTCTGGTTCTAATTCACTCACCACACCGTCAAAGCTATCCTCTATATTATTATTCTTCCTATACAGATCTGTATATTCTCGCCACCTTTTCTTGATCTCTTCAGCTTCTGCACCTAACAGATGCAGACATCTAGGTACCAAAATAAGAAGAAAAAGCCTTCTATTCACACACACATATACACATATGCATAAATGCATGCATACACACATATGATACATAGACAACCTGCTTTTCAGTCTTAAAAGTCATCTTGTTCCTACCTAAATAGCTTATAAAAAATTAGAACTAACAGAACTAAAATCTTCAAACTAAATAACACAACAAATGAAGCCAGAAGCAAATAGAATCAAATGGCTACAATCTCATACACACTTAGTTTTGAATAATTCACACTGAGTGCCATAAGATGCATTTCTAAGTACGACAAAAAAAGCAGATTTTTTTAAAAACACACACACACACACACCAAATTCAACCCAAACCAAGATCCAGATAATTACTTTAAAAACATTCACAAAAATTAGGGATTCACCATTGTACAGTAAAGCATTTCACAAAATCCACAAAGATAAATTAAAGGTTGTATGGGATGACCTCCACTTTGAGAGGTACAGAATATGTTCAAAGTGAATACTAAATATATAAATATATCTAGGGTTGGGTTTTTTTTTTTGCTTTAAACAGGAATCATCTACTTGGAATGGGAACTGAGCACTTATTTTCCTGATGCCTGAAGCAAGTGAATCCTAGGCCAACTATTATTATTTATACAAGCTGAGAACCTGAGGGTATTCTTGCTACACACCCTTGGACATCATTGTGTGTCACAGCATGACTGAGACCCTTGGAGGGTTCCTGTAGACTTAGTAGTGTGACTGATAGAATGGTCTTTTGTCCATGGCACAGAGATACTATGAGGAGAAAGCCATACCTGTCAAATTTCTGTCCATCACACAGCTGCTAGAGGCATGGACACTTGTCAGAAATGATCAGCACTGAGGAAATGCCAGAAGTACTAATCCTGTGTATACAAAGGCAATGCTGATAATGTCAGAGGGTGAAAATAATGACGATGATAGGATAGTATAGACTCATTTCTCCTTTCCACATTGAATAATTGAGCCAATGAGGAAATGCTTAGGTTGGTTGCTTTTTTGTTTGAAAGAAGAGATAACCCCCCTCCCCCCAAAAAATATTGTAGTAAACCAGGTTAAACTATTTGTCCAGCCAGCCTTGTGTTTGTTGACTTTGATTGACAATAGTTGCTTGAGGTCTTTGGAAGAAAGGTCTCACCCACGCCTTGCCACCAGGCTCTTTTAGCTGAAGATGCCTGTGGTTGAACTGGGAACCTTTTACATTCAAAACATATGCTGTATTTTCAAGTGATGACCTTTCTGACCACTGAGTAATACGCCCTCAGATTGAGCATATCCTGTGCAAACCAGATTCTCATATTTGCAAAGAGGCCATAATGTAGAATTGTTCTTGTTGAACATATTTATATGATGCATTAAAAAGTATTTTGCAATAATAAGACTCAAGAATTGCAACATGTTTAAAACAATACAATAAAAAGATAAGCATTTCATTATAATTATGAGAAGCCCTATGGATAATAGCCAAAGTTAACCATTAAAATGTCTGGACAAACAAAGATGGCTTCAGTTGTTGAAACATCTGATATTGGAAGCCGACATGCTCAATCCACAATGTGGGTGCTACACTGCAGGAGGTTTCCCTCTGTTTCACAAGAAATAAATCACTTCTAAGAGTGAAGAAAGATATGAAATATAATGTGATCACCCAGATTATTTTATTTTCAAGCTCCAAGCCCACAAAGCCAAATGCAGCTTAGCTATTTTTGGACCACTGCCCTGAGTTTTCCTAATCTTTCAGCTTCCAGCATAAAATGGAAGCGAAGGCTTATGAACCCCTGTTGGGTTGTCACTTGGGGCTGACTAGCTGGTTTCAACCTGGTGGTCATAAGATGACTTAGACTTGTTTTATTGGAAAATGTTGGCAGCAAAAATAATGCCTATTTTAAATAAGGGGGGAAAACCCAAGCGGAAGGACTAAAGAGCAACAAAATGGAGCAGGAATGGTCACATTCATCTGTCAACAAACCTCCAGACAGCCCTCTGAGGAGTCATCCAAGCTTTGAGAATCTGATAAAATTTATAGCAACAATTATGGAACATTTTGCCTCATTATGAATGAGTTTCTTAGCACCAATTCTACATAGTTCAGTATATACAATCTATCTATATATATAAAAGGATAAAGTTGCGGGCGCAGTGACTATAACAACAAAACTAAACATCCCAGAAATACGAAACTTGGCAACACAATGCAAAAGGCTTGCCTCCAGGTTACAACAACACAACCACACCACAAAACCACAATCCAGACCCACAAAACTCACAACAACGCATCATGCGATAACAACACAACTAAACGCCCCAGAAATACAAAATTTGGCAACACAATGCAAAAGCCTTGCCTCCCAGTTGTAACAACACAACCACACCACAAAACCACACAGGACCCACAAAACTCACAACAACGCATCGTGACTATAACAACACAACTAAACGCCCCAGAAATACGAAACTTCGCAACACAATGCAAAAGCCTTCCCTCCAGGTTGTAACAACACAGCCACACCACAAAACCACAATCCAGACCCATAAAACTCACAACAATGCATCGTGACTATAACAACACAACTAAACGCCCCAGAAATACGAAACTTGGCACACAACTAAACGCCCCAGAAATATAAAACTTGACAACACGACGCAAAAGCCTTGCCTCCCGGTTGTAACAACACAAGCACACCACAAAACCACAATCCAGACCCACAAAACTCACAACAATGCATCGTGACTATAACAACACAACTAAACGCCCCAGAAATACGAAACTTGGCACACAACTAAATGCCCCAGAAATACAAAACTTGACTACACAACACAAAAGCCTTTTCTCCTGGTTGTAACAACACAACTAAACCACAAAACCACAATCCGGACCCACAAAACTCACAACAATGCATCGTGACTATAACACAACTAAACGCCCCAGAAATACAAAATTTGACAACGCAAAAGCCTTGCCTCCCAGTTGTAACAACACAACCACACCACAAAACCACACTGGACCCACAAAACTCACAACAGTGCATCGTGACTATAACAACACAACTAAACGCCCCAGAAATACAAAACTTGGCACACAACTAAACGCCCCAGAAATACAAAACTTGGCAACACAACACAAAAGCCTTGCCTCTCAGTTGTAACAACACAACCACACCACAAAACCACAATCCGGACCCACAAAACTCACAACAACGCATTGTGACTATAACAAATACAAAATTTGACAACACAACTCATCCACCTCCCCAATCCCTACATTCACACTTGGCTTCCAAAAAAACAATTACAATAATAACAATGACAACAACAACAACAATAAGAATCAACACCATCACAGGCAAGAAACAGCCAGGCACTGAGGCTGAGAGGCCAGTCAGTGCTACACTGGGCCTCCAAAAAACAATACAGTAGCATCTAACTTATCCAACCTTCATGACCACAACAACAACAACAATAATAAACACCTACACAGGCAAAACAAAAAAAAGACTATTGTACCACAATAAAAATATAAACCGCATTCAGCAGAATCAGACATTACAACTAACAAGAAACCAAAGACAACAGGGATCTCAAGCAATTATCAATCAACACAAAAATTGAAGAAGGTAACAGACTTCAAATACTACTACTAATGTGAGTATAAAGAAGGGTGGAGGTCACAGCATAAATACAACCTAATGTAGACTGACCAACACCACCAGACTAAGCCACAGCAACGCGTGGCCGGGCACAGCTAGTATATATATAAAAAGATAAAAAAAATTCGGCCTAGGACAAAACAACAAAACTACACATCCCAGAAACACTAAACTTGGCAACACAACCCCTCATCCATGCCTCTACGTTCATACAACAAAAAGAAAAGAAAAATAAAGTCCTAATTAGAGGGAAAGGAACAATTGTTTCTTATCCAATTGCTGCCAGTTACAAGGCTAAACTCTGCCCACTTGGTCTCCTAGCAACCTACTCAGGCCAGGGGACAGGCACAGTTAGGCCTCAGACCTCTTCCACACTGCCTATAAGATACAGATTATCAGAGTTTAACTGGATTATATGGCAGTGTAGACTCAAGGCCCTTCCACACAGCTATATTACCCATTTATAATCTTATATTATCTGCTTAGAACTGTATTATCTTGAGTCCACACTGCCAGATAAATCACTTCAGGGTGCATTTTATGAAGCTGTGTAGAAGGAGCCTCATATAATCCAGTTCTAAGCAGATAATATAAGATTATAAATATACAGTAGAGTCTCACTTATCCAACATAAACAGGCCGGCAGAACGTTGGATAAGTGAATATGTTGGATAATAAGAAGGAATTCAGGAAAAGCTGATTAAACATCAAATTAGGAAATCATTATACAAATTAAGCACCAAACATCATGTTATACAACAAATTTGACAGAAAAAGTAGTTCAATGCTCAGTAATGCTATGTTGTAATTACTGTATTTACAAATTTAGCACCAAAATATCACAATGAATTTAAAACATTGACTACAAAAATATTGACTACTAAAAGGCAGACTGCGATGGATAATCCAGAACACTGGATAAGCGAATGTTGGATAAGTGAGATTTTACTGTAATATGAAATAATTACTGTGGTAATCCAGTCCAACCCAATTCTGCAATCCAAGCATGCCCAACAGATGGCCACTCAGGCTCTCAATAAGAATAAGAATAAGAATAAGAATATCATACAATCATAAGGTTAGGAGACACCCCTAAGGATCATCCAGTTCAACTTCCTTATATCATGCAGGAGGACACAATCCAACCACTCCTGACAGATGCCCATCCAATATCTGCACAGTAATAATACACATCGAATCATAGCATCAGACAGTTAGGAGACACCCCTAAAGACCATCCAGTCCAACCCAATTCTGCCATGCAGAACACAATCCAAGAACTCCCGAAAGATGGCCACCCAGCTTAATACTACTACTGCTACTACTACTAATAATAATAATAACAACAACATAATACAATCCTAAGGTTTGGAGTGACCCCTAAGGATCATCCAGATCAACTTCCTTCTACCATGCAGGACGACACAAACCAAGCACTCCTGACAGATGGCCATCCAAGATCTGCACAGTAATAATACAAATCAAATCATAGAATCAGACAGTTAGGAGAGACCCCTAAAGGCCATCCAGTCCAACCCAACTCTGCCATTGGACGATACAACCCAAGCACTCCCAACAGATGGCCAGCCAGCCTCTCAATAATAATAATAAGAAGAATAAGAATATCATACAATCCTAAGGTTAGCAGATACCCCTAAGGATCATCCAGTTCAACTTCCTTATATCATGCAGGAGGACACAATCCAACCACTCCTGACAGATGCCCATCCAATATCTGCACAGTAATAATACACATCGAATCATAGCATCAGACAGTTAGGAGACACCCCTAAAGACCATCCAGTCCAACCCAATTCTGCCATGCAGAACACAATCCAAGAACTCCGAAAGATGGCCACCCAGCCTAATACTACTACTGCTAGTACTACTACTACTACTAATAATAATAATAATAATAATAACAACAACATAATACAATCCTAAGGTTTGGAGTGACCCCTAAGGATCATCCAGATCAACTTCCTTCTACCATGCAGGACGACACAAACCAAGCACTCCTGACAGATGGCCATCCAGCCTCTACATAATAATGATGATGAAGATAATAATAATAATAATAATAATAATAATAATAATAATAATAATAATAATAATAATAGCATAGAATCCAAGAGTTTGGAGAGATCCCTAAGGGCCATCCAGCCCAACCCTTTCTACTATACAGCAGGACACAATCCAAGCATTCACAACACTTGGACAACGTATAAATACTATACAATACTACACAGGGACATAGACCCCTTCTACCCTCACCACTTTCACAGTACACAAACAACCAAATGCATACTAAACATAAAGACAATCATACAACAGACATTCAATACCACCACTACCTCAACAATTTCTCACCAACACCACCAGACAACGCCACAGCAACGTGTGGCTGGGCACAGCTAGTATGTAATATAGTATGTTGAACAGGATTCCAGCCAGTGTATGCCCCAGTGATGTCAATGTAAGATGGACACTGAACAGAACCTGCTACTAGTTCACCTCTCTTAACCTGTACTTTATTTATTATATTAATACAGGGTATTTGACTATCAGTGTTGCAACACTAAACTCTGTTGCAGTGAGATTAGTCCCATGTATCATTGCCTGCCATGTCAAGAAGAGGGAAGTCACCTAATTTGTTACTCTGCCTGAGGACAAAACAAAGCAAAACAAAAATTACTAATTACTTTCAAACCACAAAGGTCCATTGCAATCAAAGGGCCATAATATTCCACATCAAGTAAGTTAATCACATGATTTGCTTCATACAATATATCTTTTTGGTGTTCCTTGTGGAATAATGTAATTACATACAAGTCAGAACAGCTCTGTGTCTTATACTGTAATTATTTTTGCTTGCAGTTTCATGAACATTTCCTGTCTGAATTTGAACAATGGTTAATATTTTTGAATACCCATGGGCATAGCTAGGCATGCAGTGCAACAAAAGTTATTAGGATATAGCCCAAACTGACATTTTTGGCAGAATATTTGATGCCCAATCATTGACATTTACTGCAGAAATTATGAGTAAGAGTAGCAGACTGCAATAAATGCAGTTGACATGTACTCTGAACTGTTTGTGCCGTATTTGCCTAGGTTTGAAAAAAAAAGTTCACTTACCTTTGGAGGCTTTGAAGAAACCTTTTGTCTATTAAATAATCTTACATAATCAAAAGCTCTGGTTGTTAGAAATAGTTTGTTGTGTGTAGGCTAGGTAAATGTTACCTGTTCATCCAAAACGAGAGGGCTTCCTTTTTTGGAACAAGATGCTTCAGTGCTGAGCACATATAGAAATACCTCCCTCTAGTGAGTAAATATGGTAAATGGTGGCTGATTTCAACGGGTCAGCTAGAAAAATGTATCCAAGAACTTTGTGGCAGTGGGTATTTTAAATTCTAAGATGGACTAAGCGCTCACTTTTTGTCACTGTGCTCAGAGATGGTTTCATTTTTATAACAGTTAAGCTACAATACTTAAAAGGACCCACGGCTAAGTTGATGCAGGTTTTGTGTGGTCAATTGTTTAGACTTATACATGAGTATGTACAGTAGTTAAAAACTCCTGTACTAACATGCTGAAAACCCTAAAAAAGGGTAATATTGACTTTCCAGCCAAAAGATGTGAAATTTAGTGCCAGGCAAACCTTTCTGATGAGGCTGTTTTAGAAACTTCTTCTTCGTTTGCCACCCAACTTCTTTCAGAAGGTGGCAAAATATTGCTGATAAATATAAATTTCAGCAAGGTTAGTGAGATAGAAGTTGGTCCTTGAAGCATCCAAGCCCCAATGCCATTTGGGTTTTTAACTGAATCACCAAAACCTTGAATCATAGCCCTTTACAGGATTTCATTCATAATAAAATTGAATAATACAGGGCGTTTGAAAAAACTCCCTATTCACCATTTAATTTAAATGGTGAATAGGGAGTTCTTTTTCAAACACCCTGTATAAGTGTTTGACATAGCATATGCTTTGCTGAGCAACAGAGGCAGCCAGAGGGTGAGAGCTCTACCTTAGAACTTCTGCCTGAGGCCAGCCTCACCAAACATACTGGGTGTGGCCCCCACAGCTGTACTATTTCACCAGAAGCCAGCAGCAGATAAAAACGCCATCATTGGACCCAGAGCCTGCTTTGCTGAGCAACTTTTACCAACATGGATAGAGACATCTCATCATCACAAGGAAAAACCCCCATCTACTTCCCCAAGGACCTCATATCACCGCCCACCCCCATGAAGACCTGGGCTTTACCCGAGCAGTATCCGGAGGAGTCCTTATTTGTGATGATCTGGGAGGGCATAAAGACTGGGGCTAGACATTATGGGGAGGGAATTTGGGAGGCAGGTGGGGGAGGGGAATGGTAACCAAAAACTTGGCCCTTTTTATCTTGTGGAATTGTGCAATATAATAATTCTAATTCAGACAGCACTTTAAACACTCTGACACTACATCTGCCCTGTTGGCTTGCTGCAAATTGCCTTTTTACGTTTAATGTTTTAACTGTTTACTAATATTAGATGTGTTAGTAAACATGTCCTAAATGTTTGATTTATATATTTAAATTTCTATTTTTGTTATTTTTGAGTTGTTTGATAAGTACACCTGATGTTGTTCATTTTATTCTTTTTATTTGATCAGTCTGTTATGTTTTCTAATGTATGGTTGGCATTTTGCCATTATGTTGTAAACCGCTTTGAGTCCCCCCAGGGGTGAGAAAAGCGGTATAGAAATGCAGTAAATAAATAAATAAATAAATATGCTTGCATATCTTCCACTGAGCCCACTTTGTTTTATCATTAGTCACTGGAAGGTAAACACAGGCACTATGAACAAGCCTGGTTGCTGGGGCATGTTTATCTGGGAAGGGCAAGTGGATGGCTCATTCTTAACATGTAGTTTGATTCTCAGTCAGTAAAATAAACATATGCAACAGGAGCATGGATGCCATGCATCCATACAATCTAGTATTCCCAAATCACCTTAGTAAAATCTGTAAAGAAATTCAGAATGATCTTGTAAACCAATTATTTTTTCCATGCCACTAGTGCTCCTCTTTGAGATTTGAAACACCAGCTTGAACTACCTTAGATGTAAGCACCTTCCCCTTTACTTTGAAAAAAAATGAAGGACATAAAATCAACAAATAAATCAATAAACAGAGTCTTTTAGATTTTGGATAGGGATTGTTTTATTTTAAATCAATATATAAAGCATTGTAAAATGTATGCATTTTAAAGATTATTTTGATGATGGTGGTAGTGATATAATACAGCATATTTAAAACATTTTCTATTATGATCATTTTTTAGAATGGGTAATATATTGTATAGTTTTTTCAAAGTAATTGGCAATTCTGATATGCATGAACTGAGAGACAGACTTTGGTTTAAAGTGGGAGTGGAGGAACTGGGAGAGATCCTACCTTAAAAGGTTTGGACAAGGAGGCAAAGTTGTTGCTGTCGGTCATGCAGTTATCTTTGTTGTTCGGTATTTTAATGACATTATAATTTTTTACAGGGTAACCAATGGTGGCAACTATTGTTTCCCTGAGCTCTCTACATATAATGCCATACTCTTCAATATTTCAGCAACAAGAGCACATGGTCGAAATGGCAAAGGCTATAATAAGGAAGATGCCTGAAGAGGCTGCAGCAATTAGCTTTTGTCTGCTGGTAAGGCAGAATGCTATACATTCCTCTCCTCTCCCCACTGCTAAATTGAGTGCAAATTACTTTTGCACCTTTAATTCTTTTTGCCCCAATTTAAGCTGAGGACAAAAGGGGGAGGATAGAGAAACAGGTATGTTTAAAAAGCATGACATGCTTAGCATGTCAAAAAGTGGGATTAGTCAGGTCTCCTGAACAAATCATGGCAGTTAGATGGTATGCAATCTAATTTTAGATCATTCTGGGACATTAACAGTGTGTGTAAGGGGGTCAGTAAAACAGAATGAAAATAATGAAATCTGAACCACAGTGCTGCAGTCCCCATACATTTGAAAAATATCCTTTCGAATTTGTTGGAAGATGTTCAGCATCCGGAGAAGCCAGGTAGAGGGATAGTGGTGGGGTTTTCCCCTTGGCTCTCTGATAGTAGCCCTTTTGTAGGGTGCTTTCCCACTTCTACAGCGTCCCACATTGCAAAACTGGAGTGATGCTACAAGGGTTGGGTCTTGCCTAATTTATTTATTTATTTATTTTTCAAACTTATATGCCGCCACTCCCCTAGGGCTCGGAGTGGCTTACAAGAACCGGCTAAAATCAACAATTTAAAAAACATCTTTAAAACATCCTAAAAGCACCTTTTTAAAACATCAACAACAGAACTCAAAGGCCTGCCGAAACAGGTGTTACTCAGTCATTCAGTTCAGAAGGGATTTTGAAGCGAGGGCTTTCCCTCGCTCTCTGGTAGCTCCTTGGCTCTTAAAACTCTCAAATGTTACCATAGCACCATGTGGCTGGACCACTCAAATGTACAGGCTGAGCCCAATGTCGAATTTGGAGAATGATGAAGGGCTGCCATCTCACTCCATAGAGAGCAATTGTGAGAGGCTTGTAAATACATTTAAATGAATAGTTTGTTGTAGAGCTTCTGTTGAAACGGATGCAAGAGAGACCTGAAAGAAACAAGGCTAACTAACATATTATCTCTTGCTAGTGCATCTTTCCCTGATGTAATGGGGGTAAATTATACCTTGAGAAAGCATCAATTATCATCAATTACTCACATCTGAAACATAATGAGGATTACTGTGATGTTTTAATTAAGAAGTGGTTTTCCATTTTTTTAAAGCCTCACAGCATTCTTATAATTTAGAAAGCTAAGTGGTTGTCTAATGCATGCCAGAGAGAGATATTGATCATGTACTCATTCCAGCCTACTGATTTTGGTGAGTTATTGGCATAGGTACAGATTCTTTTAGTTTTGGAAGGAAATTGTGGAACAGCTACTGCAGTCTTTTTTGATGCATGAAAAATATCCATGAACATCATGGTGAAAGAATGTGAAAAGTAACTGAGAGTCATTTATATGCCAAATACTATTTCATTATGTCTGAAGACAGAGACTCTTATTACCATTCTTTGTAAACAATATTGGATGCTTCTTTCATCTGAAAAGCAGTGTAAAATGCTTCAAAAATAAAAAGCATAAAAACTTGAGAAATCACATCATGTAGATATGACAAGGAAGAAGAGTTCTGCAAGAGAGAGGATGTATTTTATTAGACCTGGAGAGCCCCTATGTGAGTTTAACATTGGGCTTGGGAAAGATTAAGCAAGTGCTGGGGAGTTGATGGATTTTGGTAGTTGTCATCCAAAGCACTACATTCCAAGCTCTAATATGAAGTTGCTGATTTGGATGTCCACAGTGGGATTTCTTGATTCAAGATAGGTCTTGAATCAGGTCATTGTGCATCTACATTGTAGAATTAAAGCAACTTGATGTTTCTTTTAACTATCATGGCTCAATGCTTTGGAATCATTGGAGTTGCAGTTGAACAAGGTTTAAGTTTGACTGACCACATGGCAAGTGGGCATGTCACCTGAAATAGTTCCATATATTTTTCACTCTTGTCTGTGGAAGCAGAGTATAACACCAGTGAACGACCGTGTTATTTCAGATGTATGTAAGAACAGCAGGAACAGGAGGCAGGGCCTGGGCTGTGATTGAGAGCCACCCTCCCATCCATGAAATGAGGACAGAAACTGTGTAGATAGCAGGGCAAAGGGATACTTTCTTGTTGAAACCAACTGTTAAAGTAATCAAGTTCTCAGCGTGTGCCAACCATGCCTATCAGCCATGTCAGCCTGCTCTGATGAATGCTGATCATACAGGCAAAAAACCAGAACATTTGTTCCAAATAATCTTAGCATTAAATATCAATGTAATTAAAGTTTCAGGATAGCAATGCCCAGCTTGTAATTAAAATGAATACTGTGACAAACAAAGATTTCCAGTATCAATTCACTTGTGAAATTCCTCATGTTTTTATATGCCAACTTCCCTCCAAAGAGGTCAAGGTGGCAGAAACAGTTCTCCCTATCGACATCACAACCAGCCAGGTGCATGGCTGTGACTAAGCTCACCCAGTGAGCTTCATGACTATGAAATTGAACATGTGTCACTATAGCTCTTAAATCAGGGCTTTATCTTCACACTGGATCTGATTATGCCAGAGCAAATCTAGACTTGCAGGAAACCAGTGGATTTTGTTACAGTCTGGAAAGCTGTCTGAATTTCATGTCATACTTCTACAGAATCATGTACCCTAAAATGACACTGCCACATTTTGTCAGTATAAAAAAATATTTGCATCGGTGTGATTTACGCTTCAATGACGCCTCAGCCAACTTTGTAGCCCACGCAGGGTATAAAAGATGGGATACAGAAATGCAAGTGTGTGGTAGAAAAGGTGCTGAAGCCATTCGATGCACAGGTGGAACTGGGCACCTGGACTCAAGAATGAACATAGAACTGAATGGCAAACTATCAGTAAACTTTCAGATGGAAAAAAACTGTGTTTGCCAAATCTTCTTCAAGGTGGCTCTTTCATACTGTAGTGACACTGCTGGGAAAGAATGTCAGTTTATTAAAAAGAAGAAGAAGAAGAAATGAAATCAGTTTTGAGAAACACCAAGGCATTGCCATTTTGGATCCTAGCCATTAAATATCTGAGGCAATACTTTTGGAAAGGATCTAGCTGTGTAACAAGAAAAGCCTTGACAAATGTCAGCACAAATACAGTACTATCTGCTGAATGATAGCCCAGATTTTTATAAAGAAACAGCTTGTGACATAGGAAGAATGAACATGGTTGATTATGTAAAGTTTATTGAACCATTCCAAAATTGTGGTGAAAGAACAAATACTACTCCTTGATACAGACTCTCAATTATTCCAAGAAAACAAGAGCTACATGCAAGCAACTTGCTATTGAAATATAAACACATATTTCTTATGGTTGAAAATACAAATTTAGTAGCCTCCAAGATCATTATCCCTATTGCTCAGTTCCAGGAAAGGAAAATAGGGTGTGCAAGTGATCTTAATGTTAAAAAGATAGAAAAATAAATGATTTCTACTGGATCTGGTAGCTATACCTATGATTTTTAATACTTCCATATGAAAACAAATCTATCACAAAACATTTCCATACTTGGAGGTCCTCTACATGCACACATATACATATATGCAAATTGCCCATTCTCAGCAAGACCGAACATGTGACTGCAGCAGGTGGAGAACAGCAAGTGCAATCTCTCAGTGATCAATTGTCATACATACTTATCCAAAAGTTGATCCCATGTAACACAATTTTGTTCCTGGGTTATAAATGTCACTTCCTAATTGGTTCTATCATAAAAACATGGGAAAAGCTTATTAAATGTCAAAACTTTGTTTTTGTGGGACATCTTGCAGCACATTTTGCTATAGATTTTTAATGAATATCTTGTAGATTCTCAACCAATTCAACATAGTTTGTGGCGGCCACAAACATGAAATTATGTATTTTGATATGACTCATGGATAAGTTGAAGGTCATTCCACAAAGAGGGGAAAGCACAAATGCTCTCATGGTGCCAACCACTTTGGTTGCGGCCATTTCTCTGTCCAGGCATTCAAAAACACCCGAAGTGGCATCACAATGCAGAGAATAGAGGGGTTGGTGCTTCTTTTAGGTTCTTCTGGGATGGACTAAGGTCTCTCCTTTTGCCATTCTTCTCAGAGAAGGGCATTGTTCTTTTAAAAAAAACAAATTAAGGTACAATAGTTCCATTGATCTATGGATAGGTTGGTGAGGTTTTTTTGGGTTGATTTTTGACTAAAATTTCTAGATTTATACGTGAACATATAGTGCAATGTCAATTGTCGCATTTGCACCACATCTTAGCATATTGCTACCACTTAAACTGCCATGGATCATCCTGTGGAATTCTGAGATTTCTTCTTTTGTGAGGTATATTAGAATTCTCTGCCCGAGAATTGCCTGTAGCAATGAAATTTAATGTGGCATTAAAGTGCTGTAACTGTGAAGTGTGAGAGAGTCCAATGATACAGGATTTCCATGTGCTCATTCTTCTAGTAGTGCATATTTGTGTATGCTGTAAGAAAGGGGATTTGTAATGCACAAAAGAAAACAGCATCCTGTAATAATTGTGATATCTATCCACAGAGCCTTTTCCTGGCTAAGCTCACTGATCTCTGGGGCAGAAGACAGATGGACATAAATCAGACATTAGGAATGGGAATATACAAAAACCAGTTGTACAACACTTCAATTTTCTTGTGCATTCAATCTTGGAAGTCAGAACAGTAGTTCTTAAACAAAAAAAAAATACAAAGGAAGATTGAAAAAATAAATTGGAATCAATCCAAAAACTGCAGTCTACTGACAGAAGATTGATCAAAAACAATGGTTTCTGGGCATATTATTCTTATTAGGGTACTAATTCATGAGGGCTCTCTTGGCCAGTTTATCACATCACCTTTCTGGTTCCCAGGCAGCATCACTCTTCAGTCCAGTAACTCACTTCACCATTCACATGGTCCTGCTGCATATCTCAAACAAAAAATATAGGCATTACCTTTAAAATTAATCTGAATACCTTTAACTACCCAGAAAGCAGGTGAAATGTATTAAACAATAAACTGGCCAGTCTCACTTAGCAAATCCCCAACAAAACTGGGATTTTGCTCACTTTTCTCAATGGCAGAACAAAGCTAGATTGATCAGGTTCTTTTGAAAGAGAATTCCTTCAATGGCTCCTAATAAAAGGACTTAGCTCATTGCTGTCAATAATTTCACTTCCTGTGAAAAGCTAAACCCCATTTCATGATTTTGGCGTATAACAGAGGGGAAGAGCAGTTGTGGGCTAAATCCAATTTCTAATCCCAACCACAATAAACCTATTAAAGCAATTGCCCTGCCTAGTAACTGGATTTAGACCAAAGGGCTTTCTAGAAGTACAGCCAATTTCCCACCATGTGTTTTAGAAGTGCTGTAGCAAATTTGTCCTGTCTCCTTTGGTACCATTATGATTAATATTGCTTTGCTCAGGATTCCTGTTGCATAGAACTCATTGTGAAAATCATTTATTGTCCGATTAAAATTTCTC
Organism: Anolis carolinensis; assembly: GCF_035594765.1. Classification (NCBI taxonomy): domain Eukaryota; kingdom Metazoa; phylum Chordata; class Lepidosauria; order Squamata; family Anolidae; genus Anolis; species Anolis carolinensis. The sequence goes on from NC_085841.1 coordinate 78,674,470, forward strand.
AAACTACTCTCTCCTTTTTTGTTTTTTATCCTTTTGTTTTTATCCTTATTTTCTGCTTGCATTTCTATTATGGAAATTTGCGCTTTATATAGGCACCTTTGTGAAAACCATTTATTTTTGCGAAGAAACATTATCTAATGTGTGCTTTTTCACATTATGTGTTAACCATGCAGATGCCCTACTGGATTGTGTGTCATCTTTCCTGATCTGGTATTCTATCTTAGCAGTTCATCATTCCCTGGTTGGCTGCATGAACAATCCACTCTCATGTGGGATGTTTGTAAACCCATACTTCATGGATGAGTGTGGCTGCCCCTTACCTGGCTGTAACACTATCCTTCCAAATGCCACCTGAACTGAGCTGTATTTGTCAAGCTTATTGTGTTTTATGGCTGTGGTAGGGTCCTTTCAACCTACTGCCCTACGTGTCCTCTCCATTGAAGAGGACACCTGGTAGACTGTTGTTGAAACCATGAACCTAGTGGAATGTACCCACACAGTCCTAGTTTATTTATTTATTTATTACAATATTTATATCCCGCCCTTCTCACCCAACAGGGGACTCAGGGCGGCTTACAATAAAACACACATATAAAAACTCTACAATACACTATAAATCAGTTAAAAAATTAACTTACATAAGACATTCATAAAACACATTATAAAATACAGATAGGCGTGTTCAAGTTTAAAAGACTGGGTCTGTCAATTGAGTTCCAGCATACATAATAGTAATTAATGCTGCTGATTCTTATTCGAAAGCCTGTCCCCACAACCAAGTTTTAATCTTCCTACGGAAGGATAGGAGGGAGGGAGCCTGCCTGACTTCACTGGGGAGGGCGTTCCATAGGCGGGGAACCACTACTGAAAAGGCCCTGTCTCTCGTCCCCGCCAGACGCACCTGTGGACATGCAAGGAAAGATAGTTCTTTGGACATGCAAGGAAAGATAGCATAAGCCGTATAGACCTGCTTTGCATGGCCTTTTTAAGTGTGCAGAGTGCTACTATCCTGGAAAAACACTTCACCCCTTCTCTAGCATTTGCATCCAGAAATATAATATTCCGCTGGTTCTACCAGCCTTCTGCTCTGCAGTCTACATCTTTATTTCTATTCTCTTTGAAGTTCTAGACAATGAGATGGAAACATCTTACACAGGAGTAAAAAGATAGTGACAAGGGAACCAAACTTTGAAGCTAATGTTTGTGCTACTGGAGAGAAATGAAATCCAAATTTAAACTCCTGCAGCTCAACTAAACAGAATTAGCTTTCTTGATTTCTTTCCAATTCAGATCAATCAGACTTGTCTTGACACACTGATCTTCATTGAATAATGCTTGTAGTTTTTAGCATTATCCTTCTTGGACAACTGTTCCAAATGATGTTCACAATTAGCTGGCTGTATATGAAGTATTCAAGAAGAAGCAACAGATAATATTTTCTCATGATGAGAAGAGATCCACATTTTTGTAGAAAGCCATTGTTCTGGTTCTTTGTAGCAATTTATGACATTATAAAGAGCACAGTGTCTCCAAACACACCAAATAGTAACTGACATATTATATGAGCATTATTTGTAAGCATCTAAGGATATTCCCTTTCAAAGGTAAATAAGAGTGCTTATTCTAAAATGAGTTAGCAAGGAAGACTATTGTTAAGTATTGTGAATGAGAATATCTAGGCAAAATAAATTCTTGGAAAATGCTTTACCACCAGAGGTTATCTAAAAGTTAATTTTGCTTATATATCCTCATTCACTAGAAATTAGAGAATCTTCTAAGAAGAAGGATATTGCTAGACATTTGTCCAGGCTATTCCCTGCAATGTCCTTATTTAAAGAGATGGTTACTTCTGAGTATAAGAGCTGGGAAAGCCTGGGTAGCAGAACCCTCAATAGGAACAGAAAGAGGCTTAGATGATACCAGACCCTTGGGCTTTTTGCAACTGCACAGAGCTGAGGTGAGAAGAAAAAATCCATTAAATGACATGTTTGCATCGCTTGTAAAAAAATTGCTTCAGATATTATGAAAACCTCTAGTTTTCAATATCATTTTTTTCAAACTATGCAGTTAGATGTTTCTGGCATCTGTGTGGCTTAATCTAGACATATTTCTGATACTCCATCATTATTCTGAAAATCTTAATTTTTTGTCTTTTTTAAGAGCCTGGCTGAGATCATTCCAATAACATTTTTCAACTCTACAAAATGAATAGATAACAGTGAAGGTTCCACCTGAACATTAGGAAGAACTTCCTGACCGTGAGAGCTATTCATCAGTGGAACTCTCTGCCTTGGAGTGTGGTGGAAACTCCTTCCTTGGAGGCTTTTAAACAGAGGCTGTATGGCCATCTGTCGGGGGACTTTGATTGTGCTTTTCCTGTATGGCAGGGGGTTGTACTGGATGGCCAATTGGCGTCTTCCAATTCTTCTATGAATCAGCAATTCCAGTATTGGAATTTCCTATGAGAATTTTTCTCCCAAGCACAAGCTTGTTCAAATTATGTGTACCCACATACATACGTATATACTTCATTCTGTAGTTTCAGCATGAGTGTTTCTGTGCCAGGTTTGTAAAAATAGTGAACATCTAGCTAAGGGCAGTCTGGACTTTGGTGAATAAGAAGTGCAGGGGGCAATGGGAGGGTTTAAACGTTTCTTTTATCAATTTGTGCCTTAATAATATATTCAATTTTTGGCCCAGCAGAATGACCAAGGGGCAAAATACTCTTCACTCTCACTACACTTTCTTTTCTTTTTTTATTTTAGTTCATTTTGAAAACAAGCTGAAAATGCTGAAAGGCATGCAAACAATTTCATTGTAAACAGTTATTTCCCTTAAGGGATAAAAATCAATTGTAAAAAAGTTAATCATACAATTTTAAATCAGAATCATCATGTTAAAAAGGATGATGTAATAATAAATGAACTTTGAAACAACAATTGTAACAAACCAAAGCTATAGTCTGTAAAATACTGTTAAAAACAATTGTTCAATTTCAAATTAAAGTAGTTTGTGCAGTTGATTTTCAGCAAAAACTACTTTTTCTTCCCTTTACCTTTTGCACCTTTGGCTCCCTTTTTTTTCTGTACATCTGGGGTTTTCTTCTCTTGCTCTGCTCGAAGGGCGGCTTCTTCAGCTGCTAAGGCTTCTTGCCTTAAACGTTCAGCTTCTAGCAGCTTAGATCTGTATGCTTCCCGGATACTGAGAACCCTACCTCGTGCTTCATCCAAGGATGCCTAGCCAAAGACAAATATGCCCATTGAGGGCTAAATCAGTCTTTATGTATACAATAAGTATAGGTGTCTCTCTTTAGTAATATTGTTAAATGACTCACTAGTTCCTGGGATCTGTATCTATACAATTAGATGGAATCACATTTTCTCCCATTTTTACTACTTAGTTGTCCATACTATTTAGCAATCACATATAGCAGAACTTGTTTTTTACTTTGTCAAATGTAAATCTATGGTATACACCTTAGAAAAGGGCAACATAGGTCTTTTCATAACTCGTATTTATTTAATTTGTTAGAACAACAAATATTCTGACATTTTAATATTTTAAAAGGCTTTTTAACATTAATTCTGATTTTCTTGAAGTGCATGGGTGGAAAGGCACTTAATTTAGAAAACCACAATAAATTCAAATATGTATGCAGTTAAAATGAAATTTAAAACAAACAATAAATAAATAAGAGCGATAAGAAAATGGTCTGCTTGGATGCCTTCTTTGTCTGCCAGAGGGAGAACAAAAAGAAGGCCAAGAAACCTTTCCTTGAAAGGGACTTCCTTGGCCCATGATCAGCCCCACCTAGACCCCTGAGAGCAGTGAGACCAAAAGGAAAGGCCTCTCTAATGGATAAAAAAATACCCAGGCAGGCTCGTATGGGACAATATGGTAGCCCAGTTACAAAAAGTATTTTGATTTCTCCTGGAAATTGACGAGTAGTCAGTGAAACTGCTCTAAAATCCTTGTCACAACATTTTAGACCAGCTGGTATTCTGGACAAACTGAAGTTTATGAACACTCTTGAAAGGCAGGTCTGTGCAGAGCACATTGCGTGCTTGCTAAGACAATGTTTCATTGTAGTTGGATCCTAAACCTCCAGCAAACACACAAATATAGTGGAGCCTCTACTTAAGAGCACCCCAACTTAAAATTGTTTTGAGTTAAGAGCTGTTGCTCAGCCCGGGGTTCACTTTGATATAAGAGCAGCATTTTGAGTTAAAAACTAGCGCCAGCGTGCGAGGGAATGTTAGTGCGAGAGTACAGGACATCATTCTCCGTGCCTCGTGCACTTGTCCGCTTTGGGAAATTGCTGTCTGCTTTGCTACTGTCTGCTTTGAGAAACTTTGGGTTGCTTGATTTTGTGTGGCTTTTATTCCAGGTATATTTGACTTCATGAAGAGAGAGAGCAGGAGAGAGAAGGAGGCTAGAATGAGTACAGAATGAAGAAAATGATGATTCTGCCTCTTCGCCTTGAGTTTTGTGCTTTCTTGCAACAATTTAGTGCTTCTACCGTTTGATCTTTCTTTTTTATTGTTCCATGTGAATGTGCATTTGTAACTCTATGTAACTCAAGTTAAATTCTTACCAGATTTTCTTATGAAACAGCTTCTTATCCTATTTGAATTAAGTTTCAGTATGTTTATTCTTATTCAGTTCACTGATTATCCTAGATCAAAACTAGAGTATCTTAATTAGATTTACATAAATAATAGTGTAAGATATACGTGTCACCAGTAAGTTATCTGTCCTCTCACAACTGAAAGTAGATTACAATGTTTCTGTTACCTGTCATCAGGAAGAATTCTGCATACCAATGCCAAAATAGCAATGAATAGTTGTTAAGATGAGGTATATGAAATTATTTATTTATTTATTTATTTACAGCATTTATATTCCGCCCTTCTCACCCCGAAGGGGACTCAGGGCGGTTCACATTACACATATAGGCAAACATTCAATGCCTTTTAACATAGAACAAAGACAAACAAACATAGGCTCCGAGCAGGCCTCGAACTCATGACCTCCTAGTCAGAGTGATTCATTGCAGTTAATTGCAGCTGGCTTGCTCTCCCGCCTGCGCCACAGCCCAGAAAAGCAAGGATAGACCATTATGGAAGACAGTAGTGGTGCTGAGAGCTACCATCATAATGAAACTAATGGTATTGTGGGATATGCAGAATGTATCTTCGTATGCCTAAAGCCCAGACAGGTTATTCACACAAGGTTATTATGTCTAATAAACAGATGTAGATCACTGAATGTTTTTAAAATGTGGCCTTACAAGCTTTTTGTTCATACATGGTTTTGGTTTTTGTTATAATCACATATACTTTTCCTTCTAAAGTCAGTATGTCAGATTTGGAAAGATGACAAAAACAAAAGTAGGACAAATTAAATTTATGAATTCATGGAGAAAAATACCAACTGGTTAGAGTCTCCCAGCCAAAACAAAACTGGCATGCATGTTAAAGAGTAGGAGTAGGATGCCAACTCAGACAATTAGCAGATCTAGACTTACTTGAAGATCCTCATACATTTCATGTACATTTTGCTTTAAGCGGTTCCTAGCCATGTGCTCTTTTTGTCTGTGTTCCAGAACCAGCTCTCGAAATTGTCTAAAGAGATTGATTTCTACTGCCTTGCGCATCTCTTGCTCTTGAATAATAGACTCATTCTTCAGCACAGGCTCGGGCAGTGATTTTCTGAGGGTAAAGTAAACATTATATAGCTCTCTTCAAAATGCTGCAACTATGTAAAATTTATTTCATGGCTCTCTACACATCAGGTGTTGTTCTATGAAGAAAGGTGAAGATACAGGGACTTGCTTATTATGAAGCACAAATCAACCAGCTGCTTAAAAATATTTCTTAAATTTTACATTTGAGTATTTATTTAAAAAGTGTGTTGGCCGAAGGTTAAAAATGGCATTTGCTATGATTTACCGAATGTAAGGGGTGAAATCTGGAGCCTCCTGTTCTTTTCGCTGAGTTCCTAAGCTTGGTTCAGCCACAACTGGAGGGGACACCATTGGTTCAGAGGCAGGAGAAAGAGATGCTGGAAAAATCACCAAAAGAATCATCATTCCCCAAATTCTCACTTTCCAAAAGATTTAATAGAAATTCACCCAAAGTGACCCAGAAAGATATATGTGTGTGTGTGTGTGTGTATAAAGGAATAGCTATTGACTATGATCCAGTGTATCATAAAGTGGTATTGCCTTCTTATATACCCAAGAAGGAAGAGGCCTTTTTGACATTTGACATTTAAAAACACCTAACATGGGAAAGAGAAGGGGGAGTGCTTGCAAACTTATACAGTATTTCCTCGTTGTGTTCTGAGACTTGATTATAGCCTAGATTCTGCCAAACACACAATCTGACAAAAGACACTTGTTAGTCTCATTTTGTGGCACACTATTTTTCTTCCCAAGAATTTCAACCCTCTGTGAAAACGCTACACCTGAGAACTTTTTATTTCAGGTTTTTACAGGCAAGATGTTTGTGTTGTGTAGGCATACACTTGCCTGTTTCTCCAGAGCCCACTGATGTACTGATACTACCAGCTTCAGACACCACAAAGCCTTTCTGCATGAATTTCTTAACAAACTGCATGCGCTCCTGAGCAGCCTAGGGAACAGAAATTTATTACAAACAATTGAAAGACACTGAAAGCTATAATAATTACTAAGCCAGTTTTGAATTTACATTCAAAACTATGTAAATTTTATGTATCAATATTGAGATTATATGTGTCATCCATACAATAATGAAGCTGATATAATTATCTCAAAACATTTCTAATATTTTCGCCTTTTATGCATTTTAAGATGAAGATTTCAAAGACAATGCCATTCACTGGCAATTGAACAACTCAATCCATTTTTGGGCTAGTATTGTGAACAGACTTAAAACAGCAGGGTGATTTTTGTGTTCAGATGTTGTGCACGAAACAGAAGCCATTTGTTCCATTCCCTCCCAAAAAAGAGAGTTATACTCATTTGTTGGTTAGGATTAAAAGTAAGACATATAAATCTTCAGTTTTTTTGAAGTGACATTCCACTTCCGTCCTCATGTGAATTTGGCAGTTGCCTAAAGCAGGCCAAAGTGAAATGACTGGGAATAGGTTTCTTCTTCTGTGTAAGCTCTGACCTGTGGCTCTGCAATGAAACTGTGCAACATCATGAAGTCTTTTTAAATGCGAAATATGTTTCCAAAAGATACCAAATGAGTTATAGGTGGCAGCACATTGATGGCTAGGAGTAGAATATTATATACAAATCAAAATTATGAAAATGAATCAGATCACTTCATTACAGGGCTTCCTGTAAAATTGGTTAAGATGGATTTGGTACCTTTTGGAAAAAAAAGCTCTACAAATATCTTTCTACATCACTGTGAGGCCTTGGCTCACCATATTGGGTAGAAAGCTCTTATAATGGTGCCCAAATTGAGATACAGCCTATGGTATGTATTGGTGCATTAAAAGCTCATTGATATAATACAGTACATCTCGAAGAACTACTGCCAGAGTAGATAACACCTGGCACAAATAGCCAGATCTAGCATAATGTAGTTCCCCGTTACTCATTTTGTTGTTACTGCTTAAATGACACTTTCACATATTTATGGTGGCCCATGGAAGCTCAGTGTCTTTGAAACTGGATGGGCACTATGATCATGGATGTTCTGTATGTACACTGGCAGCAATATGTAACGTATGGCCAATTTTGGATTTGGAAGCTTTGTAATTTAATTATTTCAACATGTGATGAAGTCTTCCCTGGCGACTGGAAGATGAGTAATTGAATTGAAGCACACACGTGGGTGAATGATTCATGTCACAACATTCAGATGCTGGGCTTAGAATGACAGAAGCCAAAAAAAGCAGTATTTTTCTTAGAGTATGGCAGTAAGAATTGTTTAACTGCTAGATGTTAAAAACACCCAAAACTCCCTTTGATATATTAACAAAATATGAAGAGAGTTAAAACAAAATGTTTTGGAAGCATTTGTAAATGAGAATGGATTAGCAATGCTCACCAAAAATACGAGTGATAAAGTCAGCATTTGCAACTTATACAATTGCTGTTTTTCTTCAATAATATTAATCTCAGTTAAGAATGTAAAAGAACCGCTGCTGAAATGGACCAGAGGTAACATCCATTCAGCATACTTATTCCCACAGTGATCAGCAGTTCAGCACAATGCCAAAGCACTGGAACTACATATATGACTGATTGTTCTGTAGATGTGATAACACAGTTCCTGACAACCTGGTTCAAATCAGAACACAAGATAAAGGTCAGGCAAGGAAAGCAGCAGCATCAGGATGTGGAAGGAGAAAGAGGGAGATAAAATGAGTAGGTAATGGTAAGGGCAACCACATTGCTAATATAATGAGCCATAGCAGATCATGTTACCCTTATTATGAACTAACATTTTAATATTATTTCTTAGTACAATGCAGTCTTATGCATATTTATGCAGAAGTAGGCAGGTTTCATTGAGCTTAATGGGGCATTACTCCCTAAATGAAGTCTTAGACTTGCAGTTTGATTATACACGCTTATGAGAACTCCTTTAACATATGAATATTTCAAATTAATTTTCAATGTATTAGTACATTAGTACAGACAGTAACCAAATAAAACAGCTGTATTGTACATGCCAGAACCCAAAGAGACATATCACCTAATTTTTGGAGACTCTGGACAGCCACAGCATACATCTTGACTTCGACTTGTGGCAACTGGAAATAATGATGGTTAACTTCTGGTAACCCTCTAGACCAGGGGTTTTCAACCTGAGGGTCCCCAGATGTTTTGGCCTACAACTCCCAGAAATCCCAGCCAGGTTACCAGCTGTTAGGATTTCTAGGAGTTGAAGGCCAAAACATCTGGGGACCCACTGGTTGAGAACCACTGCTCTAGACTATTTTAGAAGGAAATTTTGGGTATTTTTGGGATGGTGATGGGGGGGGGGGGAGAACTGTTAGGATGACCCCATAAGAATTATTTTTCACACTGAAAAGTATTTTTTTTTTGCTAAAAAAGCTACTTATTTTGGTAGAATTTTGGGAGCCATGTGCCAGGGCTTTCAGAGGTCCCAAGAACCAGACAAGATCTCTCAAAGAGAAACAATGGATGCAGAATTCATACTCTTGTCATACATTTCTTTGTGAGTCAGTGGTAAAGTCAGCACAATAGCTGTTACTACCAACCTGGATGATCTTCCTAAATCATAGAAAAGTCTAATGAAAACTTTAACATTTAAAATGTTGATCTTTTTTCACTAGAATACAACAATGGAAAATCAGGGTATTTACTGTATAGTTTCCCATTATTTATCTAAAGCAGTTTCTTGGCTCAGTCTCAACAACAATCCTGCCTCATTTAGCACTGTGTTTGATACTTTTTTTTTTCGAGTCAGGAGCAACCGGAGTTGCTTCTGGAGTGAGAGAATTGGCCATCTGCAAGGATGTTGCCCAGGGGACGCCCGGATGTTTTGATGTTTTTACCATCCTTGTGGGAGGCTTCTCTCATGTCCCCGCATGGAGCTGGAGCTGATAGAGGAAGCTCATCCACACTCTCCCCAGGTGGGATTCGAACCTGGCAACTTTCAGGTCAGCAACCCAACCTTCAAGTCACTTAATCCACTACGCCATCTGGGGGCTCCTGTTTGATACTGACAAATCACTACAAGGAAGTGAATGGCATTTCCACAAAGCAAAGCAAACCCTGCCAGCTCTCAGAAAGTTTTTTTCTAAATGTTTACGTAATTGGGTAAGCCCCCATTACCTTGACAGCCCTTCCTGGCTCCGCAGCTTCCCATGCTTGCTTCATTGCTTTGATCTCATCTGCTCTCTCTGTGTCTTTCCTCACATCCAACGCTTCTATCTCTGGTTGTTCTGCGACTAGACGCAAGATCCAAAAGGGCTTGTTTGGGTCAGATTGCTGGAAATAAAGACAGATTAGGGGGGGCATATATTGCTTTGGATCTCTCAACAAGATGCTGTAGAAAGCTGGTGTGACCTAATAATGTAAATTGCTCCTCTGATGCATGTATGTCCAGCTTTGTAAACCTAGTTGCCATCTCACATGACTTAACTGGTGCTGTGATCTGCAAATATCTTATGGCAGACAACAGTAGTACTGAGTAAAGTATGGCTGGATATAAATTAAGCCAACTTTGACTTCCAGTTTTAAAATCTAGTTTCTAAAATGGTGCTTAGAAGTACTCTTAACCATGATTAGTAAAAGGCTAACAAAATGCTAAAACATGATTAACACAGTGACAAGAGGAATGTGTACAAGTGGCTGGGAGGAAAAAGTCTGCAAAATTGCATGTCCTGATAACAAAACCATTAGTGTTTTGGTAGCATTCTGTCTTTACTGGCCCCTAATCATTTGTAGAACATAAGTGGCCTTATGAAATTTCACCTTCCCTATCTACTAATAAAAAATAAATATCTCCTGCATGTGGCTATTTACATCCGTAATACAGTCACTAACCATTGGTTTGAAAAATCTAGTAACTTTTTTTTAAATGAACATATTTCTGTATTACTATTTGCATGTCTCACTTACATATGCTTTACCCATAAAGACTAAAAAATATACCATAAGATACAGAAGGCATATGCTCAAGGCATTTCCCCTCTTACTCTCCCTTAATATTACTAATATATTATATATTATAGTGCAGGCATGGGCAAACATTGGCCCTCCAGGTGTTTTGGACTTCAACTCCCACAATTCCTAATAAGTCTAATAAAGCTAGGGGGACCCCGTGGAGCTTTTGTGGAAAAATATCACTTATCCACCTGAAAGAAATGGGCTGAAACAAGTAATGACTGACGAACTTAAATAGATTATCAACTGATGGGCAGCAGAGAACACTTCAAAATATGGCAATACAAGTGGGGTTTTATAGAATTGGAAATCTAATCTAATAAGGGCTGATGCTGGTGTAGGGGAGATGATAATAACAGTGGATGATATTTGGGCTATTTATTGGTGTGGAGGGATTTTGATTTTTATCACTGTGACATTCATGATGCAAATAGTGGTTGGCATTAAATTTTAATTACTTCAGCAAAATTAAGAATTACATAATGTGCTTTCAAACAGTAGAACATTTTGCACTCTGTTTCATTACACAGTATGTCAGGATAGCTAGAACAAAACAAAGAAGAATTTTAGCCCTTATACCAATTTAAAAAGAAAAACAATCACCATGAGAACCACATATTTTAAATCATATTTCCTATCCACTCCTAGACAGAAACTGGAGAAAGATACCAGACAAAACAGTGGAAAATCTACAATTTATTTATTCCTACCTGTGATTCTGGTCTAATGGTAGATAGAGGCTTTTCTTTAAGAGCCTTGTCAGTTGTTTTTTCCTTTGTTTTTCTAGTTGTCTTGGATGACCCTGCAGATTTTTGCCCTTCCATGTTGCTGTGAATATCTGGATTTAGGACTGATACATTCTCTTCATGTTTCTCAGCAGAATGAGCTTCACGCAGTCAATTGGGTTTACATGATAACAATGACAATCACATTAACAATATTACAGGGATTAATTAACTTCTATTTAGCTGGACATTGTTTTAATTATGACTGGCACATTTGTGCAGGAACATCTACATACTATCACTGCTACAATGACATTCCCTGAAGCTGCATCCAATATCACATGACTGGTACTTTGCTTATATGACTTTTTATACCATCTACATCCACAAATCTAACTGGTGCTAAAAATTAATGAAGACAGAACAATAGCAACAAGTCATCAGGAGGCAGAGGAAGGACAATGGATTGCAAATGATACCTGAGAATATTTTTGTAAATTTATTTCCCTTAATCTATATAGTGTATTTAATACTTTTATGATTTGTGGGAGCTAATCAAAGCAATATTAGGTCAGAAAAAACAAATTCTGAAGACTGAGTTGATAGCCCCGACTCTCCAATAGAGCAGGCACACAAATAATGGGCCTTGCTATTTTGAGACACAGGTGTTAGCATACTCTTTGAAGTCCCAAATCAAAGTCTAGCAGCATAAAGGAGATAAGGGAGAAAGTACAAGGAAGACAAGAAGGACACAGGTAGAACTATTGTAACCAGGAATGATAAAAGCCCCTACACAGGTGCCTAAACTCATCCCAGTGAATATGTGAATAACACCACTGAACCACTAGGAAAGGCATAGTACTGCTGCCGCCTGTCAATGCTGCTGTTTCTTTCCACTTTCTCTCAGGAAACAAAACTGCAGAGATTATTAGTGCCAATATTAATATGCTCATCTTTCCACCCCCAGCGTCATATTTTCTGCAAACCCTTAAGTTAGCCTTTAATGGTTCAAGACCTCTACGTTAACTTCTAAGACTCTGAAACATTCCTCGGAGTAATGCTTCCACCAGTACTTTAAAACCCTTTAAAATAAAGGTTTAAGCAGATATACATGTTTTAAGGTATCCAAAAATGTAAAAAGACAAAATCATTGTGATGCAGAACTATAATAGTTTATTTGAAATATATGTCAATATTTAATGAATCCCTATAATCTGATATAGATGTATAGTGCTGTGGAGAAAGTTTGCCATCGGAGGCCCCTGCTGGAAATGAATATTCCTGTTTTTGGATCCAATCCACTTTTCCAAGCTATTCTTTTTCATAATAGCCTGATCAGAACTATCTAGCTCTTATAGTTACAGAAGTTCATCAATAAAGAGGCTATTTTTCTAGGTAATTCGTGATTGGTGGTAAAACAACTAATGGACATATCACTTTCAAGCTAATCTGAATACAAACAAACTGTAGATGGCACTGCTGTCTTATATCTCTGAAGAACTGAAGTAGTTTAAAAAAAACCCATTTACACAAGACAGATTTCTAGAAATCAGCAAGTGACAAGCAGGTTTTGGCAATGCTTTAGACAGCAATATCACCTAATGAAAAATATGTCTGCGTTTATATCTAGCATATTTTCAACTTTGCTTGGCAGTTCCTCTCTGGATGCAAGTTTTAAAGTAAAAACCTCTCCAGAATGTTCAATGCAACATGGGAGTGCTGTAGCAGAAGAAGTGTCAGAGTCCTCTGCTGCATTGTCACATGTCAATATAAATATTCTCCAGGAAGCATTCCTGTGATTTATGAAACAATTAAACAAGAAATGTACTGCCATCATAGTTCTGATAGTGGAAATTTCTCAGAAAAATGCCTCAGAAAAATCCTGCAAATCTCTTGGGAAGACAGGTGGACAAATGTCAGCGTGCTGGAAGAAGCAAAGACAACCACCATTGAAGCGATGCTCCTATGCCATCAACTCTGCTGGACTGGCCACGTTGTCCGAATGCCCGATTACTGTCTCCCAAAGCAGCTACTCTACTCCCAACTTAAGAATGGAAAACGGAATGTTGGTGGGCAGGAAAAGAGATTTAAAGATGGGCTTAAAGCCAACCTTAAAAACTGTGGCATAGACAGTGAGAACTGGGAAGCCCTGGCCCTTGAGTGCTCTAACTGGAGGTCAGCTGTGAACAGCAGTGCTGAGGAGTTCGAAAAGGCACGAATGAAGGGCTTAAGGGAGAAACGTGCCTAGAGGAAGGAGTGTCAAACCAACCCTGACCGGGACCACCTTCCACCTGGAAACCGATGTCCTCACTGTGGGAGAACATGCAGATCAAGAATAGGTCTCTTCAGCCATCTATGAACCCACCCGCAAGACACTAGAAACGGAGGACCATCATCCTCGGCCTATGAGAGATCGCCTAAGTAAGTAAGTAGAAATTTCTCTATTATGCAACTATAATCATCATCATCATCATCATCATATTTATTTATTTATATATTTATTAGCGACATTTATATCTTGCCCTTCTCACCCCGAGGGGACTCATATTGTACTTTCCTCTCTTAAATGGGACAAAGGAGTTTATCTTACTGAACTTTGTTTTATTTAGCAAATACATTTTAAACAGATAAGACTTTGACTTACCTTTTATTTCATTTTTTTCTAATTCTTTCAATGCCTGAACGAATACCATTTGACTTTCTGTAAGTGACCAACTATTATGTAACACTGAAGCTTGTATAATGTATTTGTGAGGCTGAAAATTCCAAATTGAATGTATTATTATAATTTCATAAGTAGAAGTCATTATGGTATATTAGTAACATGATTTTAGTGATCATCATCCCTTTAGTAGCTGAATTGGATTTCTATGGTGGGAGGAAAAGGGGAATGAAAGAGAGGGCAAAGTCAAGATGTTTCAGGAATCTAGTTGTTGTAAATCTATAAAAAAATAACCAGACTGGGCCCCATTTATCTTAATGCTTAAACAGGAATTTAGCAATCCTCTGGACTGTATCTTCTGAAAGTTGCAAATGAGTTGTTGGGCAGTTTCAGACATAGCTATCATTAAAATATGTTAAGAAAGAAAACAATAATTTAAATATATTTTGAATGAATTTTTTAAAATGCTGATTCATTTGGAAATACGTGAAATTATGGGGGGAAATTGGCAAAAATGACATGACGGGATTTGAAAAGACCAAAAGTAAAGGATGTAGCTTTGGGGTCTCATAATTGTCTACAAAGAAAGAGGGGAATAAATTCTAAGTGTTGCTAATATGAACACACTTTCTTTCTTTCAAGCTTTCTAAATGGAAAGTTTAAAAACTGCAGAAGAAAGAACTTCCTCTATTTCACTGCACAAGTTTCTTCACCTCTTTCTCTGCCTCACGTTCTGCTTCCTATAACATAATAGTCTTTAGCATCAAGCCCATCACACCCATGAAATATTGCAACCCAACTCGAGACACATTCAACTTTTGTGAAACTTTTAGCAAAGGCATAACAAAAATCTGATAAGCTCTTGTGAGATTTTAGGGTATCTTTGTGAGATTTGGGTTAGTAACTATGGTTTTCTTCTCTGTGCTATCCAGCGAATGAATGTGCAACAGAATGATAGAAGAATAAAACTCTGTGTTGATACTAAGATTCATGCACTTGATTCTATACTCTGCTGTTCAAATACAGAAGTGGTAGGATGAGTTATTTATTCTATAAGGAAACACTTTAGCAGAAACTCTTCATTATCTTTTCTCATAACTTTCCCAAACATTTCTTTAAAATATCTCACCTGCTGATTTACACTCTCCTCAATAACAGGTACAATTACAGTTTCTTCTTCTGTTTGAACTGGACCTTCCTGTGATGTCTTCAATGAAGACTTCACATTTTTCTGAGTTGCCAGAGAACCCTTTTTCTTAGATGTGATAACTTCAGTCTCCTTTTTGGGAGTATTTTGAACTACTCCACCTTTACTTGCTGTTGCTGTGGAAAATACAACTACTTTAACAACTGGTGCTTATTATTTTGGATGCAAGTACTTAAGAACTTCAATTTCAAATATGTTCCTATAAAATTATCTGTTTCTCCCTCATATTATTTCTTCCTATTGTCTATTGTTAATGGTATTATGGCATATTGTATATATTCATGTATAACTCTAGAAATTTTAGTCAAAAAATCAACCCAAAAACTTGCACTGACTTATCCACTGGTCAATGTAAGTACTGAATCTTAACTTTAAAATAGAGCTCCATTTGAGTAAAGTAGCACAAGCTTAATCTGTCCTTGGAGAACCTAGAAGAAGCACTAATGCTCTCTATTCTCTCCACCATCAAGCAGCTTATTTTGAATGTCTAGGCAAGAAAACTGTGGTGGTGGTGACTAAGGGTGGCTGGTTCCCTGAGGCAGCATTGCTGTTTTTCCCTCTCTGTAGAATTATGTATCATATCATAATTTGGGTCCCAAAACCTGTCCTTGACTTCAATAAATGAGGTTGACTTATACATGAGTACAAGAATTCCCGAAATTACAAACATCCCTTAATTCTGAATGAGGCAAAGGAGGACGTAGCGTGTTTCACCCATGGGGGAGGGACACACTGGCCACCTCTTGGGGGGGGAGGTGCCTTTGCCCAGCCAGAGGGAGAGCCAGACTTTGTCCCACTGGAGGGAGAATTAAGCCCCTCTGCTGGCTGAAGAGGGAGCTAGGCTTTTTATCTGGCTAAAGGGAAAGCCAAGCTTTTCTTCCGGCTGGAGGGAGACCAAAGTCCTTCCATTGGCCAGAGGGAGAACCAAGCCCTTCTGCTGCTGGCTGTGGGGGGAGGAGGAAATGCAAAGTTGAATGAAATTCCCAAAGGGCATTCTGGCCTACCCCCTTCAGCCAGGCAGGAAGATCCCTGTCAAAGTCCTCCCAACAGATGACCATCCAGTCAGTTCAAAAATCTCTAGAGAAGAAGACACCCTCAGACTCCCTGGCAGTTTATATTTCACTAGATATGGAGGAGAAACCCCAAAACCTTCAAGTTGAACCTCCTTTGGCCATACACCAACACATACAATCAAAGCACCCTTGGATAGGCATCCGGCCTCCACTTAAAAACCTACAGAAGAGCCTCTTCCAGATTACAAGCCGGCATTTTCTACAGTTGAACAGCTCTTGTCCTCAGGAAGTTCTTTCTAATGTTAAGGTGGAATCTCTTTCTTTGTGATTTGAATCCATGACTTCATTGTTTTCTAGTCTCTAGAGCATTCGAAAACAATCTTGACTCTTCCTCAATGTCCCATCCTTTCAGATATTTGAACATGGCTCAATGATGTCCCTTCTGAGCATTCTTTTCTTTAAGCTAAACATCCCTAAATAAACCATGTGGCCCCCCAAGTTAAAAAGTTTGCCCATGCCTGATATACAGTATCTAAGATAAATCTTTCCAAAAATGGAAAAGCTAGACATATAAGTCAATTTGGCATATTACAGATGAGACAAATAATTCTGAACAAGGTATCTATTCAATGTATTGGTCACTGGGGGTGAAGCCAGAAGATAGACAGCACCAATAAATGAATGATTACATTTTGCAAAAGATAATTAAACAATTAAGGTATATGTGGTCACTAAAGTTAATTTGTGAGCTATTTAATGCCTGAGAATAATTCTACTGAAGAAGGTTACTGAATTATCATGAAGGTGTCTTTTCTCTGGCAGTACTCAATGTTATTTGTTGGATCCACACTTCAGGTTTTGGGAACACTCTTTGAGAAACTTGGGAGACTTTGGCCAGTGTAAAAGGAGCAGAGGTGATTTTTGTGATCCTTTCTTCCTACCATGACTTTCAACATCATCAGCCCCCTTGAGACTGTTTGGTGGAAAGGCACAGAAGGCTGGAAAGAGAGCTGACAAGTCTCTCTGTGGTTAATAACAGCATCCTACAGCATTTTGTTGTGCTGGATGGTGAATATCCATGTCATTTCAGGATGTATATGCTTTTGGGCATGAAAGCTGACTCCATGATCTGGTTTTATATTTAGAAAACTTACAATAGACATTACTACCATTGCATGCAAGTCAGATTGTCTATGATTATCTACCATGGGGTGTAGCAGCAAACATTTAGTAACAAGGACTTACCCTATATGCTCCTATATAAGTGTAGAAATGTTAGTTTAAAAAACTGCCCTCAAACTTTGGGTCAGCTTATCCATGTAAGTACTATACTTTAACTCTTCTCAAAAAAGGAATTATTCCCTTCTCTGTGTAGACTGGTGAAAGGCAAGAGTTTAGTCCATCCCAAGAGAACCCATCATGCTAATTTTGGTCTTTTTGATTGCCTGGGTGGGGAAATGGCAGCAGCGGCCAGGGACAATTGCCCCCTGAGGCAGCATTGGTGATTTCACTTCTCCACAGAATGTCTAGACTTATCCATGGGTCACATAAAAATCCATAACTCCAAAACCTGCCCTTGATTTATACATTAGGTCAACTTATATATGAGTATATCTGGGTAAAACAAAATAAAGGTATATATTCAAATCTACTGGCAGAGTTTATGTTCCCTAGAAACAGTCATAGCCCAACATGCAACAAATAAAGCTTACAGAAACTACTTGAAGGCCTTTCTGAAGATATGAAATGAAATGCTGGAATGACAACATGCCCCTTTCCAACAGAATTCACCATTTCTTCCTCAGAATCCAGAACCTGTAGTTTAATTATTGTATCTGGTTTAGAGGTCTGCACCTGAACAGTAGCAATGAGTGGCATTGTGACTTTTACTGAATACCTGAAAAAGAAAAATATTACAACTGGTTACTAACTGAGCCAGGTACCACTGCATTTAGCAATTCAAAAGAATGCAGTAATTGAAAAAATTTAATTGGGAATTGAAGTGTAACTTCAGCCTGAATACATATACACCTAAAATAAGTTATTTGTTAATATGAAAATGTAAATGAGGAAACCAAAGTATGAAAAAATAGAAAGAGGGATTTGAAACAAACCTTTTTTAATCCTTTTATTTGCTCTTGCAGATGCATTGGCAATGACCCTGAATAAACATTCATGTTTTCTTTGTAGACACTTAGAATAATATAGTATTCGATTTTTATGCCTGTTTCAGTCTCTCTGAATGTTTCCTGACTATTATCTAAAGTTCAAACAAATCCATACCTCAAAGCAGAAATGTGGGGAAAGTGATTCAAAATGAATCAGAATAGCTTTAGAGAGAATCCCTCAACATTTATGGTTAGCTTGTGGTCAGACTTGGACTCCCTTTGTGATCACATTGGTTTCAAAAACTGAAACACATATGCAATGTTAAGACTGGTCTTGTTTTTGTCTATTATTGGAAATCTGTGGGTTAAGTTATCTCTTAAACCACAGACCACCTATTATAATTCAGTCTAAGTCCTGCCACATGCACAATGGAGGACCTTCTTAGAGCAAGATCAGGGGCACTCCAAGTGGCTAGCTACTGGTCAAAGGACATTTAGTATAATGCCAAGTTTTTAAACTTTGTTTGTGTTTTTAAATACATTACAACTGTACCCTTGGTTCGCTTCTGATACAATAAATAAATTATACATCATAGGTTATACATTCAAGGGTGCTAGCAAATTACAGCTAGACCATCAATTGTCCAGTACTTGCCATAATCTTCAGTTGATTGGGGTATTTTCCAGTGTAATAGGCAGAAATTACACTGTATTTCACAGGAAATATTTCTCGATAACATTTCCTATTATTTCTCACTGTTTTTAATCCTCTGATAAATACATTATTTATCATCAATGCATCAACATACTCCATGCCTAAATTAATACGTACAAGTATACAGTCTCAAAAATTATTTGTAAATATCTTAGCCACTTCTTCAATTTTACCTGAATATTATATGTTTATCATTTGGCACATAATAGTCCTTAACTTCTTTAATGGAATACAAATTGTTTACAGCATCTCGAGATAGAATTGGAAGGGGACTGCCAGAACCTATAAGCCGAAGCTTCCACTTTCCTGCCATCACAGGTGATTCTCCAGTTTGAACTTCGGCCATAAAAGTATATCCTTTCTGTAACAAAACAGTTAAATTTGTAAAAAAACAAACAAATGAAACTTCATATTAAACATGATAATCCATATACAATATGGAGAAATATATTAATGAATAAAAACATAACTGCTGATAAGCCAATATATGCAAACCTATTATCCCACAACAGGTAAAAAGAGTTAAGAATCACTCCATTAAGGAAGCCATATATTTATTATTTATTTATTCGCTGCATTTTTACCCTGCTCTATCTCACCCCTTACTTCCAGTTTGGCAATTATTCAATGCCACAGTGAAACATATAAGCATACAAATACACTACATATTAAACATTAACGTGTCATAAGAATAAAACATAAATATAATTAAATGACTGTTAAAAACATAGCACATAATCCCACAATCATAGTCCAAGCTGATTCATGTATATTGCACTATGGTTGTACTACTCCCCCAAAGCTTGGTTCTACAACTAGATTTTAACTTTAGTTCTGAAAACCAGGAGGGAGGAAGTTGACCTAATATCATCGGGGAGGGAGTTCCATAGCCGAGGGGCCACCACTGAGAAGGTCCTGTCCCTCGTCCCTACTGTTACACCTGCGAAGGGGGTGGGACCAAGAGCAGGGCCTCCAAGGCAGATGTAATGTCCAGTGTGGGAAACAAGTTCAACAAAGTAAGTCCTATACATTGATGACATTTGGTAATAATCTTGAAACATCTTGTTAGTAGCTCCTACAATTTCAGAATACTGTAGATATGTAAGATCAGTATAATTTCAAACTGAATGTTCTGTATATGATATCAACATAAACATGATATCAAAAAGTTATCTTGTAACCCTCTGTTACCTTTTATATATATTGCCCACTATCTGCTACCACTGGTGCCTCTTTAGCCAATACTTTTGTTATATGTAATGTACATTCATTAAAATATAGTCTACATTACAGATAGTTATCAAAAGGTAAGTATGTTTGCATATGTAACTGCTCAACAGGATGCCAGCCCTCATATTTTTAATACTGTACTGTGGTGTGAATGAGATCAGCGGTTCCCAAACCTTTTCTGTCCTAGAGCCCCTCAGAAAATGTTTAACTCTGTCCCTAAGCATTGTGAACACACAACGTTCTTATTTCTCTCATCTCCTTCTATTGCCTGAGTGTTTTGCATAACAGAGTAGGTTTGGAGGATGGGGGAAAGGAAATCTTTAAAATATAATCAAAACCCTTTATTTTTGTACAACAAAATATTGGCTACAACTGCAGACATTTATTTTGGTACATTAAAATATTGGATTTATACCTAAAGTGATGAATGAAACTTTTTTTTCTTTCTTTTACTTAAAATAGTTTTGAAGTGGAACATTATGTCTGACAGCTGAATATGTAAATCTGGGGTGCCATCCAACTTGCTCCTAAATGAATTTTTGGTGTAAGCACAAGCTGAAAAACCTAATTTGGATCAAATAGGGGCATATGAAGGGGAGCACTGCTAAAACAGCATTTTCAGCTACTGACAGGTGAGTATATGTCTTATGAATCCTACCCAAAAGGTCATGCAATGGAACAAATTAAAATTTCATTTTTAAAGTGGAGGTACATTGGATTTCAATAAGACCTTCACACTCTGGTATGGATTTTTAAAAAAGATTTAAAATATTTTTTTGCAGAACCCATATGTTTTTGTGGAACCCTGGGGTTCTGGGGAACATAGTTCAGGAACTGCTGGATACACATTGTGAACATGTCATGCTATCCATTTATAAACAGAAAATATATTATATTTTGTATGTATAAAGGACTTGATTAGGAATCTTTGGGAGAAAATGTCACTGGCACATGGACTCTGGACTATTCTTGGGCTCAGAACTGAATTTCAAAATACACCCAAAGCTGTATTTAGGTGATGCACAACCATCCAGAATCAGTTGAATATCTGTTTCCAGGTATATCCTTCAGTACTTTGGTTGTCTCTGAATTAAGTTTCTATTTATTCATCTTCATAGAATCTAGTACTGATGTAAGGAACTGGTTTAGAACCAAAGCAGATTTACACCGAAATAAGGTGATTTGAATGTCTTCAGCTTTTGGTAGCACTGCATCTCAAAACTCTGGAATCCTTTTCCAGCAGTTTCAGATACATGTTAAATAGCATGGGGGCATAATAGAGTCTAAGGGAGTCTCAAGAGAAAGGTCATGGAGTTGAACATGAATCCCCCACCACAATATAATGAGTTTGCATTCTCAAGAAAGCATGAAGTCCCAATACCAAAATGTATCTCCAAACACCTATTCACAGAGGCAGCTCAGAATTATATCATTGTTGATGATACTCAAAACTGCTCAAAACCCAACCCTTTGTCACCCAGTGAAATTTCACTCTGTGAAAATGAGATGTGATCATACCCTGCAATACCTTGTTCAGAAATGAATCTGGAAACTGGCTTATAATTATGGAGTATAATGGGATTCACAAAAGGCTTTTTCAATAATCAACTTTATAACTGTTCTTTTGGGGATATTTGAATCCTTATTCAAAAGAAGCATTCACCATTTCTGTTATTTGTTCAGACTACTTCCAGCCTTCTGAAAGGCAAATAAAATATAAATGGCACACCCTTTTCATTACGAACCCTTGGCTTTTTCACTCTTATTAAATGAAACAGACATGAATAATGTATTTATTTATTTAAATAATAGATTAGTTAGCTTGGCTAAATTATAGGGTCACATTTTTGAGCGACTTGACTGGTTTCATTTATTTATATTTACTAATAAATACAGTTTGTACAGATAACAGATTATATGATCTAATTTTGTTGGTATTATACACACGTACAATGTATTTTACAGATGTAGTTGTATTCTTTTGGTCGCTGTATAACAGATAGATTCAGTTCATGGTCACATACAGTAAGTGGATCTCTATAAGAGTGATAATTTTACATTGGCTTAAAATCTGTTGCCAGTTCCAGCAAGAGTTCAGTTGGATTTAGTGAAAACTGATTCAATGAGTCTAATTCTGTTTGAGACTAAACAACAGGATATAGCCACCTTGAGTCACCTCCGGGGTTTAGAATGGCAGGGTAAAAGTATCGTAAATCGTAAATAAGGATACCAGCTATGCAGCTGTACATTAACTATTTGCTAGTGCCTTCAACATACCAACCACTTTATTCCCTGGATCTTAAGAAACAACCACTGTTCATCCCTAATTACACAATGAAATAATAAGCAGCACAATGGCAGATACTAAACTAGTTGCACAATGTCAGTATTGAGAGAAGGATATAACAGACAGGTTCAGTTCATGGTTGCATAACTGGACTTCTACAAAAGTGATGATTTCACATTGGCTTAAATCTTGTTGCCAGTTCCAGCAACATAACTATTGTGGAACCATATGAGTGATAGTTCACACCTCAGAAGCATGAGATAAGATTTGGCTACAAACAAACATAATTTAGTTCCAACTCCTTGTCCTTTGGATTTGTTTAAAAACTTCTTTCCCCAAAGTCACAGATACAACTTTTCAGGTAGGTATGCACATGATCCCTTTTAAAAAAGAAAGATTTATCTAATAATTGACATGTCTTTGGTTGTTTGTCCAAAATCCAACTTCTAGTCCCAATGAGGATTAACTCACGGAGTCAGTAGAATGCGCCTGAAAAGTGATTTAGCACACACTCACTGGCTCAATACGTCTACTCTAACTGGGAACAGCAATTTGATTCATGTAAACTCTTACATTTTGCATTTCAGGTTATAAAAATATTCTGTCAATTTTGGAACTCTATTACTGATCAAAGTACTTTTGTGAAATGAAGAATAAAAGCATTACATTTATGACACTCATGCTTCTCACCTTATTCTTTGTATAAAGATGTGGTGTAACCCTGAGAAAGATCTTAGGTATTTCTTCCAATGTGTCATTGTTGACAACATGCACCACGCAGGTAGGTATGGCTGAATAGAACTTTGGCACTATGAACATATCTTCAGGAACATAAAATACTTCCCTAAGATGAAATTGCAGAAAACGCTTTTAAGGTAGATGTGAATGAAACTTTTTCTAGTCTATGGTAATTTAGCATGTACCATTCATAAATATACAAAAAGGATTTTTGCAAAATACATTTTAAGCATGCATTTTCTCTCAAATGTACAGATTCACATAAATATTTACTTACAGCTTTGAAACAATGTTTTCATTTCGGCCCTCAAACTAGCCCTTGATTTTTACAAGAATTTGACTTATACAAGAGTCTCTTCGGTGGGTTAAATTACTGAGAAACCCATTGGAAATCCAGTGGATAACAAAACTCTGACTGCACTAGTCAGAGATGTATAGGCCTAGTGATTTAGTATAGAAATTAGGAAAGATATAATTTTTAAAATGATTGGCAAGAATCTGTCAGAGATTCATGATTTCATGTTGAGGAGAAGCAAAGAAAATGAAAAAAAAATAATCTGTAAAAGGGTTTTAAAGGAATAGATGAGGAGCACATTTTTCACTGAAGAAGATGGACATGAAGAGATTCCTCTATGAAGGCAATAGAAGAAATGCAACAAGAATGTGAACAACTTCAGATTATGAAAATAATGAAATTTAAAATAAAGTTTGCATATATGACTGAGTAATAAAGAAATTCACCTGAAGATCACAAACCAAAAATTTGGAGGCTGATCCGCATATGTAACTGTATAATCAGCAAAAGATGTCTTAGTCCATTCATCTTCAGAGCAACGATATTTTTCTATTGACTTGCATTTACTTTTAAACATATCTCTGTGAGTAACAAAACACAAGTATTAAAGTATTAACAAAATTTTCAATACATGCAGTCCCTGCGTTACAAACCTGAATCCACATTACGCATTTATTATAATTTATTTACTTGCGATATTTCTATCCCGCCTTTCTCTACCCCGAAGGGGGCTCAAGGTGGCTTTACATAGAAGGCAGCGTTTTGATGCCTTGATAATACAATAATAAAATACATTTAAAAAATAATAGAATTCAAGTAAAACAATTAAAACATGTAAAATGTTGTCTCACACATGTGAGACAACAGGAAGTGAGAGGAGATCTACCCCTAGGAAGGGAAATTCACTCTTCTAAGAGCTATCATGGGGAGGGGGTGTCAATTGAAGCTTTGTACTAATCCTTGTTTCCACAGCAACACAAAACTTTCAAAATCCAATTGTCATAGGGACAGAAAATGAGGCAAAATCTTCTGAATGGGGCAAAAACAGCAAAACAAATATTATAGGGGTGTTAATTTTTCTCTATGGTATCCAAACTATGTTGTTTAACATCTACATGAAGCTGCTGGGACAGATCATCCGGAGTTTTGGAGTTTGGTACCATCTGTATGCAGATGACACCAAACTCTTATTACTCATTTCCACCGAAAACCAAGGAAGCCGCTCAGACCCTGAACTGGTGTCTGGCAGTTGTAATGGACTGGACAATCCAATTGAAACCGAATCCAGACAAGACAGAAGTCTTTCTGATAGTCGTAAGGCAGATCATGGTATAGGGTGGCAATCTGTGTTGGATGGTATTACACTCCCCTGAAGACTCAGATCTGCAGTCAGGGGGTCCTTCTGGACTCATCACTAAACCTAGAGGCCCAGGTGTTGGCAGTGGCTAGGAGGGCCTTTGCACAATTAAAACTTGTACACCAGCTGTGCTCAGAACTGGCCATAGGTAATTTTCAAGTGTAGGCGAACAGAATTTTGGCACCCACCCCCCGAACCAATCACTGAAAAATAAAACTGTTGGATAAGCAAAAATGTTGGATAATAAGGAGGGATTAAGGAAAAGCCTATTAAACATCAAATTACATTATGATTTTACAAATTAAGCACCAAAACATCATGTTTTACAACAAATCAACAGAAAAAGCAGTTCAATACATGGTAATGTTATGTAGAAATTACTATATTTGTGAATTTAGCACCAAACATTGAACAGGGATATAGGGCAGTGTGGACTTAGACAACCCAGTTCAAAGCAGATATTGTGGGTTATTCTGCCTTGATATTCTGGGTTATATGGCCCTGAGGGTCCTTCCACACAGCCATATAACCCAGAATATCAAGGCAGATAATTAAAAGGCCACCGAAAGGGAATCTGGCCCCGGTATTAAAGAAAACTCTAAAATCAGGACAATAAATAAAGAACCACATTGTGAAAATGGGAAATCCAGACAGTAAACAATCATGGCCAGCTAACACCTCCCAAACAAGGATGCCCCCAGGGAAGAAGCAGCCAGGCTTTGAATCTGCAAGGCCATTAAATGCTTTAAAAACAGAGCTTTGCTTTATACATGACTAAGGTAGACCTAGACATGACATAGGAGAAGAGTGAATACATCTTTTCCCCCAACTGAATCAGATCCCTGGCAAGTGTGGAGAGATCATAAAATCATAGCACTGTACAGATAGACATTAGCACCACTGTTTTTTATCCAATCCTCTGATGATGCGGGAAATCCATACGAAAAGAATCCTTGATAGACTTATACTGTATTTAAAAATATGCAACAAAGAAGTGTCAACGCAGCTTTTTCATGTTAAACAGCTCTTAATCACCCAAATGTACTTCTGTATGAACACAGGAAAATTTCCAATACTATTTGTATATTTAAACATATTCTCTCCAAATCAATGTGTCCACACAAACAGTGTTGGAAATGGGCTTTCTTGATACAATCTGCCTACAGTCAGGTTTTAATAAATGAATTAATTTCTCCAAGGCACATATATTTATTTGAAGCAATAATCTGGCCTCTTTAAATTGTGCATTTGAGTTCATCTGTTTGTCCATAGGGGGCTAAATCATTCCGTTATTTGAGAATTAGATGTAATACAACATTCAGAGCAGAGTAGCTTGATTTAAATAAAGTACATTTTGATTAAAATGAGAAAAAAGACACATTAAATAACTTATATAATCACTCTACTGACTGTTATTTCATTATTTACTAAACAATAGCTGCAGTTCAACAATGTATGGAGGAAAGAATGTTGATTACTTTGGTAAAAATGTTATCAGATTGAAAAGATGCACTGCAGTGCCTTTGGACCAAATCTGGCCCAATAAAAACTATCCTGCTGTGTATGCAAATCTGGCTGTGAAAGAAAGAAAGAAAATATGCTTTTCTGAGGTAAAATGGGGGATTGATATATGTAGCATTACAAAAGCATTATATATAGCATTACAGTGCATATTACCTCAAAAATGTCAAAGAACATAGTTCAAAATTTGGCTCAATTAGAGCCCACAATTTCTGGAGTGTATCTTTGACTCTAGCATTTGCCTTTGTACCTAAAAATAAATAAATAGGTTACTAATAGATATTCAACATACCGATTTTTCCTAAATATATCAAGTGCAAAATATAATATTCTGGATGTTTGCTACTACATATCACTCCAAGTTGAAACCACTAAAAGGAACTACAGTCCATTTTGGATATTGACCGTTCTCTCCCTCAGTCCTCCGAAGGTAGGCTTGTGTTCATTTATAGACAGTTCTTTAAACTTCAACAAAAATCACTAGCAATGGCAGTCATAATAACAAAAATAATCAGTGAGCACTTGGGAGCCCACCTTGGGAGCTAAATGTAAGCTCCTTTGCAATTAGGAAGCTGGAGCTCTTGACAGTACAATTATAGGACCTAACAATGTGATCTATAGCATTGCTGATGTGCTGATGTATTACAATAGTATCTATGTGGTCTTCTCTGGTAATATCTTTCTGCCATCAGAAATAATGATACTGAAAAACCAGTAGACAAACATTTGAAACTCCAAGATTCCCATCACTGTTTAAGTGGCTATTCTGCTGCTAGGTTGAAAGACTGCTAAGGTATAAATCATTAGGAAATTCCAGTATGTCATCGGATGTCTGAGTCATGTCTTTAGACACAACATGTGTAAGTTGGCTTATCAGTGGCCAAATTGGTTGCTGCAGCAGTGTTAATAACTTGTCATTGTCAAAAAAAAACTCTGCATTTCATTTCCCTCTGACATCACTGCCTAAAATCTCTCCCACTGTAACCAACAATTGCAATGTATAAATATTCCGGATGATAATACATCATGCATTTGATAAAGCGGGCTATATCACACAAACATCATGCTGTAATATATGTGTCAGTCTCACAGTGCCTCTGGACTCCTTTAGAGAAGCACGAGGCATGTCGCTAAGCAGTGGCATGCCTCCCGCTTCCCTGGGTCCAAGCGCCTGCCGGGGGGATTAGTTTCCTCCCTCCACTAGGCGCCTGGGCCAAGAATCTAGGTTATCCGATTAATCCAAGTAACCTGAGTTGGGGTTCGCTCGTTTAAATCTGATAACTGAGATTCTACTGTAGATATTGTGGGTTATTCTGCCTTGATATTCTGGGTGATATGGCTGTGTGGAAGGGTCCTAGGACTTGTGCTACCACTTGGTTTCCTAGCTCTGTAGAGCAAGTATAGGGATTGTATTGGGAGGGGGGGGGGAATCTGCAGAATGATGTTTTTTTTTAAAAAAAAAAAGAAAAGAAAAAGAAAAGAAAAATTACTTCTGAAGCATCATGCCCCTCAACCAACTTGCAAGTCTAGTGATCGAAGTCCCCCTAACCCAGCCTTATATTTATCAGAAAATTCTCACTTCCCTTTTCACCAAGTTCTCCCATCCCCTTCCTCTAAGAATGCTAGAAAATAGTAAATAGACAAACTAAAATAGTGGCCTTATGTGAACTATCTATTACTAATGCATGAAAACCAAAATGAGGATGGAGAATCCCAACCTGGTTTTCGGCCATTCATTAATAGTCTGACATAAGTTCCTCGCCAGGCAGCTTGAAGTTTAAGCACAGCTTCTTCTTCTTCTGGGGTGGGTTCCTTATTTTGCCAAGGAGAAACATTTACCTCTGTCACCTCTGGAGGAAGAAAATGGTCATAATTTCACCGCTAGATTCAAGTTCGCATTAGCTGAAAAACAATGTTGTTGATTGGTGCGAAATATTTTTGTATCTTTAATTTTTACATTTTTACCTTATTTTTGAATTGCCCTGAGAGGGTTTGTTGCCTAGAAAGAAGGTATAAAAATAACTAACTCTCTATTTAGAGTCAATTAGAGTCATACACACACACACACACACACACACTTATGTATGTATGTATGGAGAGACAGAGACACCCAGAGCCCTATACTGAATGTCAATTTTTCAGAAGATGGAAGTACCACCATAGTTGGGGAAATCAAGCAGAATTACTCTATAAAACAAAGGAAAAACTTCTAGCAGGGAAAATTCAAGAGAAATAATCACTCAGTCAAATCAAATACAACAGTGTATGCTCAATAGTTAAATTATGTCTGGAGAGAGGGAAATGAATGGAACATAATTTGATGAAAGAAGGTATAGTTGACTGGCTGCCATTCTTAATATAAATGCTTTTGTTTTCATTACCACATGTATTTTGTATGTGCATTCTCTGTTATAGTCATATCAGACAGCAACTACTGAGAAAATACTATCTGCTATCAGGAGACAGACTTAATGAATAAGAATGGAAACTGTAAGAAATTAAAAATCTCTTGCCTCAATCTGTAATAATTTTAGAGTACTGAAAATAACACTCTGCACACTAAGACCTAAAATGTGCAGTCAAAAATTACAGTTTTCAGTATGATCAAATCTTACCATATAAATATCATCCCTCTCTTTAGCATCAACTGAATCACATTGTGAAATGTATCTGATTCACTAACTGCAAACTAAACAATTAGATCTTCTAATGTGACCCTAGCTCTTATTACTCATGCTTGCGTTCAAAACACCAAATGTCTTAAAGTTCAGGTCTAATAACAGAATCTATAACTTTGGAAGTATCTGTCAGAGCGTACTCATCCCCTGAAAACCAACTTCTAAAGCCCGGTCCTTGGGAAGACCTATATTTCTGAAAGTTGGGACTCTGAATAAAGAAACAATACATTACTAAATAATGTGTAAGATTTCAATAGACAAGTGATTGGCTGTAATTTCTAAATTTAGGAAGGGTATTCTGATTGTACATTTTGCCCTGGCACTGTGTATTAGAGGTTATATTGTGGTAGAAAAAGTTATCATGCAAGCAATACCCAATCCATTACCTGAAAACAGAACCTGAAAAAGGGATGCATGTATATACATTAGATAGACAATGGTCTGTCTACTTGGCATTTTTAAAAAAAGAATTATGTAAAAGCCCCCTTTTTTCTGCTCTATACTTTTCACCTTGTTCTGGCTTGTGTATTCTCAGTGGACACCTCAATTTTCTCAGGTTCTTACCTATGATTGCTAAAACAACTATAGTCTGACTGACTTAAAGCACTTTTTTATATACCTTCAAGTCAACTTCAAGACTTAATCAAAAGAAGCATGCCATTGCCTTCCTCTAAATCTGAGAGCGCACGACTTGCCCAAGACTACCAGTGGGTTTCCATGCTGAACCAGAATTTGAGCCCTTGTCTCCTGGAGTAATAGCTGACAACTTAAACTACTACTCCAAGCTAGTTCCCTCAGCTTTTTCATATATCAGCACAAAATCCTAAGAAACAATTGCATTCAAAATGGTAGGAGTCAAGATCCTCCAACAAAAATGATTGAGTGTAAAATACATTAAAATATTTTATTTATATAATGTATATTAATTTATGGGATTTATTGTCATATGTAATGTAGAACATCACTAGCCGAGATGGTTTAATTGTACTGTGCTTTCAAAAGATCATACCTTGCCTTGGAAACCATGAGAAAGGTGTGATGTAAATTAAACAAATAAATTCATGGAAACCTAACTTATCATCAATATTAATCACAATTACTAAAACAGATTTTTAGTGATATCCCATGTTATTATCA
The DNA here is from genome assembly GCF_035594765.1 of Anolis carolinensis. NCBI lineage: Eukaryota > Metazoa > Chordata > Lepidosauria > Squamata > Anolidae > Anolis > Anolis carolinensis. The sequence goes on from NC_085841.1 coordinate 78,704,782, forward strand.
GATACACAGGACCGGCCCGAGGAAATTCAAAGAGGTATGCAAATATTTTTTTGCGCCCCCTCCCCTGCGCCGCAGGGGGCATGGCCAGGACTGGCCCCGCCTCCTGCGCCCTAACCCGCCTCCCACGCCGGGTGGCCACGCCTCCCATGCCGGGTGGCCACGCCTTCCGTGGCGCGGGCGGCGTGGGAGGCGGGGCCAGGGTGCACGGCGCGGGAGGCGGGGCCAGACGTGGCCCCGCTTCCCGCGGGGCGCAGTCAAGCTGCGGAAGGAGTTCTTCCAGGCCACAACCTGAAAGGACTCCCGCTGCAGCGGGCGCGCGCCGTGGGAAGCGTGGCCGGTCCCAGACCTGGCCACGCCTCCGCGTCACACGGCCCCGCCTCCGCCAGGTGTGGCCCCGCCTCCCAGGGGCTCAATAGCGCCCCTGGGAAGGTGGCGCCCAACGCGGGGGCGTGGCCAGCGTGCCGTGTTGGGCCGGGCCTGCAGATACAATACATGAATCAAGGTGAGTACTTATAATTTGGCTGGCAACTTTGATTGTCAAGTATTGATCAAAAAGTGCAGGACATGCTGGACTTTTTGCCCTTGTTTTAACAGTCACATGGGCAGCCTCATTTCTGCAATAAATGTAATGTCTTTAAAGCTAACAGTTTGAAAATACAAAAGCCAAATCGTGTTTTCACTATGTTTACTTTGGACTTAATGTGAGCCTTATGTATTGCAAGTTTAGATAAACGATAGGTGTTAATCTTTGTGTCAGGAGTCAATTAAAGCTGTAATCTAATAACAGCTGAGGAATACATATCGGACTCAAACATTTTCTTTTATCGTAGCCTATAACTACATCAGTGTTACAATCTGAAGCTTTTTTTTTTTTTTTCCGTGTCAGGAGCAACCGGAGTTGCTTCTGGAGTGAGAGAATTGGCCGTCTGCAAGGACGTTGCCCAGGGGACGCCCGGATGTTTTGATGTTTTTACCATCCTTGTGGGAGGCTTCTCTCATGTCCCCGCATGGAGCTGAAGCTGATAGAGGGAGCTCATCCACACTCTCCCCAGGTGGGATTCGAACCTGGCAGCTTTCAGGTCAGCAACCCAACCTTCAAGTCACTTAGTCCACTACGCCATCTGGGGGCTCCACAATCTGAAGCTCAAATACAAGGAGAAATTGTTAAACATTTTACAGAGTATAAATATAGGAATTTCAGATTATATTTTAAAACATGAACAAAGTCCATTAAAGTTTAAATAATTGTTTGAAGAGTGCACAGAGAACACTGAAGATGCTGACTATATTAATAGTTATTAAAGTGATCTGTGCACTCTGCAAACAGCGTGTTTCAGGACTGCCTATACTCATGGTGACCCTGTGAATAAGTCACTTCCAAAACATTCTATCTTCAATAGTTCTGCCGGGGTCCTGCAAACTCATGGCTATGGTCTCCTTGATTGAGTCTATCTACTTGAAATGCGGTCTTCCTTTCTTCTGCATTATTGTGTTTTCTAGTGAATCATGCCTTCCCATGTTGCAGCTGAAGTATCAGAGCCTCAATTTACTCAGCTTCTAGAGAGAGTTCAGGCTTGATTTATTTTAGAGCCTTTCTGAGTGCCTTTTTAACTATCCACTGTATTTGCAGAACCCTTCTCAAAAGAGTTTATTTCCTTTCTGTCACCTTTCTTTACCATCCAGCTCTCACATTCACGCATAGTGAAGGAAAATACAATGGCATGGACAATCAGAACTTTAGTGCTCAGTTGTATATCTTTGTATTTCACCATCATATTTAACTTTTTCACAGCTGTCCATACCCATTCTAGTCTTCTTCTGCAATCTACATTCTGTGATTATTATATTGAATTAATACATAATTAAATCAGTCACATCATATTAGGTGTGTTATAAGAGATATAAAAACAATAGAGTACATATGCTTGATGAGGGGATTCTTTCCTAACATTTGTGTCTCTGAGCTTGGAGTGTTATTTGCAACACTTAATTGAATTAGTAACAAAATATTAAGCTAAAGATATATTCTTTCAGTGTTATATATAGTACCTGAGGATTCGGTATCTTCAACAGACACATCACAGTGTTTAAAATCCAAAGTGAAACTTTTGTAAGCAAATGCATAGTTAGGAGGAATCTTCCCTAATATTTGTTTCATCAAATGCCAAAAAGCACAATTGAAAACCTAAAATGTAAGAAACATGTTGTTAGAATATTAATTTAAACATGATACATGTTTTACTTCTCATTTCAATAAAAAAAAACCAAAGGAAAAACATATACGTTCGGACATACCTGTCTGAACGTATATCCCCCCAATGAACCAACTCGGATAATCCAGGGAGGCCCTGCTCTCAATCCCATCTCGCTCGCAGGCACAACTGGTGGGTATGAGAGACAGGGCCTTCTCAGTGGTGGCCCCTCAGCTATGGAATTCCCTCCCCAGTGAAATTAGATCAGTTACCTCCGTCCTGACCTTCAGAAAGAAAGTGAAGGCATGGATATGGGTATAAATAATTATGGAATAACGCAATTTATGACCGGATTGACTCCTGGAATATGCCTTTGGATTGCGTTATTTTAATTAACTTGTTCTAAGGTTGATATGTTTTAATTTTTTTGGTTTTAATTTCTATGTTGGTTTTATTCTATGTATGTATATGTGGCATCGAATTGTGCCTTCTTTTGTGAGCCATCGTGAGTCCCCTTTGGGTGAGAAGGGCGGGATATAAATGCAGTAAATAAATAAATATACCAAACTACATATCTGTTCAGAGGATTTGCTTCTCCATAATACCAAAAGTTCCACTTGGCATAACCAGTTACAACAGTTTCAGTAACAATTGTGGAAGATGAAGTCTGAAAACGAAACTTTCCCCAGCTCTCTACTAGACAGAGTGAAAAATCAGAATCTATAAAATGACTATTTATTGCATAAAATTTCTTTCTGGTAACAGGTCAACCCAGCCTGTTAATGTGTTTACATAATCTTAATTTAAATGATATTTCCTTCATGCTTGAGATGTATATATAATGTCATAATTACTATTAACATATTTAATTAATGCCAGCATATCTACTAACAGCAATCAACTGAGTTTCAGGGTGCAAGACCCACCTTTGAAAGTCGGAAAACTGTGAACAAAAATGCCATTTTTTTACCTCAGAAAATATCTCTTTAGGAATCTCTAGGTCTTCCAGCACATCTCTATGTTCAAGTTGACCACAGTTGCACTGGAGGACCTAAAGATCCCTAGAGAGAGAGCATATTAATCAAATCTATAAATAATCAACTCCATAAAAATTAAACCTACAAATGTAGAGAGCCAACTATACCTTCCAATCCCCCTTAGCTATTATAATAAACAAACACACACTCTAATGGTTAACAACATATCAAAGACTTACTTAATTATCACCCATAAGCTCTAAAAAGACTCATAAGAGCAATGTCTTTTCTTGTTCACCAGCACTTCGTATTAAGAGCTGGGCTGTCTCTCAAGATACTATACAGTCATCATGACTGGCAGACATAAACATCTTTCATGAATTTGGTCTAAACCTCTTACAGCAATATACAAACAACAACAACAACAACAACAACAACAGACTTTATTTATATTCTGCCCTATCTCCCTGAGGGGACATATCTACCCTGAAATCTCTCCTGCTTAGTTTAATGGAGCTTATTGCCAGATAAGTTGGCATAGGGGTGTAGCCTTAAAGAGGGATTCCCAGAGGTAAGAGATTCAGTAGCCTGGTGTGGCAAATCCAAACTACCTCATAAATTTAAATCATTTTATTGTATTAATCAGTATATTCACACAGAACCATGCTGAAATAACTTGGTTAGTCTCAACATTGCTATTAGAGTCTTTCTTTCCATCATCCCTACATTTTTCTTTATTGTTTTGACATGATGTATTGATCTGTTAAGGCATAAAGAGCAGTTCCAAATGAGGCAATTTGACTAAAGGGTGATATAGATTAAAAACAACAATCACCCTATTTTACAATGTGATGGGAGGAATAATTTCCTGTTATTTCACCTTGAAGTGCTCTCTCAGTATTCCTGTGCCACTGAGATCAGGAGGGCAGTGTGCCAATTCCAGGTCTTTCATAGCTTTGGAAAGGTTTTCTGCATTCCCAAAACTAAGGAGCACAGTTCCAATGGCTTTCATGATAGCTGAAGCTTGTTCCATAAACCGGTAGCTCTCCTATGGAGAAATCATCAGTCAAAACCATTAAGAGCTTACTAGTACTCCAAAACATATAAATTAAATTCAGTTCATTTGGAACAACTGAAAGACTAAATTGATTATACTATTTTTTATTTTAAAAATTCATACATAATAATTGTTTTCACATAAAGCAGTCCAAGGCATTTATACAGGGCCTTCTCGGTGGTGGCTCCTCGGCTGTGGAACTCCCTCCCTAGTGACATCCGGCAGGCTCCATCCCTTCTGGGGTTTAGAAAGAAGCTGAAGACCTGGCTATGTGCGCAAGCGTTTAATGAATGAACTCAGTTAGCGTTGACATGGATTGGATTAAGGCTCTTGCACAAGGTCTGATGGATGACTGGCATATATATTCAGCGTTGCACTGTGTTAAATCTTTTATATGTTGTATTTTAATATGTTATTTAACTATTTTAACTGTTTTATTATTTTATTGTATTATGATATACTGGTAGTGATCCTGGCAGTTGTGTAAGCCGCCCTGAGTCCCCTCGGGGAGAAGGGCGGGGTAGAAATATCGGAAATAAATAATACAGGCTGAAGAGAATGAATTTTAGGGTGAGCTATCTTCCATATATAAATTTATTGCAAGTTCCATTAAAGCTACTGAGCAAAATTCTGCAAAAAGAGCTCCAAACTGCTCATTTTTTGAACTAGTCAATATTTTCGAGCTTCTCCAGCGTGGATCTAACTGCAGAATTAATGCAATTTGATGCCACTTTACCTGTCACAAGTCAATGCTTTCAAACATGGGATCAATTTGATGAGGGCTGAGAAATCTTTGGCAGACGAAGTTAAGGGCCTTATAAAATTACAATATCCATGATTCTACAGTAGTGTGCAGCTGCTTCTGAAATTATCTTCCCATACGATTTGGAGAAGAAAAGGGGTGAGCACTTGCCTTTAGTCTGTACCAATATCAGAGCTAATAACCAAATTTCTAAATTCCTCTTGCAATCAGAATAAGTAAATTTACTTCTTAGCAATATTCTGTCATGCAAATGTATTTCAAATGCTTCCCATATTTAAATAAAACTCTAGAACAGCCCTGTTTTCTTAACGACATTTAATAATTTCATATTCTGGATTTCAGAGCTGCAGTTAATAATTGCATAATTTGACTTCACAGTCTCGCAGGAACTTTCGATTTAAGTAGTAATGTGTACTTTTTAAAACTTTGAACAGAAATCATTTCTTTTACCTTTTCTCCCTTGATAACTAGGCCATTTCAGATGTATTAGTATGAAGAATGGGGAGAATATTATGTCAGCCTTAAACTGTATAAAAAGAATGACTCGGCATATGGTTTCATTCTTCATTGTTTTAAATCTACTTAACCACCATCAAGGAATACAAAAATTATTTGTAGGAATGTACTTCTGGATTAATGTCAACTATCCTCATATCAACTCTGCTGATGGGATTATTTAATTTCTATATTCATATTCTATAGCACAAATTACACTGCTTCAGTTTTAAGGAGCCATTGTTTTGCCTTTTCCCCAGTGAATCTTGTGTTTTTGTAGTTTTCAAATTATCATGGTCAGTCCTTATCCTAAAAAACAACTCATAACACAGCCCAACAACAACAAAATTCTTGGTTATTAGGCTTATTCCTGGGGTTCTTTTGGGTGCTGATTCAGAAAATTGCATGGGAATGACCTCATCAGTTTTGGCTGTATACTGAAAATCCACTCCTAAGTAGGTTGTTTCTAACCAAATGGATTGTTTCTCTCATAAATCCCCTAACCAAATTACTTCAATTAAATAACGTCTAACAACAAGATTTATATTCTGAATTTCAGCATGTAGGCGTGCAACAAACAATATATTTTTTAAAAAAATCTGGGCAGCAACTAAATTTGTACAGTAGAGTCTCGCTTATCCAACCTTCACTTATCTAACATTCTGTATTATCCAACATGGTCTGCCTCCCACCCAGATCCACAGCTGTTTCTCTAGGTAGCAATGCCCAGCAACAACACAAGTGCAGCAACACTCTCAAACAAGTGGCAGACTTGTTGTAAAACATGATGTTTTGGTGCTTAATTTGTAAAATCATAACATAATTTGATGTTTAATAGGCTTTTCCTGCATCCCTCCTTATTATCCAACATTTTCACTTATCCAACATTCCTCCAGCCTGTTTATGTTGGATAAGTGAGACTCTACTGTACTTACAAAAACACAGGTTGAGAATGCTCATTCTTTGTTTTAAAGACTAAGAGTATTATTAATTTTAAAATTGCATAGAGAAATTTAATTCAAAAGAAACGAGAACAGGAATTGTGTCCATTTTCTAAGGCAAATTCTGTCTGTATACTCGGGCTTTTGACACATTAACAATTACTGAGCAATTTGCCACTGTAACATCTAATAATTAAGAATAGTTTACATTTATTTATTTATTTATTTATTTGAAAACAAATACATGGATCAGTATTTATATGCTATGACACTATGTGTACAATAGGTTTTAACAGAATGTATATTCATTCTTTCTCTGTAAGAGTCAAGGAGAATATTGCAACAGAAACACTTTGCTGCACAGTTTTTTTAAAAAAATATTAGCTTTCTAAAGTTAACAGTGATCAAAGGGAAAACAGCTCCAGTTGCTATAGTAGCAAATACCTTTTCAAGACATGGCAGAACAATATCCTCTTCACCAAATACACACGGCACCATACTGCAGACTTGGATATGGTGCCCTATGGGGGAACTTGCAGTGAAGAGCAAAACATGGCGCCTACATTTAAAAATTAAGCACACTAATGAACCAAATAACTCTAACGTCACAGTAATTTTAACTAATCTTTGGTTAGTGCCACTTCCATTTCAAAATATTTAATGCCGTGGTGGGCAACTAATCAAAGTCTGAGGGCCACACATGCTTCTTGGAGGACATTATACTTGCCTGCCCTCACTCTGGTTTAATGTATTTTTACTAAATATTTATACTCAAAAACGCTCTCTAGGGTTTGTGGGATGAGGAATTGTGTGATGGTTTTGGCTTTTACTTGTAAAATGAGAATAATAACAAAGCCTGAGCTTACAGGGGTATTGTTACCATTAAGATAGTAGAGCTCTACTGACAAATAGTGAGTGATGTCAGTAAATTCTAGGAATACTTTCTTGAGAAACAACATAGGATTTTGCTATAAAAGAATGACCTGGGGATATTTTCATTTCTTGTCCACAAAGGTAAACTCTACATAAATACATTTTCAGCCTGTGAATATACATGCAGTAATATAGGAATAATTGGCTAATCTATCTTGCCGGGTTGGTGCTATGAGTTAAGAAGTAATTTATTTATTTACAGTATTTATATTTATATTGTAATGTATACAATATACTTTGAAAAGTTAAAGTGTTAATAGAAAATAGAAATTATTGCTTTAACTATTGAAAAAATGAATTGAAGTTGCATATACCCAGCAGGAAGACATATAACAGCAGCTTTAGAGGCATAGGTATGGATCTTTAAGATTAATTGTCCTGGAGCCAGATTCTTCCACGAATAACTTTCTACTATGAGAAATCCCTTTGGCAAAACGTGGCCTTCTTTCTGTGCAACTGCAATACAAAAACAGCATGAATACAACTCAGTTTTATAACTAAACTGTAATACAGGATGAGTATCCCTTATCTAAAATGCTTGGGATTGTGTTTCGTATTGTTTTGGATTTTGGAGTACATTGCATATTGAATTATGTATTAGTCACCCTCTGCTGTGCAGAACAATTTGATGTTCCGGTTTTTAAAGTAAGTATTATGTTGTTTTTATCTTGTATTGCATTGTTTTTAAATCTCATTGTTTTAGTGGATCGTGTGTATTGTATGCTATGTTGTTGTCATATTCTCATTGTAAGCCGCTCCAAGTCCCCGCGGGGAGATGGTGGCAGGGTATAAATAACGTTATTAAATTAAATTAAATTATCTTAGAGATTGGACACAAATCTAAATACAAAATCCATTTACTATATATATATATATATATATATATATATATATATATATATATATATTCTACATATAGTATGAAAGTAATTTTATACATAATACTTTTAATAATTTTGTGCATGAAACAAATTCTGTGTACACTCAGTCACCAGAAACAAAGATGTCATTATTTCAGTCATCTGTGTAGACAATTCTGGATGTTGGAGCATATCAGATTTCAGTTCTGGATAAGAAATACTTGACCTGTACTGCATTGCTACTTTTGTTTCCTAGTAACATCCACAATAAAAATCTAACATTTTTGATAGTCATTTTGTAACATTCTATCATTGTCTTGGATTTTTAAATTCTAACAGGCTAATATGGCTATAAGCATTAGGCCAATTATCTTTATATTTTTATTTCCCTGACATTTTCATTTAAAAAATCATGAATTTGATCCTCCAGTCATCATTTCTTGCAAGGCCACAACTAATAGCAGAACAGATTTAACTTTTCTGGTCCATTATAAAACATGTTTTTGATAATGGTAAGATTGTTGCCATATATGGAGAGAGCAATGTCAGACATGCAAGTTGGATTTAGAAAAGGAGGAGGCACTGGCGATCATATTGCAAACACTTGTTGGGGAATGGGGCATCCTTAGAATTCCAGAAGAAAACTGACCTATGCTTTACAGATCATGGTAAAGCCCTTTAATTGAATAGATCATTAAACCCTATGGATTACTTTAAAAGAAACATAACATATTATCTTGATTTGTGACCCATACCCTGAATAAGAGGTCACATGAGAAATAGGGAAACAGAATGTTTTTCAGATGCTAAGAGTTTCTACTACTAGATACTACTGGAGAAAGAAACGTCAATAATTTAAGATTTCTATATGGCACCACATTATTAAGCAGAAAACATTAAAGACTTGGAATGTCAATGGATGAAAATTAAGGAACAAAGTAAAAATGATTACAGTTACATAGTAAGATAAACAATGTCAACTGAAGATAAAATAATTTTTAAAACTGCGATGAAAACATGTAAATGTTCAAAATCAGAAGTGGATTCTCACAATTTCTAGTTTTAGGCTATGGTATTTTGTGGCTTCTGGAAGACCTTAGTGATAAAAAGCAAGCATTTGGACAAACAAGGTAGCTATCCCTGCAGTTGCCCATCTGTTTTAATGGATTTTCTCTGTCTTCCTGCATCCTATAGAATCCAATATGATCTATATTAAACTGCTTTTTCTTTATACTATCTTACCTCCCATGTCTCCCCAGTGCACTAATGCAGAAAAATTAACCAGGATATCTGTGGGCTTCAAACTGTCCACACATAAATAATATAACACACGTTCATCCATCATCTGTAAAGGAAAAGAGCACTGACATTTAATTTCTATTGTATCCTGCAGTAGGTAGCCTTTTAATGCATTTGAATTCTACTCCAAGTTCTACAGTTCAGTAGAACATACAATTACAGTAGAGTCTCACTTATCCAACACTTGCTTATCCAACGTTCTGGATTATCCAACGCATTTTTATAGTCAATGTTTTCAATACATCGTGATATTTTGGTGCTAAATTCGTAAATACAATAAGTACTACTGTGATGACTCATGGGTCTTGTAGTCCTGTTCCTAGTACTATTGTGGCAGGCGAAGAGGAAAACATGGAGTTTTCGCCGGTTCAGCAAGAGCCGGAGTCCCTTCACCTGCAGGATGTTGATGCTTGCCCTCAAGAATTCAGCCAAACAGGCCCTGGGCAGAACTCCCCTCCATTTCCCAGGAAGGAATCTTATTCTAGAGAAAGGGGAGTCAGAGAAGCCCAACGGAGGAGTTTACGGATCGCTGCCAAACATCAAGCTGATTAGGCCTGCTTCCCTTGGGAAATTCTAAGGAGTCATACATCTGGACAGAGTTGGGTTTCGCTTCTCGTTCTCTAGGGAAAGAGTTCTGTTGGCGGGAAAACGAGACCCAATATAGGTGTTTGGCGCGAGGGATTCTTTGCGGAGTCAATTGATCACCTTCAGGAGAGAGATCGTGTGTGGACTTCGTAACCCCAGTTCCTTGCTTCCCGGATCAAGCTTCAAGCCTTGCCCTGCCTTGCGGTTTTACCACGGACCCTGCTTCATGCTTCATGTTTTGCCTTGTCTCCAGTCACGGACCTAGTCAAGAATCAAGTTTATTTCCAGCCTTGTTGTCAAGCTTCATTGGACTCTAAGACTCTGTTATTTCCCCACACTATTGCTTGGCAAAGTGTGTGTTTCGGTCAAGTGGATTAAAACTTTGAACTCTAATATCATTTATTGGACAATACATTTTTGGACTATATTTGACCTCATTTGAAAGGTCTGCTTCTGAACTATATTCTTCACTTGTTTTTATTGATTTTATATATTTCTTTAATAAAGATATTAGATAGAGACTGGCCTCTGTGTAAGGTTATTGGTGCCCAGCAGCCAGGGACCTGACAACTACATAGCATTACTGCTTATTGAACTACTTTTTTTTTGGCAAATTTGTTGTATAACATGATGTTTTGGTGCTTAATTTGTAAAATCATAACCTAATTTGATGTTTAATAGGCTTTTCCTTAATCTCTCCTTATTATCCAACATATTCGCTTATCCAACGTTCTGCCGGCCCATTTAGCTTGGATAAGTGAGACTCTACTCTACAAGTGATGGACATGTGACAAGGCATAAATGTTTTGGGCTCAGATACATCATTTGATGGAAAACATTTTGGATCTGAAGATTCATTAAAATATAACTTTTTATTGGGACTGATAGATGATCAGCTAGAAAAAAAATATGAAATAATTTTCCAGTATCTAATTACACATGCCAGACTGTTCTATGTGCAGAAGTGGAAGGGTACGGGTGTCTAATTGCAAGAATATTGGTTGGTTAAACTATATGATCTTGTTTAAATGAACAAACTGACCATTTTGATAAAAAAGAAACCATTAAGTACTTTTCAAACAGATAGATAACCAATAATTGGATATTATTTCTAACATTTACAAACAAATTAATAAAACAGCATACAATTTACTTACCCTAAAATCTGATTTCTGATAGGTGTAGGCATAGGTATTTGGTTTGTGGAAAACATACAGCTTCCTAAGAAAAGCAAACACAATTATTTTAGCATCAATTATATAGCAACCTGTTCCGTGTGCTGTATAACCTTATGCAAAATTATAAGAACAATGAACTTAACATTCACTCAGCTGAATATTAAATTATTTTTGTCATTACCAGTAATAATAGTGGTAACAATGTACTGCATGTCACAAACACAAAATGCAGCATAGCAGATCATAGGAAATGCTCAAGATGTAAGTCAGAATTCTATCCATGAAAACATTCTTCTGTGACTGTGATGATATTCAGCCTAAATTAGTATAAGCATTAACACAAAGAATGACAGAAAAATTCAGTTATCTGCTCATGATAGAAAAACTACAGCAATGACTATTATGCAGCTTACTTACTTAGGTGATCCCTCATAGTTCTAGGATGATGATCTTCCAGTCGTGGGGACTTGAGGGTGAATTCTTAGGTGGCTGAAGAGACCTATTCTTGATCTGCATGTTCTCCCGCAGTGAGGACATCGGTTTCCAGGTGGAAGGCAGTCCTGGTCAGGATTGGCTTGACAGGCCTTCCTCTTGGCACGTTTCTCCCTTAAGCCCTCCATTCGTGCCTCTCCGAACTCCTCAGCACTGCTGGTCACAGCTGACCTCCAATTAGAGTGCTCTAGCGTCAGGGTTTCCCAGTTGTCAGTGTTTATGCCACAGTTTTTAAGGTTGGCTTTAAGCCCATCCTTAAATCTCTTTTCCTGCCCACCAACATTACGTTTCCCATTCTTGAGTTTGGAGTAGAGTAGCTGCTTTGGGAGACGGTGATCGGACATTTGGACAACGTGGCCAGTCCAGCGGAGTTGATGGCGTAGGAGCATCACTTCAATGCTGGTGGTCTTTGCTTCTTCCAGCAAGCTAACATTTGTCCGCCTGTCTTCCCAAGAGATTTGCAGGATTTTTCTGAGGCAACGCTGATGGAAATGCTCCAGGAGTTGAGTGTGATGTCTGTAGACTGTCCACGTTTTGCAGGCGTAGAGCAGGGTTGGGAGGACAATGGCTTTATAAACAAGCACCTTGGTATCTCTACGGATGTCCCGGTCATCAAACACTCTCTGCTTCATGCGGAAAAAAGTTGCACTCGCAGAACTCAGGCGGTGTTGTATTTCAGTGTCCATGTTGACTTTTGTAGAGAGGTGGCTGCCAATGTAGCGGAAATGGTCAATGTTTTCTAATGTTACACCATTAAGCTGTATTCCTGGCATTGCAGAGGGATTGGCTGGTGCCTGTTGGAAGAGCACTTTGGTTTTCTCAATGTTCAACGAGAGGCCGAGCTTCTCGTATGCTTCTGCAAAGGTGTTTAGAGTGGCTTGTAGGTCTTCTTCTGAGTGCGCACAGACTACATTGTCATCGGCATATTGGAGTTCTATAATAGATGTTGTGGTGACCTTGGTTTTGGCTTTCAGTCTGCTGAGGTTAAATAGCTTGCCATCTGTCCAATAGATGATTTCCACTCCAGTAGGAAGTTTCCCATCAACTAGATGAAATATTATAGCGATGAAGATGGAAAATAAGGTAGGGGCAATAACACATCCCTGCTTGACACCTGATTCCACCTTAAATGGGTCACTTTGGGAGCTGTTGCTGTCCAAGACTGTTACCATCATGTCACCATGAAGGAGCCGCAGGATGTTCACAAATTTGTCAGGGCACCCGATTTTTTGGAGGATGGTCCAGAGAGCGCTGCAATTCACTGTGTCAAATGCCTTTGCAAGGTCAATGAATGTCATGTACAGAGGTTGCTTTTGTTCCCTGCATTTTTCTTGCAGCTGTCGTGCAGTGAAGTTCATGTCCACTGTTCCTCTGAGACAGGCAGTTTGCAAGGATTCTTGAGAGGATTTTCCCAGCGGAGGTTAGAAGGGAGATACCGCAATAGTTCCCGCAGTCTTTTCTATCCCCTTTCTTGAAAAGGGTGATGATGGTGGCATCCTGGAAGTCTACTGGGATTTTCTCGGTCACCCACACTTTTTCAACAAAGCCAGTGGACCTGATGGGATCTCTGCTGAAATCTTCAAAGATGGTGGACCTGAGCTGATACAACAACTCCACCAGTGGAGTTGTATCAGCTCAGGTCCACTATCTTTGAAGATTTCAGCAGAGATCCCATCAGGTCCGCTGGCTTTGTTGTTTTTTTGTTGGCTGATGGCATTGCTGACTTCTTCCAAACTAGGCAGTGCTGCAAGCTCATCCCTGGTTTGTTGTTGCGGGATTTGTGAGAGAACCTCTTCGGCCACATTGGAGCTGCGATTCAGCAGGTTCTGGTAGTGCTTTTTCCAACGTAGTGCAATTGATGTTTTGTCCTTCAGAAGTTTGGTTCCATCTGATGAGTGTAGAGGCTGTATGCCATGGTTTCTTGGTCCATTGATGATCTTTGTGGCTTTGAAAAATCCCTGAGCGTCATGGGTATCTGCAAAGTGTTGGATTTCTTCAGCCTTCTTTGTCCACCAGATGTTCTTGAGTTCTCTGGTCCTTCTTTGGACCTCAGCTTTTGCACTGGCATAGATCTTTTTCTTAGCAGCACAGTTGGTGTCTCTCTGCCATGTTTGGAAGGCTTTCCTTTTGTTATCAATTAGCTGTTGGATCTCTTTGTCGTTATCGTCAAACCAGTCTTGATGTTTCTTAGTTTGGTATCCAATGGCTTCTTCGCAGGCTGTGATGATAGAAGTCTTCGGTTTGTTCCAATGTTCCTCAACATTTTCGGGGTGTTCTGTGGGTAGATGAACTTTGAGTGTTGTTTGGAGAAGGGCTCGTTTGGAGGGCTCCTGAAGGGCTTGGGTGTTCATTTTGCACCTTATTTTTCTTCCTCGGAGTCTGCGTTTGGGGGCGATCTTGATAGCCATCGTGGATCGGATTAACCTGTGTTCTGTCCAGCAGTCATCAACACCTGTCATGGTTCTTGTGAGAAGCACATTGCGGCGGTCTCTAGCACGTGTAATTACATAGTCCAAGAGGTGCCAGTGCTTTGACCGGGGGTGCTTCCATGATGTCTTGAGCTTGTTTTTCTGGCGGAAGAGCGTGTTGGTGATGACAAGGTTGTGCTCTCCACATTTGGTGAGAAGCAAGATGCCATTCGAGTTGCTGTTTCCGACCCCGTCTTTTCCTATGATCCCTGGCCACAGGTCGGAGTCCTGTCCAACTCGTGCATTAAAGTCCCCCAGGAGGATGATTCTGTCCTCCTTAGGTATCTCCGATAGGATGGTGTCCAGCTGACAATAAAAACTTTCCTTGTTGTTTTCGTCAGCATCTAGTGTTGGTGCATAGACATATATGATGGTTGCCTGTTGGTTTTTGGCAAGGTTAATTCGGAGGGTTGAGAGTCATTCATTGATGCCAGTGGGTGCTTCAGTCAGGTGCTCCACCAGGTCATTTCTGATAGCAAAGCCAACTCCGTGTATTCTTCACTCTTCTTCAGGCAGTCCCTTCCAGAAGAAGGTGTAGCCTCCTTTTTCTTCCTTCAGCTGTCCCTCTCCTGCTCTCCGGGTCTCCTGAAACTGCTATGTCGATGTTAAAGTGTCCCAGCTCCCTTGCAATGATAGCAGTCCTGTGTTCGGGGCATTCGCTGTCAGTGTTATCCAACAGTGTCCATACGTTCCATGTTTCAAGGTTCGTTTCTCTTTTTTGGCCGCAGAGTGGTGACCCCTCTGGACGCGGCAGTCCAGTCAGGGATAAGAGAGGCAGACTATGTTTAGGACACCTTTTCTAGCCCCTTCCACGTGTGGGGTGAGCAGAGCAGATTCTAAAAAGGGCTGCTCAGTCATGGATACAGCTGCCGAACTACTCAACTGCCTCGGTCTTTGAGGTAGAGCAACTGAGTCCATATCCACTGCCCATGTGCCAGTCTGTGACTAGGGGCTTCCAGATTTCACAATCCTGCCCCCGTCGCCACTCGCTGATCACCATGGGACTTTTGTAGTTTTGTTTTTATTTTTCTTGGAAGACGCCTGTGCGTAATTTTTTTAATGTGTGGAGGTCGGTAAATAGCCGGACAACACACAGTCTTCACAGAGTGAGGTTCCAGCAGTGGTGTGATTAACATGACGAGAGTGGCTTCTCAGTCTGTTGCAGCCTTCTTCCACCTTCACAGCCGTTGTGACATATACCATGTTGTCTTCTGCCTGCTCCGCCATTGAGGTCTTAGTGTCTTAGGATTGTTCTTGGTCTGGCTCCTCCTCTGTGACCACTCCTGGGAGTGCATGACTCCAGTGGTTGTGCCTGCAGGTTCATTGGAACAGGCAAGCCCCCTCACCACAGCATGGTGACAATTCATCGAGGGGGCTGTACAGCATAGGCATACCCAATGCACTAATTTCACTTTACTCTGAGTTTTATAATTTGCCATTATTTGCTTGGCCTAAAATATTAAATCCCTCCTTAGGTATGTAGGTCTGAATATGGATACGATATTTCGCTTTCCTAATTTTCAGTCTTTTCCTTCTAGACTTCCTTCTCCTTCTTCTGCAGTTGTATTTGTTTCTACTCTTTTTAAAACCTTTTTTTATTCACTCTTTTAACTTTACCCTAATTTCATGTTGGCTGATAGTAGAGATGGAAAAAGTACCGTATTTACTTAAGTCTAATGCACACTTTTTAAAGCATTATGGTACATTACCAATAACTCAACTGAAGCTTTTGAGAGCATTTCCCACTATGATGGATCTGAAGAATTTGAGGCTGGACTGTTCTAGAGTTGAGGTGGAAGGGAAAGCAGAGACTCTGTTTCCCTTCTTCTCCTCTCCCTCCCACCACCTCCTTAGATTTAGCTGCTGTAGTTGCTGAAACTTCTTCCATGAAGTCAGCATTTGAAGAGGCTCAGAAGCTTGGGGGGGAGCAGAAAGAGACAGAAAGATGGAGGAAAGAGAAAGAAAGGGGAGGAAAGGTGAGACGGATTGCTGTATGGTGAGCTCTTAATATAGGATGCAGAAAGAGGATGCTGACAAGGATAAGGATCTCTGCAATGAGAGGGGTGATAACCAGTGAGGTGGCTGAGAGAGGGAATGGGATTGTTGTGAAGTGTTTTGGCAAATTTCTGTTATGTCAAAAATGGCATCAAAGACAGCAAGTGAGCGAGATGGAAGTGGAGCCATGGTGTGTGAAGCACCGAGAAAGAGAGAGTGCGCATTTTTTGGTTTCAGGGTTTTGATAGTTGAGGTGTGCATTAGAGTCAATTATGGGTTTGACTTGAGTAAATAAGGTATTAGACACTATTCATTTCCTGCCATAAAAAATCCCAGAAAGCACCAGTTATGAATAATAATAAAATTGTGAGTATTTAGTACAATTTTGTGCATTCTGTACAGATCTACACAAGTGTTTTAGGAAATATGTGGGGTTTTCAATTGGTTTTCTGGAAAAAAAAATCACTTTTCTTTATTATTTATTTATTTACGGCATTTGTACCCTGCCTTTCTCCACCCCGAAGGGGACTCAAGGCGGCTTTACACATAAGCAGCCATTTGATGCCTTAAAAATGTATAATTATAAGAAACATTTAAAAATAGAATGATAAAATACATTAAAACGATTAAAATATATAAAACAATATAATCACAATTAATCCCATAATCTATAAATAGTCTGGGCCATTCCAATAGTCTATTACACATCATTTCATGTCTATCTATTACACAAGTTCTCAAAAGGCTTGGTCACAAAGCTACGTTTTCACTTTCTTATGGAAGGTCACAGGGAGGGGGATGATCTAATATCATTTGAGACAACTGTGTGTATTTTTGTGCAAGACTGCTGTTTTCTATCCAACACTGTTTGACAATTTTATGCAATAAAATCTTCTAATAAAGATCAAAACTAACTGCTCTGAGAATATCTAGATTTTGAGAAGTTTTTAATCTGATAAAGGTCAACCTCCTTTATGAAATTTAATGGGGGACCACTGTTAGTTTACTCATAACTTCCCCATGTATTTCCAGCACTGAGAATGAAATTTAACTAAAACACATACGTGTCTTTTATGGTCATAATATAAAGGTATAAAGGAAGAGGTCTGTAGAAAATACTAGCATTGGTTTATAGGAAAATCTGATAAATTATCCAAACATGTTGCGAGTATGTATGGAAAGTAACATTATTACTTTTTATGTGGTTGGATTCTGATTATTCAAGTCCCACAAGTCTCACTGAAATCAATGGGAATTATATTAGTCACAGTTGATAATTTACACTGCTTACAGTTTGGGATCAATGTGTAACTAACTTACAGCAACAATGCTATTGCTTAGTATAATCTGGTACGACATAACTTTTCCAGAAATGTTCCAACAATAGTAAAACCCATCTTACTGAAAAGAAACACAGAAGTCTTCATAGTCCATCCATATTTCTTTGGAAATTGGATTCTTTTCTGCCTCAATTTCTTCTGAAGTTTTGTTTACTATTTGGGTGCTTAAAGCAGCATCAGTTGATTCAAGTAACTGAGCAGCTTCACTGCTCATTTTTTCAGTTGATTCACCTGCATAGAAAAAAGTGAAAGTTTCCTCAAAACTATTCTGAGGATGGCATAGAGATGATACCGAACTAATGAATTTGTAAAACACCATCAACAAACTGTTCCTCTTAATATATACAAAAACAAAGTAATAGATATCTCCAGAACTTCACACATATACATGTACAGTAGAGTCTCACTTATCCAAGCCTCGCTTATCCAAGCTTCTGGATTATCCAAACCATTTTTGTAGTCAATGTTTTCAATATATCATGATATTTTGGTGCTAAATTAGTAAATACAGTAATTACAACATAACATTACTGCGTATTGAACTACCTTTTCTGTTAAATTTGTTGTATAACATGATGTTTTGGTGCTTAATTTGTAAAATCATAACCTAATTTGATGTTTAATAGGCTTTTCCTCAATCCCTCCTTATTATCCAAGATATTCGCTTATCCAAGCTTCTGCTGGCCCATTCATCTTGGATAAGTGAGACTCTACTGTACTAACATTAAAATACAGAATTCTCAAAAATATGTCCTCCACCCCTCCAGTACTCAATAAGAATTGAGCCAAACTAGTTCCTCTATTCTTGCATTAAACAGTAACTTAAACCTACAGAGGTTGTTGGATTATAATTCTCAACATTCCTCACCACTGGCTGATTGTGAGAGCAAATGGAAGTTGTCCAACAATATCTGGATCAATACAAGTTTTGAACATTGTGGATTTATTGAAATTAAGGTGGAGAAATTCCTGTGAACATTTGAGTCTATTCACAAAAATTTGCATAAATGAAAAGCTGCAGACTCTATTTTTATCTCTAGAGGTCTCTCTAGGGCAACATTAAAGAATACTGAGACCACACCAGCAGCTTCCTGATCTCAACTATTTCTGAATAGAAAAGCTAGAGACTGTAGTGTCAATGCTAATAGCACACATTTCTCACCCCTTTCCCACATTTGTTTTTAAGAAATTGCCTCCTCTAAGTGTACCTCATTGAGGTTCTTCATGTATTATGCATTTTGACAAGATATGCATTAAAATTCTATATTTGCAAAGAAAATAAATAGTGCATGTTAGTAAAATAGAACATTAATGTAGAAATATAATTCACTTTTAAGTAAATATATTGCCATAGAAATTGCTATTAAGCTGTAATTGTAAAAGGAAAAATCCAGGACAGCAAAAATGAAGCTATGGTGGATTGGGAAGGAGGCATTAATAAATGGTGTGCGTGTTTCAGCAAAGATTCAGTTATTTATGTTTGTTCTCGGATATACATTATCTAGCTTGATTTTTAGTGTAAATTCTTTGTTGTGGTTTACAATAATACTGCAATATTGTAATTACTTTAATCTGTGTTACTATTATTAAATCCAGTCTCCAGACAGCAAAATCCATACAGAAGAGAATAATTTACCTCTATTTCCTGCTATATGGGTATTTTGACCTTGTTGTAGATTGAACTATATTAAAGCATATGTGCTTAGAAGACTACAGCTATCACTGAAACACAGAAATAGCTGTTTTACACATCTAAAGGACAAAAAGCTGGCTGTGCAACTGTCATGGTCATTGCTCTCTTTTTGTATTACAGAGGCATAATGCAAGTGAGAAATCAACATAAAGACAGCAGTAATATGTAATAACACTTCATAGTTCAGAAATGCATGTCAGTACAAAATCTTTCTGAGGTCTCTAAACTTCCAAAGCTATTAATGCCTGCAATCATGACTTGTAAAAGAGGCAAAGTAGGTCTAAGTATTCAGTTCCTATATACAGTAGAGTCTCACTTATCCAAGCCTCGCTTATCCAAGCCTCTGGATTATCCAAGCCATTTTTGTAGTCAATGTTTTCAATACATCATGATATTTTGGTGCTAAATTTGTAAATACAGTAATTCCTACATACCATTACTGCATATTGAACTACTTTTTCTGTCAAATTTGTTGTATAACATGATGTTTTGGTGCTTAATTTGTAAAATCATAACCTAATTTGATGTTTAATAGGCTTTTCCTTAATCCCTCTTTATTATCCAAGATATTCGCTTATCCAAGCTTCTGCTGGCCTGTTTAGCTTGGATAAGTGACACTCTACTGTATATTTATATACACATGTCTGGACTGTATTTTTCAAAAATAATTTTCTCCTTCTTCTTCTAATCTTCCAGTCTTATTTATGTCTTTCATTCCAACATAAGGCTTTCCCACCATCACCTTTACTACACTGAAATGGCTCAAAAAACAGGTCTTCTCAGGTCAAATAGTTGGTTGCCATGGAAGTAATGGACATTTATGCAATTTATTCGTATTTTCCCTCTCCTATGTCTTGAAAACTGTAGTTATTTGATTTCTGTGCTTCTTATACTATAGAGTCTCACTTATCCAACACTCGCTTATCCAATGTTCTGGATTATCCAATGCATTTTTGTAGTCAATGTTTTCAATACATCATGATATTTTGGTGCTAAATTTGTAAATACAGTAATTCCTACATACCATTACTGCATATTGAACTACTTTTTCTGTCAAATTTGTTGTATAACATGATGTTTTGGTGCTTAATTTGTAAAATCATAACCTAATTTGATGTTTAATGGGCTTTTCCTTAATACCTCCTTATTATCCAACATATTCGCTTATCCAACATTCTGCCGGCCCGTTTATGTTGGATAAGTGAGACTCTACTGTATTAATTTTTTTCATGTAATTACCCTTTTTTGTACCATTGATCACCATGTTTTAGATGTTATTTTATTGATCTATGACACAATAGTTTTTTTCTTTTCTGGAAAAGGTGAGGGTATGTTTTAAAATAAGAATAAGCAGCAACAGCAACAGTAGACTGGGACAAAGAATTGTGAGAAACTGTATAATAGAATGTTAATATCTGAACAGAAAATTAAATCAGAAATATGTTTGGAGGAATATGAAGGGTTTTTTTGTGGGGATGGGCAGAAAGTTTGGATAAGTAAAAAACATATTCATATGTTGTCTATCCCATGAAGATGAATTCAAAATGGGAGGTGATGTCACAGTCCTCCCCCAAAATCTGTAAAAATTAATGTGCCCATTGTTTCAGCTTGACAGCTCTTAAAATATTTATGAAACTTTAGTGGACTGAAGTCAAATAATTAATTGTTCTACTTTCTGTTCTTATAAAATAAGCTAAAGGTCAACTTTCAAACTTATCATTTAGGTGATATATATTCCTTTTTGGAACACAGGTAGCCAGTGCCATTGATATCAAGCAGAATGTTCAGATAATTTATTTGCATAATATTAAAAATATTTCAAAAATGGGACAAGTCATTTAAATGTATACAATCTTAAAGACTGAAAAGCAGTACTATGCATTATGTAGCCGCTGCTTGTAATGCTTTCTCCTTTCACACACACTCACATATTATTTTCATTCTATTAATGAATCATATATAATTGAAAATATAGATGAATAAAGCTGTTCACAATTTTATTTTTAGTCTCAATTAATTATTTTATTAATATTTCTATTCCTTATCATTTTAAGAATAATTATTATACTATCTTTTCACTCTCCATTTATGAATTTAATTCACATTGGCAGCCCCAACTTTTATACACGGTTTTAAAAAGTATTTTTATCTGAAAAAGATTTACAATAAAGCCTTTAGTCTGTACATATCTCCTGCTGAAGTTAGGAACAGGTTAAATATCAACAGAGGGACAAAGCAAAGCAAAAGCCCAGAGACTCCAGAAAGATCTTCCACCAGATTAGATAGATTTGAGGGGTCTCACAGATTCCAGCAGACTCTAGCACACAGGCAGACTCCAGAAGATTCCTCAAACAAGAACAGCATAAATCTCCAAAGCCATCTCCATCTAGGGTCTGCTTGCCTGCTTTATTTGGACTTTTGTTCATATCAGATTGAGAGAATATCCATGTGTGTGTTAGTCTGAAGCCACTTTAAGCTTAGCTGTACCACTCATCATCTCCTTAGATTTTGTCAGGAGTGGAATTTTGGGTACCTGACTTTCCTTTGAAAAGCAGCTTATACTGCGCACTGTTCTGTTGTGTTTCTACTGCTATCTTTTTATGTCTTCTTAACAAAGAAAACTATTATTTTGCATTAAAACCTGCTTGCCCTTGATCGGAATTCCTTTTCCTTCTTTGAGTCACTTTGAATTATTTTTTTAAATGTTTAACCTGAAGGCCTCTTCAGACACTTTAGTGCCTCCCCCGCCCCAAACCAGTAAACACAGATATTGCTCTTATCAGTGGACTCTTTGCATTTCCAAATACCAGTTCAAAACCAGATCTAATTATTTTGTTGACTAAAAACACCTGTTAATTTCAAAAAATTTCCCGTAAATAAATGAGTACATTATGCAAACCCATTATTTCACTTTTCAACCCTTTATGATTATTTATACTCTGACATTTTATATTAAGCTGAAGTTACAGCAAAGCCTTTTGACACAGCACCAGTTCCTGATTTCGTGTGATGTTATACAATTTGACAAAGAAACCATTAGGTCAAAATGCATTACAAAAGAAACTATGAGACTATATTCTTCATAAATACAATATTGGAAAATAATATGTTGTAACAACAGTAAGGCATGCCAATGTGAGCAGGTACTCAAATATGAATAACTCACAAAGTGCATAAATCCAGGAAAGCACAGTATATTATATACCATAAGCCATGAATAAACTATTTGGATGATTCTAAATGGAAATGTATTTATGAGTGAACGCTTAAGCATATACCAAATTGTTGGTGTAAGCGTTTTAAGGAATGATCTCAGTCTACTGAAACTTGGCCAAGGGATATTAATAGAAGGTTAGAATATTAAATAGGAGGCTGTCTTAGCTATAGTTTCATTATTTTTATCATGCTTGATTCCAAATGTGCTGATTTCAGCCAATTGTTTCTTCCCATACAAGGGCCATCACCTTCTTGGCTGGTGTAGGGTATAAAGCAGGGAGACACAGGGACAAGAACACCCATTCTTTAACTTGAAGAAGGCATAAAGAACTTGGGTGAGAGGCAAAGTCATAGTAGTACCCACCTACAGTAAGAATGTGGTTGAGTGTATTGAGGTCATCTCCAAAGTCCTAGGATGTGCGACAGGTGAAAGTTGAGGGCTGTAATTGTTATGGCTGACCGGTTGCGCTGGTATTCTACTATTTGTTGTACAGATGTGTGCTTGTCTTATTTGTATATGGGCCTGAGTGAATTTCAAGGGAAGGGGGAAGAATGGGATGCCAGGGAGACAGAGGTATGCTACTAGGGGTTGGCTGGATGGTCAATGGAAAGGAAGGATACAAAATTCAACCCAATCTCATGTTTTGATATTTCCCTATCTTTCAAGATATAGGCTGCCCTGTTAGCTCACTATATAATCTCTTGGGGGTGCTGCTGCTGAATATCAGGTAGTACACAATATAACAAGGAGCTCCAGGTGGCGCAGCAGGTTAAACTTCTGAGCTGCTCAACTTGTGAACCAAAAGGTTGGCTGTTCAAATCTGGGGAGTGGGGTGAGCTCCCGCTGTTAGCCCCACCTTCTGCCAACCTAGCCGTTCGAAAACATGCAAATGTGAGTAGATCAATAGGTACAGTTCCAGTGGAAAGATAACGGCGTTCCATGCAGCCGTGCCAGCCACATGACCTTGGAGGTGTCTACAGAAAACATCAGCTGTTTGGCTTAGAAGCATCAGCTGTTTGGCTTAGAACCAACCCCCAGAGGCGAACACGGGGAAAACCTTCACCTTTACTTTTACTCAGTACAACTATTTTCCATGGCATGATTGTGGGCAAAAGGGCTGACATGACATATGTTATAGAGACATGGTTAGTTGGACTTGGGCAGAGTGGATTTAAATAGTTTTAAAGTATTTTTAGGCTACCCTTTTTAGTTGCTGGTTTAGTACAGCTTTAATTTTTTTAAAATAATGTTTATTGTTTTAAGCTGTAACAATTAATTTCATTCTATATTGCCTGACAACCTGACATAATAAGACGCTAATACTGACAGTGAACAATCATTCTAAAAGGTTAAAGGAACAATCCACAAGAGGTGGATTGTTCCTTTAGTGGCCGGAGGTATAGAATTTTAAAATAGATAATGAAATATGTGTAATTTTATGCCTATTTATATTTATGTAATTTGGGTTTTATATAATGTGTTGATTTATTGTCCATTTGTTGGGTTGTGGGTGAGAGTTTTGCATTATGTAGTTGTGTTCTTTTGTGCGCAGTTTTCAGTCCTATTCATGCTAGTTGATTGAGGCAGGAGTCCAAGTTCCAATGATTGTCCATCTGTTGACTCCTTTCCCATCCTCATCAGTTTTGTTACATAGACTTGATCAAGAATAATGTAATATACTCACAGATTCAGAATGTTATGTTTAGAATATAATGGAAAGAATAATGTCAAAAGAAAGAAAACAATTCTCTCGCGTATTAAAATAAGGATGGATTATTCCTTCAGTCTTCCTCAAATGACCAATCTTAGTGCGTATCAACTTCTCATCGTCAGTATGGCAGAAGGAGCTATCAATAACCAGTGTGGTGCCACAAACCTCACAACTCAAAGGTAGGAGTAGCTGCTGTTGCCCAGTAACATTAAAAACATTTTTAAAAACCCTTTAATTATGGTTGCTATAGATATGATAGAACATACCCGCACCTGTTGAGGCCTGTGAATAATAATAGCATAAACAAATACAACTCTTTAACCATCTTTAAATCATTAACTTCTGTGCTCTGAAACCCAATGCTTTAGGATGAAAATATTTTTAAAATGTTAACTGTAATTTGTTGTATGATTTTGTATCAATTACCTTTGAGTACTTATTTATTTTACTACAATTTCCAGTGTAATGTGAATGGACCACTGTTTCCCCATTTCTCTTCTTCTGGCACATCCTGTATGTTCCACTAATTTACTCTGAGTGTAGCATGTTTTGAAAGAACAAAGGAGTCACTCCTGCTTGCAGATGAACATGGGTGGATTTCCTATATCACCATTATTTCAAACTGTTTTAAATTATTTTCCTTTGTTTGTTGTTTTTACACCACTTATTTTTAATTTTGCATTGTAACCCATCTTGAGACTAGATAAAAAGTAAAATTCTATTAGAAAATAAACAAAATGAATCAACAAAGTAATTTTATATTATCCATCCAGAGAACACATATTTCACAACCATTACCTTTAGTGGATCCTTCAGCAGCATGTTGTGGAACTAAATTGGAAAGTAATGTAGATTCCTACAGAGGGAAAAAGTATTGTTTAGAACATTGTTGATATAATAATAGGAAACAAAAATGGTTATTAAACGTTTAGTCTTTCCTCAGATATGGTCTTTCCTGTCTTTTTAACTAATGCTGCTTCTCAGAGCTTTATTTTAAAAATACAGAGCTTTATTTTAAAAAATACATAGTAGACATTTATATAGTCCTAACCTACTAACCAGAGCTCCACAACACTTACCCTCTTCTTTATTCTCCCTTTTACTTTGTGTGAATTTTTAAAAATCCTTAATATTTTTTTTTCAAGAAATACATAATAATCAAGCCTTTACAACTTCTGATTAACAAAGTTAAAAGGAATCCTGCATGACACCATTCCTAGTTTTGCAGCTTAACTAGGTCTCCAAAAACAAAGGCAGTGACAAGCTACAACTGCTGAAGTATCGTATATACTCGAGTATAAGCCTACCCGAATATAAGCTGAGGCACCTAATTTTACCACAAAAAAACTGGGAAAACATTGACTCCAGTATAAGCCGAGGGTGGTAAATGTCAGAAATAAAAATAGATACCAATAAAATTACATTAATTGAAGCATCAGTAGGTTAAATGTTTTTGAATATTTACATAAAGCTCAAATTTAAGACAAGACAGTCCAACTCTGATCAAATCATTATTGTCATCTTCTTCAATGTAAATGTGCTCATGTATCCTTTTAATAATAATAGAGTAAAATAATACATGTAATAATAATAATAATAAATACAGGAAACTAATACAAGTAATAATAAATAGAGTAAAATAATAAATGCAATAATAATATCAGAGTGAAATAATAAATGTATTAATAATAATAAAAATAGAGTAAAATAAATGTAATAGTAGCAACAATAATAGAAAAAAATAATAAATATAATAATAGAGAAAAATAATAAATGTACCATATATTCTCGAGTATAAGCTGACCCAAATATAAGCCAACCAGAACCCTCACCCAAGTATAAGCTGAGGGGGGCTTTTTCAGTCTTAAAAAAAGGACTGAAAAACTAGGCTTATACTCGAGTATATACAGTACATCACTGTTGGGTTTCATCAAATTTGGTGATTTGCGACAAATGACTTGTTACAGAGCAAATCCATTATAAAGCATTTTATGAAAGGTCATTATCACTATAAACTGGTGTTTTCAAATTCATTCAAATGCAAAGAGCTTAGAAATATTTTTAGATGATTCTACAGGAATTAAGAATCAAGAAGTTTCCTTAAAGTACAAAATAAAACCTTAACCTGGGAATTATCTTCTGTACTCATAGGATTTGAATCTCCATACATTTCATTTACATTTTCATCACTTTCTGTGACAGTAGGGAGGTTGGATGTTGGAAGTGATCCCCTTTTGAAGGTAGATGGTGGGAAATGGCTAAATAAAACACAAGCATATCAATATCCATTTCTAAAAATTAAAAAGTGTTCAGTCCTCAGTAGCTTTTTCTTGAGGTTTCTTTTCACATTTTTATTGCATTTTTTGTGAGCTTAGGTCAGTGGTCCTCAACCTGTGCGTCCCAAGGTGTTTTGGCCTAAAACTCCCAGTTTACCAGCTGTTAGGGTTTCTGGGAGTTGAAGGCCAAAACATCCCACAGGTTGAGAACCACTGGCTTAGATGAGGAAGACATCATTGTGCCTACTCCCAGCAACACTATTTTCACCTGAAACTCCCTTGATATCTAGGGAAGCATCTCTTTTTTCCCCCTTGGGGACATTTAAAATAGTTTTCTGATGACCTGAGTGAACAAGGAAGGGACAATGAGACTTATTTCTTATCTTTATATATAAAATTAATGCTTTACTTCTGCACTGTCACTTCTTACTATTCACTTGACCCTATTGTTGGCTTTCCCACACTCAACATTCTGTGTCATTTATAATGGGGTCTTGCAGGGTTGGGGGAAGTCCACAACTACTGCACTTTATCACACTCCACTCTTATTGAGTGAACTCTGTAATGAGATCGTTAATTCCCTCTTGTAGAGTCTGCTGAATTTTACCTTACAGTTTGTATATTATGTTCAGACTCTAATGTTCTAATGTTTGATGTTGATGTTTTGTGCTGGTTTGTATGTTTATACTATTTTACCTGTTTTACATTGGTTTAATTATGCAGTATTTTATTGTATGTTGAAACTGGGCTTGTCCCCATGTGAGCCGCCCCGAGTCCCCTCTGGAGAGATGGGAGCGGGATATAAAAATAAAGTTGTTGCTGTTGTTGGTGGTGTTGTTGTTATTATTAAACTTAGGGTTTTTTTTCTTTTTGATATCTGCTATGCTTTGGGTGATATTAAGTCTGCTCAAATGTCTCTCTTATTCATGGTATGGCTTTGGTTCAAGCTCAACCACAGGAAAACTCATATAGTATTAGAATATTTGACAGTGTCTAGCATAGAGTAATTGTATTCCAGTAATAGTGTTAAATACAATAAAAATAGACCCTACTGAGAAATAGTTTCATAATCCTCTGTGTCAAAGGGATAATTAAATTGACTTCAGAAATGACGTTCCATTATGTTTCCAATGTACTCCCTTGCATTCGGATGAGATACCAATCAATACTAAAAAGTATTTTGGCAAGTTCATTCTGAAAATGAATTATCCTTCAGAAAAATGAAATGTCACACAATGTTACATTAAACAAGTAACTATTGTTGAAGGGCAACTTCTCACAGAAAACTAAGTTGTTTCAAAAATGTAAGTAGACAATATTAGGGCATTCTGCAAAAGTACACAAATAAAACTGGAAGCATAACAATGAACCAAAATTTCTGCAGGATTTTGTTCTCTTTAGACATTTAGAAAGTTTTATATCTCTCAGTCTGATCCTGACATCCATAATGGGATTTAAGTTACTACAATACAATTAACCCGTATAATTCTATGTCTGTCCTTTTGCATTTGTCATACTTTAAATCTAAGGAAGCCATTGTTACTGTGAGATGTGAAACAAAATGTAAAAGGCAATGTAAGACAGAACTATACATTTTACTGGGGACTAGGACCAGAGAAGTTTACAGTAGGCCCATCTAAATTGGCACCAAAATCCAAACTATTCTGAAGCATTGCTGCTATGGACCAGTCCTAGATTCTCTGAGCTGCTTCCAATTCTCCTTCCAAAACATGGCAGAGGTGGTAACAGGGTCCTGACCATCCAGTCAGGTCAAATTGGGTTCGCCCTCCTGGGCAACTCTGCTGATATTGGTAAAGATGGTCTGCAGTAGTCAGGAGCACTCTAGAGCTCAATGGCTACTGCTCTGGTGGCAAAGGATACAAAAAGTAATCACCACCCCCCTTTTCTCACACCATGGAGTACAGGGAAACCAAGGTGATGACACTGGTCTGTATGAACAGTGAGACCAGTTCTAAATGAGTGATTCTTAACCTTTGGTCCTCCAGATGTTTTGGACTTCAGCTCCCACAATTCCTAACTGTTTGGGGGTTCTAGGAGTTGAAGTCCAAAACACTTGAAGGATCAAAGGTTGAAATCCACTGCTCCAGAATATATCCCAACTTCTGTTAACATGGGGTAAAATTCGGTTAGCCAATTTTACCCTACATTGGGGACAAGAATTCCCTGGATGTCATCCAGATGCCCATGAGAATCATGTGGCCCAATTTGTGTAGATAGGTCCCATGATAACATTGGGGTGGTACACTGCCAAACAGCAATTACATTGCCATTTTCTAGCAGACAGTACACACCTAGCTAGATATATGTGAGACATTTCTGCTTTGTATATAAAGATGGTACAAGATAGTAGTAGCAATAAAAGGGAATAAATGGTAACAAGGAAACAAATGTTCATGTTTCATGTTACTAGCAAAATTATAATAAAGAATATTCCATTAAAACAGTGGTTCTCAACCTGTGGGTCCCCAGGTGTTTTGGCCCACAACTCCCAGAAATTCCAGCCAGTTTACCAGCTGTTAGGATTTCTGGAAGTTGAAGGTCAAAATATCTGGGGACCCACAGGTTGAGAACCACTGCATTAAAGGCACTAAGTTTTCCTTTAAATACATCTATCTGTCCTTAAAAAGGAGATGTTCCCCATAATTCAATGAGGTCCACTACTTGATATGCTTACGTGTCTCTTGGTATAGGCATCGCAAAAAGTCTGAAGTTCACGAAAGGACTAGCAAGCTCAATAAATTGTTCTGGCTTTTTAATCACAGGTTCTGAAGGATAAAACAAAGATAAAAGAGAAAATCTCTGTCATTCAAAAATATGACTTCTTGTTCAAAATAAAATTCACATATGAGAGTAGCAGCCTGAACCATCCAGGGAATATGCTCTCTTTCATTCTAGTGGTAGAGATTCTGAACAGGTTCCCATAATCCTGCCTAGGTATTAATGATAATTTCAAGTTCTCCCTTCTTAGTATTGTTTAGCACTGAATTGGATTTGAATGAAATGCCTTTCAAAGAGGAATGAGGTGGATGACTATCCTCTGTGAGGCAGGTCATTATGTACATTTGACTCAGATTTCAGAAACTGAAATGCTTGTAAAAAGTGAAATATAATTTCACTTTTTACAAATATTTAATATTTGAGATAGTGTATCTTTAATTTCACATACTAGAGATAATTGGCATGCCTGTTGTCAAAATTGCAGTCCAGGTTTTGCTAGTTTGTATTTTATTACAGTTTGTTTCACACATTAAGTCTCAAATAAAGCAGAGATTGTATCTACAGTGCATTTCAATTTACAGACTGAAGGAAGCAAGACCCTTCTGCCTTTTTGGAAGTTGAAAAGTCTCAGCAAGTTCAAGAGTCTCTGTGGGCACCACTCTTTTACATGAAACCAATGGAAGAGAAACTCAAAACTTCTCAGCGAACTGTGGCAGAAACAATATAAAACATGCACTATCTCTACACATGTGCTAGTTTATAAGGTCCCACATGATTCTGTTTTTCTTAGGAGGGGCATAGTGTTTCAAAATGGTTTAAAGTGCTACTGCTTTATGAAAAAATAGCATGTAAATTACACAGCAGAAGTGCACACTCCCCAACCAACTGGAACTATGCAGCAAATGTTAGCAAAAGATTTGGCACCAGACTAATAGCCTTTTACTTTTCTGCATTTCAGTGGCATCATCCTTCAATATAATATACTTGGCTATACAACTTTTTAATATTGCAACACCATTTATCATTTGTGCAATGTCACAATTTTCAGCAAGAGGCCCGTTTTGCTACCAATGTGATAGAAGTATTTTATTGTATACATTATCTTTTGGATTTCTCAAAATAACAGTTAAAATGAAGCCAGCAGAGACAGAAACAAACACAAACACTAATATAACTAAATTATAGTGTAAAACCTGGAAAGACAGACCTTGGGGTTCATCTGTTACAATTGTTTCTTTCTTTTGGCGGATAAGTTTCCAGCGTGGTACAAATGGGGGTTTCGGAGGTGCTACCAGTGGACCTGACCTTGTCCTAGTTAGCAGTGCAGGATGGCTGTAAATATGGGAAAGACCATACTCTCGTAACTTCTCAGAAGAATCTGCCTACAAAATACACAAAACAGGCTTTGTTACAAGCCAAAATATCAAAAGAGGATGCTTTCAGATTTTAGTACAACTATAAGATTTGTTAGTTTTAAGAACTCAATTCTTTAATGTGGCTCACAGGTTTACAAAAAAGAATCAAATGCCTGTGGATAAGAAACTATATCACTAGTGTCAATGTTCAAAACAAGCCTCTAAGTGGGATTTACCCACAGCCCTAACTGCAAAAGTAGAACAGGGTTATAGACGTATAGGGGAACTTGGATATTCTTATAAAAATCATTTCAAGGTCTAGATTGTTTTGTATTTTATTTTTTATTGTGTGTACATGTCTATGGTAGGTACAGTTTGAGGTGACAGTTTATCTCAGAGTTAATCAGCTAACTTGGCTGATCTGTGGGCCAATTAGGTCATTATGCTAGACATCTTGAACATGGTATTTTTTATTTTCCCACATGTAAAATCTCTAGTACTAGTGGGTAGATTTTATCAAACTGCACCCCCTCCCCCCCCCCCCCCCAAAAAAAAACCCCTACAAATAATTGTGATCCAAGTTCTCATTCACTATTGTACTGCCTGGAAAAGAAACCTTTATAAAATATACATTTTACTTTTACATATCAAAGTGCTTTGGTTTTGTTTGGTTTAAAAAAAAAACCCAAGGTATACACAGACATAAAACATGCATACCACAAACCCCTTTTTAGAAAAAGTTTGATTCCTCAGAAGTAGTGCACTGAATGTCCATATTCCAGCAATACCCTTGGGCAGTCTGAAATTAGAGAAAGCTATCTCTTTCTCATCATGCAGCCTCCACACTCCCAAATTTCTGCTCCGGAGGGAAAATGCTTCCACTGTAAACCCCTGATAGGATTCCTTTGGTAGCATAAGGACCAAGTTGACCCCCTGGCCAGTGTACTGATAGATCAGTTAACATTTAAGAGGTCAATTCTACAAATCCTTACCATTTTCTCTAATACAAAGATTTTTTTTTCAGATACATAAAGAGGCAAATAATAAGCATAGGCCACCATCTGAGGCTGCAGTGGTACTGCAGAACCTGTTAAAAAGAAACCCATCAAATTAAATCAAAATAAAGATGCAACACTATAGAATATATCAGTAAAAACAAACAATACATTCATTAGGTGAAGTGATGCTATTTGGCAACTGATTCTCATCCTTATGGTTAGGGTTCGTCTTGTTGTTTTAACAGTATCTCTGTTGCACTTTATTCCTTTCCTTCAGTTGGAAATAGTTTCTATGTTTACGCCTGCCTTAGCCCCTTATCAGGATAATAGTTCCGGGTATTTACCTCTCCCCAGTTTACATTCTTCACTATATGCACTTCAGTTTTAGGAGCCTACCCAGGTTTTATCTAACTATGTTTTACTGTAAATGTGATTCTTATATGTTTTATTGAATTGTTTATATATTGTTGTATCTTTTACATTGTCTGTAACCACCTGGCCCTGGCCCCCTGTAAGCCGCCCCAAGTCCCTTCGGGGAGATGGAGGCGGGGTATAAAAATAAAGTTGTTATTGTTGTTGTTGTTGTTGTTATTATTGTTATAAAGGCAATAAGTGAAGATATGAAAATTACTTATTCAGGCCCCATCTACAATGCCATAATGTCCAGTTTCTGAATCCAGATTATCTACTTTGGACTGGATTATATGGCAGTGTAGACTCATATAATCCAGTTCAAAGCAGATAATCTAGATTCAGAAACTGGGTTAAATGGCAGCGTAGATCCAGCATCCAGTGTAGCTCCATGGAAATAATCTGTTCCCGTAAAGTAACCTAATAGAATGCTAGAAAAAAAAATCACCTTCTTTTCACTGCAACAATAGAATAATTTCAGAACAAGTGATTTCACGGAAAATGATCGGTATGATCATTTAAACAACATACATGTTGCTCACTTTAAGACTAAAAATGCATTATTAGCATAACTAAAGCTAAGTAATGCATTTAAATATTAACTCTTGATTAAAAGTTTTGCTGATGCTTATATTTCTGGGGCTTAAAGAAATGGAAAAAGTATTTCCTGTAATGTATGGTTTTCCTTTTCCTTTCCTATATGCTTCCATTAACGGAAAAAACAAAGGAGACTGCCACGTTAAAAAAGAAAAGAAAAAAGAATATGACAGTTATCCCTATGGCAAGAAACTTCTTTAACTGATGATCCAAAAATTGCCAACTGAATGGGATAAATCATGAAACCTTTAAAATATCCCAAGGTTTTTCTTTATACAGAGCAGGGTTTGGGAATACAACTTGGTTGTAAACACGATTCATGGGCAGCATGTGCTTGGCTCTGAAGATAAATGGTGCTATTAAAAGTAAACACACATTTGTCTGGGGTGTTTTTTTCACTGTGGTACTGCAGAGGTAAGAAGAAATTCTTTGGTAGTGTTGCAAGGGAAGAACTTCCTACATGATCACAACTACAGAGAGAAATTCCTATTTATAAAATTCCTAATACTGTGGGGAAGTCTGGTTTCCTCTCAACCACTCAGGATTATAGCATATAAAGTAGTCATTAATATCAGCAAGTTCAAAATGTTAGCAATGCATTCAAGACTGCACAGCAGGAAGATTTCAGCTTATTCAAAGTAAAGTACAAATTTGGACCTATATTCACATACTACCAGGTAATCATTTAGGAAGTCCTTCATATTTATTTCTTTTTGTGTTGTTTGCTATCTTCAATTGCAGACCCATTTTGCAAATTATTGCAATGTTTATCAGTTGTACATTACTACAATTTGCTAACAAAATGTACAATATTAAGAAATGCTACATATGCCCAAGGCCATTTATAATTTACCATCAAGAAACAACTGAAGAGAACTTTGAAAGTCGGCAGACATTCGTCCAGGCTTAGATTTATCCTTTTCACCATCTTTGCTTCTCTTCTTTCCAATTTCTTTTTGATCTGGCTTTTCTGTTGCCGGAAATCAATACATGTGTGAAAACAGCATATGTGATCATGCACTATCCAATAGTTCTTTTCTCAAGCAATAAGGAGTACTAAAATTAAAATTACCTGTTCATGCTCTGACAGAGAGAATTTAAAGGGCACATCAACCATAACTCAAAGTTCAAAAATATTCCATCAATATCTCACCACTCGTGAATTTATCTATATTGTGTAAAGATATATTTGGTCTGTGTATATGAAATGAATGTCATGTTTAGACTTGGGCCCAATCTTCAAGATATCTCACTATGTGTGTATATGTAAATACAAGTATTCCAAAATTCCTAACCCCCCAAAATTCCACAATAGAAAACATTTCTGATCTCAAAAAATTTATACAAAGGGATGGTGAATCCAAACTTAGTCCAAAACATTATTGTGTATGTTAATCATCTATTGATGTCAATCAAATTAAAGTAGTGGGGTGCACCATCAACTTGGGGGTAATAGAGCAGATGATGCAATAGGGGGAATGAAACACAGAATAGATAAAGACGCAATACAGGATTATCTGGCCAATTGAACTGAATTCAGTTATCCAGGGCCAGATGAATTATATCCAAGGATATTACAAGAAGTGGCAGAAATAATTTTAGAACCACTGGCAATGAACTTAAAGAATTCCTGGAGAATAAGAGAAGCTTGCTAGAAGTCTGCACATCTGAAAAAGAGGATCTAAACCATTACTGCCCAGTGAGCCTGACAACAATACCAAGAAAGATTCTGGAACAGATCACTAACGGGAAAAACTGTAAACAGTTAGAAACGTATGCCATGCTCCCAAAAACTCAACACAGGTTTCGCAAAAGCAAGCAGTGCCAGACGAATTCCTATCTCTTTTGTCAACAGAGCTGCAAGCTTGGTAGATGAAGGGAATGCTGTGGATGTAGTAAATTTTGTCTACCCCACATTTTACTAGTTTGTTTGCCAGAAGGTCGTGGGGGACTTTGTCGAAGGCCTTACTGAAATCCAGGTACGCTACATCCACAGCATTCCCTGTATCGACCCAACTCGTAACTCTATCGAAAAAAGAGATCAGATTAGTCTGGCATGACTTGTTTTTGGTAAATCCGTGTTGACTATTAGCAATGACTGCATCTGTTTCTAAGTGTTCACAGACCACTTCCTTAATGATCTTTTCCAGAATCTTGCCTGGTATCGACGTGAGGCTAACCAGACGGTAATTGTTTGGGTTGTTCTTTTTTCCCTTCTTGAAGATAGGGACCATATTCACCCTCCTCCAATCTTCTGGGACTTCTCCCATTCTCCAAGAACTCTCAAAGATAATTGACAGTGGTTCTGAAATAACTTCCACTAGTTCCTTCAATACTCTTGGATGTAGCTGATCTGGCTCTGGGGACTTGAATTCGTTTAGAGAGGCCAGGTGTTCCTGGACAACATGTTTCCCTATTTGGGGTTGGATTTCCCCCAATCCTTCATCCATTCTATGTTGCTGAGGTTGAAGATGGCTTTCTTTTTGTGAGAAGACCGAGGCAAAGAAGGCATTAAGTAGTTCTGCCTTTTCCCTGTCCCTTGTCACCATCACCCCATCTTCTCCTTGCAGTGGCCCTATCGCCTCCTTGTTCTTCCTTTTTCTACTAACGTAAGCAAAAAAGCCTTTTTTGTTGTTTTTTATGTCCCTGGCAAGCCTGAGCTCATTTTGCGCTTTAGCCTTGTGAACCTTTTCCCTACAGGAGTTGACTATATGTTTGAATTCTCCTTTTCCACTTCTTGTGCATGTCACTTTTGAGTCTTAGCTCAGTTAGAAGTTATTTGGACATCCATTCTGGCTTCTTTGCACTTGTCTTATTTTTCTTCTTTGTTGGCACTGTTTGCATTTGCGCCTTGAGTATTTCACTGTTTAAAAACTCCCATCCATCCTTAACTCCCTTGTCTTTTAATATTAGCGTCCATGGAATGCCGCTCAGTAATTCCTTCATTTTTGGAAGTCAGCTCTCTTAAAGTCCACTTAATTCTGCTTTGTCCACTCCTGGGCACCACAATTCAAGAGGAATTTTGACAAGATGGAATGTGTCCAGAGAAGGGTGACCAAAATGAGGAGTGTTTTAGGGAACTGGGTAAGTTTAGTTTGAAGAAAAGAAGACTGAGAGGAGACATGATAGCTATATTCAAATATTTGAAAGGATGTCACCCTGAAGAGATGGCAAACTTGATATCTCAATGTGCTGTCAAACTAACTTGATGTCTGTTGCTCTTGAGTTAAGGACACTGAGCAATGGATTCAAATTGCAGGTAAAAATGAATCCCTGTAAACATTGGGAAAAACTTGATGACAGTAAGAGCCATTTGTCGGGGTTACTTTGAGTGTGCTTTCCTGTTAGACTGGCTGGCCCTTGTGGTCTCTTCCAACTCTATTAAAAGTTACCTAATGTTACACTGAGTAACAATTCTATGCTGAGCCATGTTCTAATATGCACTAACATCTTTGAGAACTAGTGTTTATCTGTAGATTCCAATTAACATTTAATTTGATTATCTGGTGATACATATATTTTCTTTTGAATAAGCCCACAAACCATGACTTTGCACTATAACCCAAAGAGAACTGCAATGACAGTCTACCTTTTAATAATCAATACTATGCATAATTTGTATTATTTCATACCTTTGCTAGGTTTCTCAGCTTTTTCTGGCTTCTCTGGTTGCTTAATGACAGGCGGAGCTTCACTTTTAATTTCAGAAGTTTTAAGATCTTTTTTGGCATCCTGAAGTGATGCTTTAGTTTCAGGGGGCAATTCTTCAGGAAACTTAAATTCCGGCAATATTTCTTTTAAGAAGTCCCAAACTTTATGCAAATATCCAGACCTTTTAAAATAGAAACGTTTTATTTCCTGACAGAAATGGACACGGTATCTTGTTTGATAAAAGAAAAGTAATCTAATTGCTTTTTTAAAAAAGAATGGGAATCATTTATAACAAAACAAGAAAATGTAAAAGTGCTTGTGAATTTAAAAAATTGAGTAAAAATTGAAGCAACAGGGTAGGATAAAGACACGATTTAAAATGAAGAGATTAGGGGGATTAAAATAATATTTTCATTATGTGTATTTGAGGTAGGAATTGGAAAGTCCATTTTTAATTTTTTAATTTTATTATTTTGATTATTGATGTTTGTAGAGAGGGTGGGGGAAGTTAGTTTTAATTGGTGTATACTGTACTGTATATAGTGGAATAGGTCATATTTGGAAAAATGGCTGTCTTTACAAATTGTATAACAACACTTATATTGCTTAAAATAATTAATAAATATATAGATAAAATAAAAATGTGTTGCTTTAAAATTGCTGCCTTCTGTTTATTCATTGAAATTTTTTTAAAGAATTGAATATTTGATTTAGCTTGTAGAGGGAAAACTAATGAAGCACTCAAACCATATTTTCCTACTCTTTATATGATCAAATTAATTACAATTCCATTCAGCAACATCCCAATTTTTCTGATATTAATTGTATGATAATAAAAAAACAGCAATTACTTGAAAAAAGCAATGAGGCAAACTATTTTTCTAGAACACAGGGGGGGGGAGATAAATAAATTACTACAACTTCCTAAAATATATTCAAAATATGGTATTAATAACTAGGTCCTCCACTTTTATGGGAGTTAGGGGTTCAAAACTGCCACAAAAGTTTCAAAACCACAAATTAAAACAATCTTTATTCTTTTACCTAAGAGAACACCTCTCTAGGAATCTCTGGGTTCTCCTAGGTGAGTCTATGGTGAAAGTTGACCATGGAGCCAATTAGAGGACCTAAAGCTTCCTACAGAGAGCATATTAATCAAATCCAGGAATAATCAAATCCACAAAAGTTAAAACTGCAAATGTGGAGGACGAACTATACAACGAATACATATCTCTGAATAGGTTAAGGGATATGTGCCTGAAAACTACTATTCAGTAAAGGAAATACTTTTCTATATACCTTAAACAATGGTTGTGATACACAATAACTCAAGCTAATGTGCATAACAATTTGTCATGGAGCCAGATCCCAGGGCTGAATTTCCAAGCCCTGAATCTGACTTCATAACATAAAACAACCCTGCAAGCACCTGGCGGGAGGAGATAAAATGAGCCTGGGAACTCAGAGTTGAAAGTATAAACAATTATAATTGCTGTAGTGTGTGGGAATAGAAATCATGGTAGAAATGTGATCCCGAAGGTGGGGTTTGATGATGATATTTGCGTGTGATATTACGTTGCATCAGAAGTGATAAAATTAGATGTATGTAAACATTAGGTCATTCTCGACTTTTCCAAAGTCATGTATTCTTCAATAAAGATTGGATTTGAGAGCAGCTATCTTTGATCTGCGTTCAGACTGGTCCTTTGAAGTGAGCCTGACATTAAAGTCGAGAATCCATTTCTCACCCTCCTGCGGAATTCGCAGTGAAGTGATAATGAGTGAAGAAGGAGATCAAAGCCCAAATGGGGCAGAGAGGCCTTTGCAAGGGGCCCGGCCGAAGAGAGAAGAAACGCTGCAAGCCATAGCTTCCTCTACGGGGTACCCCAGGCCGAACGGCGTGACCCAGAGAATTCCCAGGGGAGGAAGAGGCGTCTCTGCGGCTGCAGAAACCAGTTGGGGATCTGGAGGAAGTATGCCGGAGACCGTGGCCCTGCGGTTATCCATCCTGGAAACTAATTTATCCAGGCTGTCGGAAACCGTGGGGAGATTGGTGCCATTATTGGAAGAGAATCTCCAAAAGGAGCCCAGCCGATATGGCGCCGAGAGAGAACCAAGTAAAGAAGGAGATTGGAGCCAGAGGGGCCAGCGAGCGTCAACGCAGAGTCCCGTGGCGGCAAGGGACGAGGGAGATGAGGAATACTGGCGGGAGCTGGAGTTCCGGGACAAAATGGCGCGAGAAGTGGAGCGTCAGCGAGCCCTGGGAACTCTGAGGCCGCCATCTCCAACAGAGCTCCCAACCCCCCGAATGGGCGTCGGGGTGGAAGGGCCACTGGGGCCAGGGATCGGGTCCAGTGGATTAGCAGACGAAGGCGGAGAGGAGCGGGGGATCCAGGAAGAGGAGGAGGATGTGCCGTACGACGAGGAAAGGCGAGATGAGGGGGCTACAGCAAGGCCAGTATGCGGATGGGCGGAAGAGCCGACGGCGGCGGCAGACTTTCGGGAGCCGCGCAGAATGACCACCGGAGTGGGGTGCGGCGTGTTCCAAGGAGCCGCCCGAGGAAACCTGATGCAACCCTTCCCCATGCCTCCCAGACAGCATCAACGGGCTGCAGAATGGATGCCTAGAAGGGAAGATCTCAAACTAGAATACGGAGGGGAATCAGATGAACTGAACTTTTTTCTAATTAGCATCAGAGGATACATGGAAGACAATGCACACACATTCCCCTCCGAGGCAAGCAGGGTTCGAGCCATCGGCAACACACTGAAGCGAGGAGCAGCCAGCTGGTATGTGCAGCTTCATGCCAGACGCGACCCGTGCCTGAGGTCAGTGCCCCGCTTCCTCGCCGCACTGGAAAACCGGTTCAGAGACCGGCTAGAGCAATTGAGGGCTCGAGACCAGCTGAAAGGAATAAAGCAGAGGGACAAAACAGTGCCCGAGTACGCAGAGGAATTCCTTCACCTCGCGGAAAGGGTACCAGAATGGTCTGAAGTGACCAAAGTGGAGTTATTTAAAGAGGGACTGCGCCCCGAGATTTTCAGCTGGGCAGCGCACAGAGACGACCCCGAAACGCTCCAAGGATGGATTCAACTAGCGGGGCGCGTCGAATCCACCCTGGCCCAAGTAAAGCGCTTCAGGAGCGGCAGCGGCCAGCAAAGACCGGTGGCGAGGGGTCGAGGAGAAACGAGGAAGCAGGAAAGACCCGGAGGGAGGCCGGGGATTCCCTCCAGAGGAGATGACAACAAACCTAAACCGGGATGCTTTGTATGTGGGAAGACGGGCCATCGAGCAGCAGAATGCTGGGCCCGGAAGGGGGAGCCGCCAAAAGGCCCAAAGCCCAAGCCAGCAACCGGGAGGCGCGCGGAAGAGGAGGTGCAGGCCCCAGAATCTTCAGAAAAACTGGTGAGTCAGGACAACCGCATGATAGTAGTGCCAATCTGCCTCTCAGGGCTAGAAAATCGGGCCACCTGCAAGGCATTTGTGGATTGTGGGTGTTCTAGAAATATCATAACCCCGGAGTTAGCAGGAGCGCTGAAATGCCAGCAGATGGCGCTTGACTCCCCAATTGCATTTTCGCAGCTAGATGGATCAGTCGCTGCTGGGGAAGTATCTACAAAGGAAATACGAGGAATCCCATGTAAAATAGGCAAATGGGAAGGAAGAATATCCTTTGTGATAGCCCCTATTGCCACATACCACGTAATATTAGGGATACCATGGCTCGAACAGGCAAATCCTGAAGTAGATTGGAGAGGAAAAAGCCTAGCATTCAAAGAACAGCAGATGCAATGGGAGATAAGCAAAATTGCAGAAGAGGAGGACGAGGAAGATGAAGCAGGGGAAATAGACCCACAGCTATTGCCACCTGAATACAGGGACTTTGTGGATGTTTTCAATCAGAAAGAGGCCAGTAAATTGCCTCCCAAAAGGAATATAGAAGTAGAAATTGAAATAACCCCAGGAGCAAGCTTACCCAAACCAAAAGTGTATCCCATGTCTGTGCAGGAGAAGGAGGAATTGAGGAAATACATTGATAAAAACCTGGCGCGAGGCTTCATTAAGCCATCCAATTCTCCTCTCGGGGCCCCAGTGTTATTTAGGAGAAAGAAAGACAACTCCCTAAGATTGTGCATTGATTATCGAAATTTAAACGCAATTACTAAGGACAATAAATACCCTATGCCCTTAGTCAAGGATTTAATTACCGTATTGAAGAAAGGGAGCATATTTACTAAACTGGATTTAATTGAAGCGTATCATAAATTAAGGATCAAACCGGAGGATACTTGGAAAACTGCATTTTCCTGCGCATTCGGCCATTTTGAATACGAAATTTTGCCTTTCGGGTTAAAAAACGGAGGCGGCTGCTTTATGCAGCTTATAAATGAAATACTACACCCGTTATTGTACAGAGGGGTATTCATATTTCTTGATGATATCTTGATTGTAACTGAAGATAAGGAAAAGCACGTAAAATTGGTCCGGGAAGTTTTGCAGAGACTAAGAGAAGCAAAGCTGTACGCAAAACTGTCCAAATGTGAATTCAATAAAACTCAAATTGACTTTCTGGGGTATCGGATATCTCCAGAAGGGTTAGCTATGGATCCAGCTAAAGTAGCAGATGTGAAAGAATGGGGAGTGCCTCAAACAAGGAGGCAATTACAATCATTTCTGGGGTTTGCAAATTTTT
This sequence comes from Anolis carolinensis, assembly GCF_035594765.1. Lineage (NCBI taxonomy): Eukaryota > Metazoa > Chordata > Lepidosauria > Squamata > Anolidae > Anolis > Anolis carolinensis. The sequence goes on from NC_085841.1 coordinate 78,745,699, forward strand.
ACAGACCCTTCATAAAAGGTTTCGCGCAAATAACCGCACCCCTTACAGAACTTTTAAAAACAAAAGGGAAAGGGGAGACAGCAAAAGTGAAAGCTCCTGGCGCCAAACTGAGGTGGACGCCAGAATGCCAAAAGGCATTCGAAACCTTAAAAGAATGCTTCACTGAAGGACCCATCCTAAAACACCCCGATATCAGGAGCCCTTTCATAATCCATTGCGATGCCTCAGACTGTGCGTATGGGGCAGTACTATTGCAAAAAGATCAAAATGGGAACTTAAAACCCTGTGGATATTTGTCACGGAAGTTCAGCGAAACTGAAAAAAGTTGGCCAATATGGGAAAAAGAGGCATTAGCCATATTAAAAGCCTTAGAATGCTGGCGACACTTCCTCGAAGGAAGCGGAATCCCATTTGAAATTTGGTCTGACCATAAGAACCTACAGTACTTAAAGTCTCCTAGAAAATTGTCCCCCAAACAAATTAGATGGGCGCAATACTTCAGCAGATTCGATTTCCAATTAAAGTTTTTTCAAGGGAAGCAGAACGTCTTGGCAGATGCTCTTTCACGCATGCCTCAACACGAAGGCATAACCACAGCAAAAGAGGGGACAATATTCTCTGACAAACAATGGGGCTTAGCTGTCAGGACAAGAGCACAAACCCAAAAGGAGGACACGGCTTTTGTTGAACTCGGCGGGGAAGAAAACTGGGGGAATGAACTTAAACAGTCTTATGAAGGAGATCAATGGATCGCGTCCAACGCAGAAAAGGGGGAACAGAAGGGGGGATTTTGGTTTGTAAACAAGAAACTGTATATCCCAGCTATATTAAGGATTAAGATTCTGCATCGTTTTCACAACAACCAGAGCGCTGGTCATACAGGAATTACAAAAACAACAAAGGCAATAGTAAAACATTGTTGGTGGCCAGGAATGAGGAAGGACATAAAGAATCATGTTGTTCAATGTGATGATTGTGCCAGAAATAAATCGGGAGGAGGGAAGCCTATGGGATTGTTACAAACAGTAGCGGAACCTACCAGACCTTGGGAATGTGTAGCTATGGACTTTGTGGGAGAACTGCCGGTTAGCAAAGGACATCGTTATATTTGGACAGTATTAGACCTGTTTTCTAAACAGGCTCACTTTATAGCGCTGACGAAACTACCATCGGCTGAGAAACTAGCTGAATTGTACATAAATCATATTTACAAACTACATGGATGTCCCAGTAGAGTAGTCAGTGACAGAGGAGTACAGTTCACAGCAAAATTTTGGGAAAAATTCTTGGAAATGCTAGGAGCAGAAAGGAGTCTAAGTTCTGCTTTTCACCCCATGACAAACGGGGCGGTAGAACGTACTCAGCAAACGCTTGGGCAGTTCCTTCGAATGTACTCTAACATGAGACAAAATGACTGGTCTAGGTGGTTGGCTTTTGCGGAACTAGCCTTTAATTCAACTATACATTCAGCAACAAATAAAACCCCCTTTGAAGTAGTTTACGGGTATGAAATACAGCCTTTACCCCAGTTGCCAAGGTGGACAGAAAATGAGGAAACAGAGGCAGGGAAGTGGAAAACACAAATGCTAGAATGTTGGAGTCAAGTGACTGCATCCTTAAAGGAAGCACACAAAAAGTATAAAGCGTTCGCAGACAGAAAGAGGGTGGAAGGCGATAAATTAAATAAAGGAGATCTAGTGTGGTTAAGTACCCAAAACATCAAATTGGGGCTACCTTCAAGAAAACTGGGCCCCAAATATATTGGACCATTCAGAATACAGGGTGTTATCAATGAAGTGACTTTCCAGTTGGCATTGCCAAAAAGTTTAGGGAAAATACACCCAGTATTCCATCGCAGCTTACTGAAAAAGTATATGGGGACTTTGGACAAAATGGACACATAGAGTTATTGTTTGATTTGTTTCAGAACTATGATGAAAGAAGAACCGAAGAGGAGGACGAAGAAAACGAGGGCGCCATGTCATGGAGCCAGATCCCAGGGCTGAATTTCCAAGCCCTGAATCTGACTTCATAACATAAAACAACCCTGCAAGCACCTGGCGGGAGGAGATAAAATGAGCCTGGGAACTCAGAGTTGAAAGTATAAACAATTATAATTGCTGTAGTGTGTGGGAATAGAAATCATGGTAGAAATGTGATCCCGAAGGTGGGGTTTGATGATGATATTTGCGTGTGATATTACGTTGCATCAGAAGTGATAAAATTAGATGTATGTAAACATTAGGTCATTCTCGACTTTTCCAAAGTCATGTATTCTTCAATAAAGATTGGATTTGAGAGCAGCTATCTTTGATCTGCGTTCAGACTGGTCCTTTGAAGTGAGCCTGACAACAATTTTTAAACATCACTTTTGCTAAAGAAAGCATAATTAATTTCAACAGTGACAACTTTACAAATCAGCATGTAATAGGAGACCGACACAGAGCAGTGGGATTCGGAGCTACAATACTAACTGGCAATGTTAACCAAGAACCAGCAGAGCCAATATCAGGCCTGCTGAAATTCTGTTGAATCCTAACAGTTTAGGGGAGTTGGAAACCTTTTAAGATTATCAATGCCTAGGCCTAACTTTGTACTAACATCGTGGTTGTATCCTTGGTCTATAAGAAGTTTGGATCTTTCTTACAGACTAGTTCATTGCTGGTCAAACATACAGTTGTGAATGGTGTGTGAGAGAGAGATGGGAACTAAAAGGCTAGAAGAGAGCCCTTGTGCTGTGTCAAAAAAAAAAAAAAGACTAATACAGGATGGGGGGTGGATGGGGACACAGCTGCAGGGAGAGAGCATTATACTTAAGCTGTTTGTCTGCAGATTTATAAGAAAGTGGTTCGGCCAGCAGAAAGGCAGAAGAAGCTTCCCGGTGGATCTTAAACCACTATAGCTAGTGCATCTTTAAGATTGCTCCAACTATTCGGGTAGAAAAATTAAATAGGACTGAGTCCAGCTGATGTAAAAGATTTCAGCAACAACAATTTTGAACTCCTAATTTTTGAGACACAAAGCATTCAGGTTTTTTTTAATGACCTTTCAAAGGATTGATTTTGACTGTTCTAAAAGTCTGAGTCACAGTATAAATCTATTTCCCCCAAAGGCCAGATGAATCAAGCACATCAGAGGCAAAAAGAGAAAGGCACATCTTGTAAAACTTGAACTTACTGGATTGGAATAATTTCTGGTATCCATCCAGTGAGTGCATGCAGAACTGTGAATTCCCCCAGTTCTCTTTTTCCATTATCATGTATACTACCAAAAATGAATAAACAAACTGTTAAGCATACTGATATCTGAAGGTATAATTTTATCTATACATTTATTGTTTATTCACCATCCCCAAATTATCTCCATATTTCATTTATGTATTTTTAGTGTTGGTCATTTTACTGGCAAGTAAACAAGTACACTTAGAATTATATTTACTGCATAGTTGCAAATAATGAAAGGGCTATAAGTTTCTAGTCTAATCTCTTTAAAAATGACAGATTGCAAAGGTCTAACATGATACTGTCCATCAGTTCAAATTCGTAGAAATTTAAGGAGATCAAACTAAAAAACAAAATAAAGGCCTTTCTCAGAGTAATAAAATGTGATATAACTTAGTGCACACACTCAGTTATATTCCTATGAATATATGACCATGTTACCGGAGGCAATGCTTTCTGTTTATAAATATCCATTTCCTCTACTGCACATTATAGTATTCCTAGGTTTACTATACAAGAGTTGAAGAAGATACATCACCAGTTCATTAATTCCTAATAAATAAGAATCCAGTCAATGTATTTCATCTAGCTTTCTTACTGTTAGTCTCGTGCATTTGTATGGAATCGCTATCCATTCCTGTTTGTCCCATTCATATGGCCCGTTTCCATTTCCATCTGCCGCTTCCGAAAACGGGTGCCTATACAAATGAGCTTTTCCGCTCAAGGTCAGAAAAAAACAAAGATTTTCGGACCTTGGACTGCAAAGAGCCAGGGCCTGCGAGTGCCTGTAGGCCCTACCAGCCAGGACCTACATCGGAGCACGCTGCATGCCCGGCTGTAGGTTCTGTCAGACCCTGACAGCTGTGCCTACGAGCATCGAGCACTTTGCTGTAGTCCCTGCCAGCCAGAGCTACATCCAAGTGGACCCGGCACCCAGCACTTGGCTGTAGGTAGTGCCAGCCAGGACCTACATCTGAGCAAGCCCAGCACTCGACTGTAGGCCCTGGTTGGCAGAGCCCACAGCCGGCGTGTTGAAAATCAGCCGAGCAAACAGAAACCGTTCTCCCCTTTCTTTGTTTAGCTGCTGTTTCTCTTCTGGAGGGGGCTGTACCGTTCTGTGCCATCTGAATGGATGGAATGATACGAAAACACAGAATAAACAGATGAAATGGTATCCAGGCCCATGACTACTAATTGTTCTATTTTGATCTCAAAATTGACCGATAGGAAGCACAGAAAACATACTCATTGTTTGCTAGTTTAATGATGGCTTTGGATAATATGATTGGCCAAAGTTCGAGTTCACATGTTGTTGTTGGAAGCAACATGCAATTGTCTTCGCTGAAAGGTATACTGTCATCTACAATGATTTTTCTCCAGCATCCCTATAAAGGATAGAGAAAGTAAATTGTATGTTATCATGCAGTGTTATCAGACGATGCTATTGAACAACTATCAAGGAAGGGAAGTGAGCCTGTGTTGTTATCAAATGTACTGAAGGTTAGCAGAAAGTAGAGTTGGGCTGGAGACAGATGCTGCAAAGCAATTATGTGGGATGTTTCCAAGGATATTAGTGAAAACTGTTAAGAGCACTGACGTGAGCCAATGATCAGGTCACTTTCCTAGCTATTCTCCACTTTCGGCTGTGTTGATGGCTGCACTATGAAACACCAAGCATCTCATGTCTCTCTTGTCATTTTTGCTCCTTCTACACTGCCATATAAAATCCAGATTATCTGCTTTGAACTGGATTATATAGCACTGTAGACTCATATAATCAAATTAAAAACAGATAATGTGGATTATCTGATTTGATAATCTAGACTATATGACAGTGTAGAAGGAGCCTCTGAGGTACATCCTTCATTAGCGCATAAAACACTAATGGAGTTTATGCACACTGCTTCTTTGTGAAAAATGAATCTACGATGCAAGCTTATTTCACTAACTTTGACATAACAATTAAAGAGAGAAAAAGCTGTCCATTTTTAAACATTTAAATGAGATCCCAAACAAAAAAACTCTGGAGAAAGTTTGAAATGTCTACTGCTATATCACTGTTGTGTGTTTCAAGTCATTTCCAAACTACGGCAACTCTTAAGGTGAACCATGCCTTTGCCTTGCTCTAAACTGAGAAAGTAACTTGCCTAAGAGGAATCATATTACGTACAAAAACAAAATGGAAGATTTGTACAGTGACACTCAAATTTTGCGTTTCTTACTATTATTAGTATTTAGAGGTTAAGGTAAAGGTAAAAGTTTCCTCTGATGTTAAGTCCGGTCATGTCTGATTCTGGGGGTTGGTGCTCATCTCCATTTCTAAGCAAAAGAGCCGGCGTTGTCCGTAGACACCTCCAAGGTCATGTGGCTGGCATGACTGCATGGAGCACCGTTACCTTCCCGCCAGAACGGTACCTATTGATCTACTCACATTGGCATGTTTTCGAACTGCTAGGTTGGCAGAAGCTGGAGCAACAGCGGGCGCTCACTCCGCTCCCGGGATTTGAACCTGGGACCTTTCGGTCTGCAAGTTCAGCAGCTCAGTGCTTTAACACACTTCACCACCGGGGCTCAGAGGTTACATACATGCAAATTCATGTCCTGTATAGTTTATTAAATATTTTATACAAAGTTAATGTGTAATATAAAAACATAATACTTACCATCCAGTACAATTTTACAACATATTTTCCATAAGTATTGTACAATGGCATATGTCCCTTGATAGCTTTACATAATGCATAAATATGTTCCCATGGCTTCCACAAAAGCACAGGCACTTCATTGGTGTTAGCTTTAGCCTCGGGACTTAAAGCTGCTGCATTATATATTTTCCAAACTGCATAGATCTCACTTATTATCCATCGCATCAGCTGAAGCCAGTATGTTGTTGCAGAAAAAAATAATTAAAATAAAAGTTAGTTAAGCTTCGTTCTGTACACATTCCAATTCTTCTTCATTATACAATGCATAATGATAATTATTCTATATGTACAAAGAGTAACTAATTAAGGGCTATAGAGGATGTCAAACAGAGAGCAATTTGTATCTAATCTTCAAAATCTAAATATGAGTGAACTAGGTATAAAACACATTTCAAAGGAATCAAAGCTATCTGTTCCAAAGAATAAATAAACCACAATAAGGAGCAACTCATTTCTTTCATTATAACCTAAATCAGAATAATATAACATTTAAAGAGGGTTATTAAGCATGATATAAATCTTGATTGTGTGTGAAATTATGCATTGACTTTTATATGCTTCAAATTTTAAGTTTTATATGCTCCATATAATGCCATACTTGAACCAAGCAGTGCATTTTGTTTATTACTGATCATTTTCAGCTTTGAAAAGTTTTGAGCTACAGCAGGTCCTTGGTAATGGTATCGACTGGGGTTTTGTTTCAGGACCCACGTTGAATACCGTAATCCATGGAAATCCCATTATACACAATGGCATCATATAATGGTGTCCCTTATATAAAATAGTAAGCTGTGCCTTTTGGATTTTTTTTAAAGGAGGGAAGAGATTTTCAAGCTGTGGATGGTTGAATCCCTGGATACAGAATCCCTGGATACTGAGAGTCAACTACATGTGTATGATATTTGTTAATTTACAGAAATGCATTCTTCCAATATAACCATTATTCTCACAAATGACTATGGCTGAATTGTAATGAATATTGAATATGTTGAATGTAATGAAGTTGAATATTCTATTGTTTATAGCAATATGATGTTTACTAAGCTACGATACAGTATAATGGTTTGAAACTTTTATCAACCCATGTCAATGGTTCATGGGCGTCTTCTCTGTTTAATACCAAAGTCTGCAATTTTATATGAACGCTAACACAGTGTGACTATGCAGACATGAAAGAAGATAGCCATATTTAAATATGTGAAAGGATGTCATAAGGAAGGGGGAAGGGGCATGTTTTCTGCTGCCCTGAGACTAGGACTTGGAGAAATGAGTTCAAATTACAGGAGATGAGATTTCAATTGAACATTAGGAAGAACTTCCTGACTACAAGAGATGTTCAACAGCAAAATGCTCTGCCTTGGAGTGTGGTGGAAGCTCCTCCTTTGGAGGCTTTTAAGCAGCTGGATGGCCATCTGTCAGGGATGCTTTGATTGTGCTTTTCCTGCATGGCAGTGGATTGGACTGCATGTATTCCCTGTAGGTCCACTCCGTCATTGATGCTTATACATTGAATTGATTTACTTGAAGAACTTGCTACATTGGAAAATTGTCTATTCTGTTGTCTGTACCTTCACAAACTACCACCCGAGGAAGACTCTACACCAGGGGTCCTCAAACTTTTGAAGTGGAGGGCCAATTCATGGTCCCTCAGATTGCTGAGGGGCCGAATTATCATTTGGGGGAAAAACGAACAAATTCCTATGCTCACAGCACATGTCTTATTTATAGTGCAAACCCCCCCCCCCAACATTTATTTATTTATTTACTACATTTATACCCCACCCTCTCTCATCCCGAAGGGGACTCAGAGCGGCTTAAAAGATGTATGTACATACAATATATTATATTATTAGCATTGCACAATATTAGCATTATATATTACTATATTGTACTATACCATTATACCATAATATTATTAGTAACATTACATTTAATATATAATTAATATTATTATATTATATAATATTATTATATTGTATTATTATTATTAGCCGCCCTGAGTCCCCTATTGGGTGAGAAGGGCAGGGTAGAAATACTGTAATAAATAAATAAATATTATATTGTATTACATTATAATATTATTATCAATATTATATGTATACACAATATATTATATTATTACCATATCATTCATTTACAATATTTCATTTACAATATTAGTACATGAAAGAACAATACAATATTTAAAAATAAAAATAATTTTAACCAACATACTGTAAACTTATCAGGATTTCAGTGGGAAGTGTGGGCCTGCTTCTGGCCAGTGAGATAATCAAGTAGGATTGTTGTTGTTGTGCCTTCAAGTCATTTCAGACTTTGGGTGAGCCTAAGTCTAACACTGAGGGTGAGGGCCAGGTAAATGGCCTTGGAGGGCCGCATCCGGCCCACGGGCCTTAGTTTGGGGACCCCTGCTCTACACAGTCGAAACCGGTTGTGGATGGTTATAAACTTTGGATTTGTTTAAAATTTTGGATTCAAAAAGGATTTACAAATTTGGACATATATGTTTGGATTTACAATCTGTGATTTACACAGTCCTCCATGTGGAACATGAACTCTGGATGTCATTGAACTCAAAAACCTTGCGCATAAGAGTTAAGCTTTCTATGAGTATGTGTATATGTAACACATTGATTATATTCTTTTGGATTCTGCTTTAGGAATTCTTGCCTTTCCTATATAAGGATGATTTTGGTTTAAAGAAGTGTATTTTGAATCATTTAGTATATTTTGAACCTCTACAATCCTTGTCAGCACAATGAATGTTCTATGAATATAGCATATATATGAAAAACGGTCTTATATTATTGGATTATATTTCTGTTTATAGTGGCCTCTTGCTCACTTGAAACACCTCTTGGCACACAGCATGGCCGATTTTCTAAACCTACATTTATAGAGCACTGTGGCCTTGAAGATTATGCAATGCAAAAGGCTGCTTCTCCAAGCAATCTACAACACTTGAAGCCTGGTGTTGCAGACTGCTTGGAAAGGCAGCCTTCCCTCCCAACAATGACAACTTATTTATTTATTTATTTATTTATCACACTTATATCCCGCCCTTCTCACCCAAAGGGACTCGGGGCGGCTTACAACAGTGGCAACCATTAGATGCCCATACAAATCAATATAAAACAGCACATAAAACAGTTAAAACTATAAAAATACATTGTAAATTAAAATATACATTTCAAACATAAAATCAGATCTGTTCATCCTCATGCTTTGTCCATAGTTCGGTCTGTGTCATCTTCGCCATTTATTGATTAAAAGCCTGGGCACATAGCCATGTTTTTAGGGCTTTTCTGAAGCCCAACAGGGTTGGGATTTGACACATCTCTCTTGGGAGGGTGTTCCACAGCCGGGGAGCCACCACCGAGAAGGCCCTGTCCCTCGTTCCCACCAGCCGCGCCTCCGATACAGGTGGGACCGAGAGCTGGGCCTCTCCAGATGATCTCAGAGATCTTGCTGGCCCATAGGAGGAGATACGTTCGGACAAGTAGATGGGGCTGGAACCGTTTAGGGCTTTATAGGTCAAAACCAGCACTTTGAATTGGGCTCGGTAGCATATCGGCAGCCAGTGAAGCTGGTTTAACAAGGGGGTGGTGCGCTCCCTATAAGTCGCCCCAGTTATTAATCTGGCTGCCGCATGTTGTACTAATTGAAGCTTCCAGGCCATCTTCAAAGGCAACCCCATGTACAGGGCATTGCAGTAGTCCAAATGGGATGTAACCAGAGCGTGGACCACTGTGGCCAGGTCAGACCTCCCAAGGAACGGGCGCAGCTGGCGCACGTGTCTTAGTTGTGCAAATGCTCCCCTGGCCACCGCTGAAACCTGGGGCTTCAGGCTCAGCGATGAGTCCAGGAAAACACCCAGACTCAGGAAAACACCCAGAACACATTGAAAAGAATCCATCAAAATGGGACAAGCAGGTGCTCGTGTTACATCCCCGGAGACTGCCGTTAATATGGTGTCAAAGCCAGAGCGGATTGAAGCGACTTTGTCTGCAAAGAACCGAGCAAATGCTTCACAGCAGGCTGCCGAGTTGTCAGGGATCCCATCCACAGGGGCGGGATATAACAAACCTCTGACAACTCGAAACAGCTCTGCTGGACAGTTCTTTGCAGACGCAATATTAGCTGCAAAGAAAACATTTGCAGCATCTATTGCTGCAGCATAAGCCCTAAGATAGGAGCTCAGCCGTGTTCAGTTTGACCCACCTGGCTCTGAACGCCACACGTCCTCTAGTCCCCTCTTCTTTCACTTCATCACTGCCAGCTCCTCAGTAAACCAAGGAGATGGTTTAGCTCAGGTACTCGAGAGGGGACGTTCCGGAGCGATCATGTCTACTGCCCTGGCCACCTCCTTGTTCCAGAGAGTGACCAGAGCATCGACAGGGTCACCAGCCGAGGTGGCAGGGAATTCCCCAAGAGCCATGAGGAATCCATCCGGATCCATAAGTCTCCTGGGGCGGACCATCTTAATTGGTCCTCCACCCCTGCGGAAGTTGGGGGGCGCAGTGAGCCTAAATCTGATCAGGTGATGGTGAGTCCATGGCAAAGGAGCGATGGTGAGCTCCTCCACACCACCACCTTCCTCCCATCCCTGACAGAAAACCAAGTCAAGTGTGTGCCCAGCTCTGTGGGTAGGGCCAGATACAAGTTGGGACAGCCCCATGGTTGCCATGGCAGCCATAAAGTCCTGAGCCGCCCCGGAAAGAGTGGTCTCGGCATGGACATTGAAGTCCCCCAGCACAATAAGCCATTAAGACTCCACTGCCAGGCCTGAGACCACCCCCACTAGCTCAAGTAGGGAGACTGTAGTGCAGCGGGGTGGTCGGTACACTAACAGAATCTCTAAACTGTCCTGACTCCCTACCCTCAGAAGAACACATTCAAACGAGGTTGACTGCGGGATGGGGCATCTGGTCAGGGGGATGGACTCCTTATAGACCACTATAACCCCTCCTCCCCTTCCTCCAGATCTTGGTTGGTGCTGCACAGCATAACCTGTTGGACAAAGCTGGGTGAGATTAACACCCCCAGCCTTGTCCAACCAGGTCTCCGTTATGCACGCCAGGTCTGCCCGCTCACCCAGGATAAGATCCTGAATGATTGCTGTTTTTCTGTTGGTAGACCTGGCGTTCAGCAGCACCATCTTCAAATCGGAGGGCCCGCCGACCTGGACACCCAAATTTACTATGTCGGGAGACCGTTTTAAATCTACAAGAGCTCTCTTCCTGGCCCTAGGCCGAATTGAATTATGCCTCCCTTTCCCGTATCTCCCCCTCCCCCAAACTACTTCGATGGGGACCTCCCGGCCGTTAGGTGCACACCCTCTCCCCGCATGGTCTACCATAGTGATAAGTTCACCTTCCCACATACAGATCTTCTTGCCACTACCTCCTGCCCCACCTCCTAAGGTGTAATCCTAAGACTTTCCCTCCTTCCCTCTCCCTGCCCAGGAGATTCTCCAAGTAAATTGCTAACAGACCTCTGTAGCCCTCAGTCTTATCGTATAGATCTAAAGTGCGCTTGTGTTGAGGTAGATAGATATTATTCCCTTAGTCTTATCGTATAGATCTAAAGTGCACTTGTGCTGAGGTAGATAGATATTAATCTACCTCCTGGGAGGGGAGCCTAGGGCGAGGGATTATGATGGGGTTACAGTTGGGAGTAGTGGTGTACTCAGGTTAAAGTCCTATGTTGTTAATTTCTATTACCACAATCCCCAGTAATGTGCTCCAGTACTTCAATTTAACTGTTTTCCTATGGTGGCAATCTTGGGCTCTATCTACACACTATTTTCACAAAATAAAATTTCATCTGCATAAAAATGGCTACATTTTAAAGTTGAGAAATATTTTAATCTATTCCTCTCTCTGTGCTGACTCCCTGACTCCCTGACTCTGTCGATAGAAGGGCTATTCCTGTGTTCGTATGAAACGTACTCTGAAAAAAAATAACACATGTGTTTTTCCATTCAGCCACATAACAAACCTGACTTATCTCTTGCTAAACAAGCTATTATTCACGTACCTCACTGTTCATTAAATGTTCATTGGGTGAAAAGAGATCAAACCAAGTTTCATTTTTTACGATCACAGGCACCTGAGAGAAATTAATTATGTTCAGTAAAATACTTAAAATATTTCTATACTATCCAGTATTCTTATTCATTTTAAAATTTAAATGTATTTATTTGTTTAAACGTTTTCCTAAATATTTAGGTTTTCAGTCTCACTAAAAGAAGTTAACATTGCAATACCAACAAAAAGTACACTAAACTAAAACGCACCAACTAAATAAAAACAGAGAAAACCACAAAGCACTTTAAAACAATAATGAATTCACGATCTTGGTGAAGAGATATAAAGGCTGTCAGTACCAGGTTTGTACCACTGTTCTCAAAGAAGATCTTGCAACTATTCAGCTATAACAACAGAAATGACTTTGCCTCTCTTTGTTATCAAAATCTCCTTTTGATCCTTAGGACCATCTAAACAGGCCACTTATGTCAATGCTGATTCAGAGTGATGAATAAGAAGAGGCCCAATTGTCCACACTGCCACAAAGTGCAGCCGAGTTTTGGGGAAGCTCCAGAGCATCCCACATCTTTTTAAATTGTAGGACAACATTGCATTAAGTGGCCTTAGTGGATACTAGGGCATCATGTGGTCCATTCACCTTTTCCCCGATTCATTTGAATTGTGTAGATGGGCCCTTCCTCTGATTTACAGAAGCCATTTATCACCACTAACAAATTGCTCTTGAAGGTATCACTGCCAAACTATTCTCTGGACATAATCCAGAAAGTGACCTTTTGGGCTGGAACTGACCTATTTGTTTGTAACTAGAATTATCTTAAGATCTTTTCCTTCCATCTCTTCTCCACTGGCCAACACATATTTGGTGCTTCAAATGTTAGATTTCTTTCTGGGTATATTTGAGCTGGTGATTCCAAAAATGGCACCAGGTTTCCCCTATCAGCACTAGTTTTTGAGATAGAGAACATATGCCATATACCAGTTGCCATCTGCTCACCATAAAAAACTGTAATAACCATATCTTAAATACAAAGGTAATACTTTTTTAAAAAGTATTTGTTATAGTTGAAGTTCCAAATATCTTTTTTAAGGTGGGGTGGGGGGGGGGGAAGGAAATGTAGTTGATTGACAGGAAAAACACAATGGCTGAAGGAACATGCTTTGAGAACAAGAGGAGAGAGCCTTGGTCTGATGGCTGAGAAAGAGGTCCAGTTTTATGGTTATGAATAGCTTCTGAAAGGCACATAAGAGATGCATATTGCCCGGTTCCACGCGCCTCCAAAGCCTACATGTTTTGGTGGCCGGGGGTTCCAGGCCTTCTTCATGGAGGAGAGGACAAAGGTCTCAATGGCTGTCTGATAAATAGGGTTTAGCTCTTCCATGTTGAGGACAGTCTGAGTCCCAAGCAGGGCCGGCCGGAGATATTTTTCAATGTTAAGCGGGGGTGCTGAAAAGCGCCCCCGCCACCGGCCCCGCCTCCTGCGCCCTGGCCCCGCCCAGCGTGCCCTGGCCCCGCCTCCCATGCTGCGTGGGAGGCGGGGCCAGGGCGAATAGCTTGGGAGGCAGGGCCAGAGTTGGCCCCGCCTCCCACGCTATTCGCCCTGGTCCATCTGGCCTTTTCTAGCTGGCCAGACTGCAGCGGAGGTCCCTCCAGGCCGCAATCGCGGCCTGGAGAGACCTCCGCTGCAGTCTGGCCAGCTAGAAAAGGCCAGACGGGCCAGGGCGAATAGCGTGGGAGGCAGGGCCAACTCTGGCCCCGCCTCCCACACTATTCGCCCTGGCCCCGCCTCCCACGCAGCGTGGGAGGCGGGGCCAGGGCACGCTGGGCGGGAGGGCAGGGCACCGCCCTGACGGTGCCCCACCTTGCGCCCAGTTCACTCTGGCCTTGTGGCAGCTGGCCGGACAAGCCTTGTGGGCCCTGGCCTGGCTGGCCTTGCCCGGCCGGCTGCCGGCTGGGTAAGGCCAGCCAGGCCACAAGGCTTGCCCGGCCAGCTGCCACAAGGCCAGGGTGCACTGGGCGTGAGGCGGGGCACCGTCAGGGCGGTGCCCCGCCCTCCTTCCCAGCGTGCCCTGGCCCCGCCTCCCACGCTGCGTGGGAGGCAGGGCCAGGGCGAATAGCGTGGGAGGCGGGGCCAGAGTTGGCCCCGCCTCCCACGCTATTCGCCCTGGCCCGTCTGGCCTTTTCTAGTTGGCCCCGCCTCCCACTCAGCCTGACCGCGCGCCCCCGGACCTGCGCCCGAGGCGGAGGCCTCACGTGGCCTCTATAGTGGGGCCGGCCCTGGTCCCAAGCGACAAGTAATAGACCTCTTCATCTAAGTTGGCTTCATCAAAAGATGCATCTCTGTCACTGTCGTCTTCCGGCAGATTCAGGTGGGGCACCAAGACGGTCATCATCTCTCATAGCGTCAGCCCAAAGCAAAGGTGTCTGCTCGTTCTGTGACGCCGCCGCACTGGCCTCCTCCAGGGCTTCTTTGGGCATCCAGGGCTCAGTACCAATGTAAATGGTCTTCAGGTCATTCACTGTCATATTTCCATCCAGAGGCAGTGAAACACCCATGTCACAAATTTTTATTGACTCAAAGTCACACTTAATGACAACATTAGAGGATTTGTTGTTACCATGAGCCATTTCTTCTTTTTTTAAATAAATTTTTTATTGAAGAAGTAAAATAGTTTTTTCTATATTAAAAGTGGGGAAATGGAAAAAGAGTTGGGTATACTCCAAAAGTGGAGTAGTAAAAGAAAAAAAAGTGAAAAAAGGTGAGAAAAGGTGCAAAAGGCAGCAAGTAAAGAAAAAAAAAAGTAGAATTCACTTCCAATCTTCTATGTGGATGTTTCTATTGTCATATTTTCCCATTATTGCTTTGCTGCTATCCCTTCTTCATATCTCTTCCTGCGGTGAACATATTTGGTTTCATTAGTTAATCTCTTCTGTCCACTTTATTTTTTCTTGTTTCATAGGTTGTATACATGCTGACCAGTCCATTGCATTTTCTTTCTGTGTGCCTTGAGTAATTTCGGCAGCCAGGCTTCTAACCGGAGCGAATTACAGGGCGCGTTCAACGCCTCTGTTTAAGGAGCTTCACTGGCTGCCATTTACTTTCCAGGCCCAATTCAAGGTGCAGGTTATCACCTACAAAGCCCTAAATGGTTTGGGACCCACCTACCTTAGAGACTGCATCTCCCTCTATGAACCCACACGTTCTCTTCGCTCGTCGGGGGAGGCCCTTCTCTCGCTCCCACCACCCTCACAGTCATGGTTGGTGGGGACGAGAGAGAGGGCCTTCTCCGTCGTGGCCCCCGGCTTTGGAACTCTCTACCTAGCGAGATCAGGCAGGCCCCTACCCTCCTCTCCTTCCGGAAGAGCTTAAAAACCTGGCTGTTTCAAAAGGCCTTCGATGTTTAGTTGTTGCTGGATTGATCTATCTGTCCATTCCATAATAGTCCCATTGTTGTTGTCTTGCCATTTTATACCGCACTTTATTGTCCAACTGTGAAATTTCCTTTTCCCATTTCGTATCACTCTGCATTTCGCCTGGGATCTACGAATTAGTCTCCTGTTTTTAACACTGTATCCTGCTGTTGATTTTAATGATTGTTTTTATTGATGTTGATGTTTTTTACTGGGATAATTGTTTTATTGCTTTGTTACTGTTTTGTTTGTTTTATCGGGCCTGGCCCCATGTAAGCCGCCCCAAGTCCCTTCGGGGAGATGGGGCGGGGTATAAAAATAAAGTTGTTATTATTATTATTATTATTATTATTATTATTATTATTATTATTATTATTATTATTATTTCCTGAGTTATTATGTCCATTTTCATTATATCTGTCACTTTCAACATCCATTGGTCCACTGATGGCAATTCTTTTGATTTTTTGCTGTTGCTATCCATTTCCTTTTGTTTTTGAGATATATCTTTTTCCATATCCTGCTTCAGTTTCTTATAGAACTCTTTCACTTTATCTTCTGCAGTCAGGCCAAAGTGTGTTAGCTCATCTTGCGGGACTTTGTTCTATTCTTGTTGGGTTTCTGGCTTTTTATTCGTTTCTAATTTCTTGTGTTCTTTTTCCATTTTGTTTTTCTTGTTGAAGCATGTTCATCTCATGTTTTAATATTAATAATTCTCCTCTGATTTCTCTCTTCAAACTACTTATTTTCTCTTGGATTAATTTTGGTGTATATCCTACCGTGTTTCCCTGAAAATAAGGCAGTGTCTTATATTAATTTTTGCTCCCAAAGATGTGCTAGGTCTTATTTTCAGGGGATGTCTTATTTTTCCATGAAGAATTCATATTTATTGTTGAACAAAAAAATGAACAATTATTATATACTGTGCAGTAGTTGTCATCACAAACCAGCATAACCAGATAAACCGTGAATCCTATCCAGAATTTCTTGTTACTAGCAATATTTCCATATACAACACTCTATGGTATATACATTTACCGATCCTGCATGCTCTGGTTCATTGGGCATGTTTCCAAACAAAAACTTTGCTAGGTCTTACTTTCAGGGGAGGCCTTATATTTAGCAATTCAGCAAAACCTTTACTAGGTCTTATTTTCTGGGGATGTCTTATTTTAGGGGAAACAGGGTATTTCTCAGAGATCTTCTGTAACTCCATCATTTTTTCTTATTATGGGGTTGCCCCTTTCCTTAATTGATTAACTGTTGTTTTGGTTGTTGCAGTCGCTGCTTGAATTTTAGGTTTGTTTCAATTTGCCTGATCTATTCAATTCAGGTCTTTTCTTTTTCTACCTTTGTCTCTGTTCGTGCTCCCTAGTCTTTTTAGGTTTCTTCTTCCTTCACTTCTCCTTAAATTTTATTGGTTTATGGATTGCTCACTGTGTCTCTTCCTTGTTTTCACTTACTTAACTTCTTTCATTGCACTGGATGAATCTGTCTGCATCTGCTGGCTTTGGCTGGCTCTAGTTTCCTTCTGGTTCCTGCATCAGTTCCTGTTCTCTCTAGGAGCTGACATTTATTTTCTATGGCTTTTTCAGTTTGTTTAAAGAAGCCTCCGCTATAGTCTAAACATTACCTCCAAGGTCAGTTGTCTGTAATGGTGATTTATAGCTTTTTTACCTCCTTCTTCCTCTTGCCTTCTCTTCTCTTGGTTTTTGAGAAGCATTAGATCAGCATTAGGTCAATTAATCAGATTTTATTTTAGTTTATATTGTTCTAATTTGTTTATTTGTTTATTTACACTATTTATATTCCACCCTTCTCACCCTGAAAGGGACTCAGGGTGGATCACAATGTACACATACAGGGCAAACATTCAATGCCATATGAACATAGAGGCATAGACAGAGACAGACGCAGAGGCAATTTAACATTCTCCAGCTTCCTGAGGGGATGCTCGATTCCGGCCACAGGGGGAGCAACTGCTTCATCATCCACTGTGACATCTTGATGGATACTTCCTCATTCCAAATAGCTGTTGGACTATTTTTATGGTGTTGTAAATTAGTTAAATTAGCCTCCTCGCAAAGCGGTACCTAAATGCCTACTTGATAGATGAAACTATCTTTCGGTTACTTAGGTCAACAACGAGCAGGGGCTATTTTTTTTAATGGTAGAGTGCTCTCTCTGCCATGGGCTGGCCTCGAACTCATGACCTCTTGGTTATAGTGACTTATTGCAGCTGGCTACTTAACCAGCTGTGCCACAGCAGGATTGTTGGTAATCCAAATAATTCAAATTCTTAGATCCCTTGTCACTCTCTTTTCTCTCCTTCTCCTCTCTATAGGGGTAGCTTTCCTCACCCCACCGGATAGATTTTATTGGTTACTCACAATTTCATGTGTAGATTTCTCCTCTCCTTTTTTTCTATTTAAAATTAACACCGGCTAATCATTTCCCAGTGCTCCTTGGAGTTCCAGAGTGCATTGCTGCAACTTGCTTCCTCTATGGGCACCTTGTTTGGATCCTTTTGAGTCACTCCCTTGAGGGGAATGTCCTCTTCTGGACCTGGTCTGGTGCTCTGCGAGGTTTGCCATCTCCCTAGCATCAATCCATGTGGGAGAGGGAACTAATGCTCTACCCAGCCACTCTGCAACACTGGCACTTCTGAGAGCTCTTCTGTGCCTTACCTTATTGATTAATATTTCTTGTGGTCTCTTCCAGGAACTCACTTTTAAAGAAGAAGGAAGTTCAATTTTTCCTTCTGGATCCTCAAAGAAATGCTGTATAAAATATTAAATTATAAAAACAATAGATGTTTTATGTGCTGTTAAGCTGGTTTCAAATTAAGGTGACCCTGTAAATAATTATATAATTGATGCCTTGCACTAATGAAAGCCATTAAAATCAGTAAGTACTTAATCAATCATGACTTGCTTTTCCCAGATCTACTCGATCCAACACTATGTGCTTATCTAAGAAATTTAACTATATATATTTCAAGGACAAGCTGATTACTTTGCAAAATGGAAACTTCTGAATGCCAAAAATTTGAGAAAGATTGGGATTTATTTTGGACCTGCATACTCCAGATAGTTAGCCAGGTATTCACACTAGTATTCATTTCCCATTATAGTTTTGAAACATATCTGGGGAGAATCTTTCACCATTTAGGGAGGTTGCATAGTTCTGGTATCCACAACTGGTACAAGAACCAGCCAAAATGTGTGCAGTTCTTTTAAAAATTTGCCTAAACATTTTTAAATTACATGTAGATTATCCTAATATAAAACATAAAATAGACAAAGATACAAGTATAATTAATAATCAAGTGAAATAATCAAAATATCTAATTTTTACTAGCACATATATTCAAGAGTTACTGAAAATAATGAAAAAAATTCAACACGTGTGGATCATAAACATACTGTAGCACTATGCAACAAAAATGTATGAAACATTTCCAACTGATTGCTAGGTTCTATTGTTCTGTGTAAGATTAACTAATTAACTAATTAAGAAAACTTACTAGAAGAGGACTTCTTCCTGTTTTGTCTTTTTCCTTTCCACCTTTCCCTGCATCCCACTTTTCTATGTTGATATCAGCTTCATTCCACTCTGGCCAGATAGGAAATCTTCCCCTCCTTGTCTCAGCACCTGGAGGATTTACACTAGAGGCTGATCCAGAAAGATACCAAGGGCTGAAAGATAGCGAAAAAAGAAAAAGAACTTATATTCCTTCTGGAATTTTACATGACAACAAACTTACACATTTATTCTACTTGAAACTCCTTTACTGGTCATATGTATTATTTCTTTTTCATATGGAATATCATGTGAATGGAAAACAAACTCGGCCAAGAGCACAAAGTCCAACAAATTCCTCACTTGCCTTGCAGACAATTTTATGGTCCAGAGGTAGAGGAGACAACAAGGGGATCAGCAACTCTTGATCTAATCTTAACAAATGTGGAAGACCTGATCAATATAGTAGAAGTCGTCGGATCTTTAGGGGCAAGTGACCATGTGCTCCTGCAGTTTGTGATACAATGGAAGGCTGAAACTAAGACAAGTCAAACACGCATTCTGGACTTTAAGAGAGCTGACTTCCAAAAAATGAAGGAAATACTGAGCAGCATTCCATGGATGCCAATATTAAAAGACAAGGGAGTTAACGATGGATGGGAATTTTTTAAAAGTGAAATACTCAAGGCGCAAATGAAAACAGTGCCAACAAAGAAAAAAAATATGGCACATGCGAAGAAGCCAGAATGGATGTCCAAAGAACTTCTAACTGAGCTAAAACTCAAAAGTGACATGCACAAGAAGTGGAAAAGGGGAGAAATCACCAAAGAAGAATTCAAACGTATAGCCAACTCCTGTAGGGAAAAGGTTCGCAAGGCTAAAGCGCAAAATGAGCTCAGGCTTGCCAGGGACATTAAAAACAACAAAAAAGGCTTTTTTGCTTACGTTGGTAGAAAAAGGAAGAAAAAGGAGGCGATAGGGCCTCTGCGAGGAGAAGATGGGGTGATGGCAACAGGGGACAGGGAAAAGGCAGAACTGCTTAATACCTTCTTTGCCTCGGTCTTCTCACAAAAAGAAAGCCATCTTCAACCTCAGCAACATGAAATGGACGAAGGATTTGGGGAAATCCAACCCCAAATAGGGAAACAAGTTGTCCAGGAACACCTGGCCATTCTAAACGAATTCAAGTCGCCAGGGCCAGATCAACTACATCCAAGAGTACTGAAGGAACTAGCGGAAGTTATTTCAGAACCACTGGCGATCATATTTGAGAGTTCTTGGAGAACGAGAGAAGTCCCAGCAGATTGGAGGAGGGCAAATGTGGTCCCTATCTTCAAGAAGGGAAAAAAGAACGACCCAAACAATTACCGTCCGGTCAGCCTCACGTCGATACCAGGCAAGATTCTGGAAAAGATCATTAAGGAAGTGGTCTGCAAACACTTAGAAACAGATGCAGTCATTGCTAATAGTCAACACGGATTTACCAAAAACAAGTCATGCCAGACTAATCTGATCTCTTTTTTCGACAGAGTTACGAGTTGGGTCGATACAGGGAATGTCGTAGATGTAGCGTACCTGGATTTCAGTAAGGCCTTCGACAAAGTCCCTCACAACCTTCTGGCAAACAAACTAGTAAAATGTGGGCTAGACAAAACTACGGTTAGGTGGATCTGTAATTGGCTAAGCGAACGAACCCAAAGGGTGCTCACCAATGCGTCGTCTTCATCTTGGAAAGAAGTCACGAGTGGAGTGCCGCAGGGTTCTGTCCTGGGCCCGGTTCTGTTCAACATCTTTATTAATGACTTAGATGAAGGGTTAGAAGGCACGATCATCAAGTTTGCAGATGACACCAAACTGGGAGGGATAGCCAACACTCCAGAAGAAAGGAGCAGAATTCAAAACGATCTTGACAGACTAGAGAGATGGGCCGAAACTAACAAAATGAAGTTTAACAGAGACAAATGCAAGATACTTCACTTCGGCAGAAAAAATGGAAATCAAAGATACAGAATGGGGGACACCTGGCTAGACAGCAGTACATGTGAAAAAGATCTTGGAGTCCTTGTGGACAACAAGTTAAACATGAGCCAGCAATGTGATGCGGCTGCTAAGAAAGCCAACGGGATTTTGGCCTGCATCAATAGGGGAATAGCGTCTAGATCCAGGGAAGTCATGCTCCCCCTCTACTCTGCCTTGGTCAGACCACACCTGGAATACTGTGTCCAATTTTGGGCACCACAGTTGAAGGGAGATGTTGACAAGCTGGAGAGCGTCCAGAGGAGGGCAACTAAAATGATCAAAGGTCTGGAGAACAAGCCCTATGAGGAGAGGCTTAAAGAACTGGGCATGTTTAGCCTGCAGAAGAGAAGGCTGAGAGGAGACATGATAGCCATGTACAAATATGTGAGGGGAAGCCATAGGGAGGAGGAAGCAAGCTTGTTTTCTGCTGTCCTGCAGACTAGGACACGGAACAATGGCTTCAAACTACAGGAAAGGAGATTCCACCTGAACATCAGGAAGAACTTCCTCACTGTGAGGGCTGTTCGGCAGTGGAACTCTCTCCCCCAGACTGTGGTGGAGGCTCCTTCTTTGGAGGCTTTTAAACAGAGGCTGGATGGCCATCTGTCGGGGGTGTAGAATCATAGAATCATAGAATAGTAGAGTTGGAAGAGACCTCAAGGGCCATCTAGTCCAACCCCCCGCTAAGAAGCAGGAAATCGCATTCAAAGCACCCCCGACAGATGGCCATCCAGCCTCTGCTTAAAAGCCTCCAAAGAAGGAGCCTCCACCACGGCCCGGGGGAGAGAGTTCCACTGCCGAACAGCCCTCACAGTGAGGAAGTTCTTCCTGATGTTCAGGTGGAATCTCCTTTCCTGTAGTTTGAAGCCATTGTTCCGTGTCCTAGTCTGCAGGGCAGCAGAAAATAAGCTTGCTCCCTCCTCCCTATGACTTCCCCTCACATATTTGTACATGGCTATCATGTCTCCTCTCAGCCTTCTCTTCTGCAGGCTAAACATGCCCAGCTCTTTAAGCCTCTCCTCATAGGGCTTGTTCTCCAGACCCTTAATCATTTTAGTTGCCCTCCTCTGGACGCTTTCCAGCTTGTCAGCATCTCCCTTCATCTGCGGTGCCCAAAACTGGACACAGTATTCCAGGTGTGGTCTGACCAAGGCAGAATAGAGGGGGAGCATGACTTCCCTGGATCTAGACGTTATTCCCCTATTGATGCAGGCCAAAATCCCATTGGCTTTTTTAGCTGCCGCATCACATTGTAGGCTCATGTTTAACTTGTTGTCCACGAGGACTCCAAGATCTTTTTCGCACACACTGCTGTCAAGCCAGGCGTCCCCCATTCTGTATCTTTGATTTCCATTTTTTCTGCCGAAGTGAAGTATCTTGCATTTGTCCCTGTTGAACAGGTGCTTTGAATGCGATTTCCTGCTTCTTGGCAGGGGGTTGGACTAGATGGCCCATGAGGTCTCTTCCAACTCTACTATTCTATGATTCTATAAATAGCATCTGTAAAAGTGAAAAGGAATGCTTTACTTCATGTGCCATGGCAGACTGGTATCTCTGCTATTTTCAGTGATATTAGCATCATTAGCATCATATTTTCTTATAATTAATTTACTCCGAAGTCATGAATAGTTATCAGTAGCACTATGAGAATGCAGGTCTACAAAATTTCTTTTTTAAAATCCTTAAGAAGAATAGAACAATAGGAATCTATTCCAAACTGGTCTAAAGAAGCATTAGTTTAGCTTGTGTTTCTATGCTAGATTTGGGCCAGGAATGCCAACTTTTCAAGAAACCAAGGACACTAAAGTCATAGGTGCACAAGACTAGATGGAAGTGAAGCCACAAATCACAGAAATTGCTCAGGAATCACTTTATACTGCCTTCTCCTGGCAAAACACAGTTCTGGAAAACTGCTCACATTTCAGACAGCCATGCTAAGACTGTTTTTACACTGTAGAATTAATAGTTTAGACACCACTTTAACTGCTTTGGCTCAATGCTATAGAATCCTAGAATTTAAAATTTTATGTCTTCCCTGTGCAATATTGCAGGTACTTCACCAAAGTGCAACTCCCCAGCACTGAGCCATTTATGTTAAAGTCAAACTGCATTAATTTTACAGTGTATAGATGCACCCTTAATCTAACAGTTGTACAAGAATAAACGAAAATTATGCCAAAAATTAACAGGAATCAGCCCTTAATTTCAGAATATGGCTGAAAATGCTAATTTTCCTCAGGAAACCATTCCAAATGGATACAAGGGGTGCTTTGAATGAGATTTCCTGCTTCTTGGAGGAGGGTTGGACTGGATGGCCCATGAGGTCTCTTCCAACTCTATGGTTCTATGATTCTAAGGAATTGGTTTCTACAGAATTTTTGTCACAGTTTGCATCACACCTCTCTTAAATTCTATGTCTCTGGTAGAATGGTAGATGTGTCTGTATCTCTTCTATCTTTTACAGAATATATACGTGATGTATAAATTAAATGGATAAAGTAATAAAATGTAAACTTGCAAAAATTACAAACAGACTATCTAACTGGAAGCAGAAGATGGAAAATCTCAATTATCTCTGCAAAACTGTAACTTTGGCTCCTGTTTATCCAGTGTTGATGGATACCTTTCAATTTGTGTAGTCTGAGGATGTGGACAGGATCCTTGGAGAGGTGAAGCTACCACATGTATTCTAGATCCTTGCCCTTCCTAGCTGTCTATCATCATGACAGAGGGCAAACAAATTGAAACTTAATCCGAACAAGACAGAGGTGCTCTTGCTCAGTTGGAAGGCAGACCAGGGAATAAGGATCCAGCCTGTGCTGGATGGGGTTACACTTCTCCTGAAAGTGCTGCAGCTTAGAGGTCTTCCGAGATTCGGCATTGAACCTGTAGGTATCGGCTGTGGCCAGGAGGACCTTTACACAATTAAAATTGTGCCCATTCCTTGAGAAGCCAGATTTGGCCATGGTGGTCAATGCCTTAGTTACATCATGTCTGGATTACTGTAACACACTCTATGTGGGACTGCCTCTATAGAGTGCTCAAAAACTTCATCCGGTCCAAAGAGCTGCAGCCAGGTTGCTCACTGGGGCGGGCTACAGGGAGCTGACAACCCCCCTGTAGCAGCAGCTCGACTGGCTGCCAGTCTGTTTCTGAGCACAATTCAAAGTGCTGATTATGACCTTTAAAGTCCTAGATGGATCTGGTCCAGGCCATTTGGTTGACCACATCTCCTTGTATGAACCTGCTCAGGCCCCAAGATCTTCAAGAGATACCTTTTTCTCAGTCCCACTTCCATCTCAAGCTCAGTTGGTGGGAACAAGAGAGTGGGCCTTCTCGGTGGCTGCCACTCGACTCTGGTGAGCACCCAACAATTAAAAATAAAAAATAGCCCCTGTTCGTTGGTGACCTAGCAACCCGAAAGATAGTTGCATCTATCAAGTAGGAAATTAAGGTACCATTATAAAGTGGGTGGGCTAATTTAACTAATTTACGACTCCATAAAAATCATCCAGCCACCGTTGGAATGAGGAAGTGCCGTCACAGTGGATGATGAAGCGGCTGCTCCCCCTGTGGCCAGAATCGAACATCTCCCTATTTTTCACCATGTTTCCTATTTTTAAAAGCAAGAAACCATCCAAAAACCTCCAGTCTAGAAAACAGATTTAGGCTGCAATCCTATAATAATAATAATAATAATAATAATAAAACTTTATTTATACCCCGCCACCATCTCCCCAATGGGGACTCGGGGCGGCTAACATGGGGCCATGCCCAGAGCAATACAACATAATAAAATATAAGAACAACATATCATAACACCATTTAAAATACAATAAATAATAATAAACAGAACATCAAGAAATCAAAAAAGAAAAAAAAAACAATAAATCAAGGGCAGGCCGCTTGAACACAAAGATAAAACCCGGAGTGAGAGGGACAGAGAAGTACTCCACTATGGGCAGGGACATTTGGAAGGGGTAATCTAGAGGATAGAAGTTCGGAGGGGAGTAATACGGAGATATATGACAGACATTACTCACCGAAAGCACAATGGAAGAGCCATGTTTTTAATTCTCTCCTAAAAGCTAACAGAGTGGGAGCTTGCCTTATTTCAGTGGGAAGTGAGTTCCACAATCGGGGGGCCACAGCAGAGAAGGCCCTCTCCCTTGTACTTACAAGGCGAGCCTGGGATATAGGCAATGGTAATAACAGGGCCTCTCCGGATGATCGCAAGGAACGGGCAGGTTTATGCACATCTACCTGGCATAAATGAACTACATATATAGAACTGAATTTTTAGCTCCTCAATAATTTACATAAAAGCAAAGATCAACCAACCAGGAGAGAAGAACTGCCTTTTTTGGCAAAGGGGAAAAATTTCCTGAAATGTGTATTTATAGATAGGGATGTCTCTTAATAGATGGGAACAAACTGCCATCAACCTCTTGGTTTTGTTATCTACAGTCAGCAGAAGCTAAAACTTAAATATTTTCTGACAGCTGAGGTCAGAAGGCTTAGCTGGTGGTTGCTGAAGTAAAAGAGAGATATACTGTCTGACATGACATTCTTTCAACTAGTGTTTTATAAAAACTTCATACAACTCCAAAAACGCAATGATATTACAGGCAGACATCAAATAACATAGTTTGCATCAATCAGTAAAACAATGTAGAAATAGTTAATGTCATTGGATTCTTGGTTGAATTATTTCTTTTTCTTTTTCATAATAGAAGGGAGCAATGCAATCTAACTGGTATGAAAGAAACTGGGCCTGGAAGCTGCTGTCTGATGAACTTGAAAGTGACAAATGGCATGGTCAGTCACATGTAATTACATTTTTGGCAGGTGGGGCTTCAGAAAGGGTAGATCAGCACTTAACTGTTGGCTGGTCTTCCGCTACCTTGCAGCGAAACAAAATACTTTTTATGGAAAGGACTGTACATTTGATTATTTGTGGATTTGACTTTTCTGGATTTGGTTATTTGTGCATTTGATTAAAATGCTCTCTTTAGGACTTTCTAGGCCCTCCAGTGTGAATCTATAGTCAAGTTCTGGCAATAGCTGACCACATAATGAAGAACCTAGGGGTTCCTAGAAGGAATCCCTCTCTGGCAGGAATATCTAGGTCCTATAGCATGACTCTATGATCAATGTCTGGCGAATTCTGGTTCTTCATTCTGACCACAGAAATAATCCCTCTCTGGGAGAAATTGAGTCATGCTATAGGACCTAGAGATTCCTAGAGATGTGTTCTCTCAGGTAAAATAAGTAGCAATCTTTTATTCTGAGTTTGTTACTTTCACAGGAGCCGTGTGCCCCTAAGTCCAGTGAAAATGGAGGGCTGACTATAGAGGCGTATCTCAGTTAATGTCAGTAGCATGAGCCCTGTTGTGTTTATTTTCTATTTTTAGGTAAGATGCTTGGATTGCCCATGTACTGTGTACAAAAGATTATGGGCCTTACGATGTATTTAACAACAGTTCTATATGCTTGCCATTGCGGCTGATGGGGAAATGCCATTTTCTCTTATTAGCTTGGAATTTTCTAATTTCGCTTGATAGATTAATGTCCAGCAGCAGAGGGAATTTACAACTGACAGAGACTGCAAGGTTATCCTCGCGAGAAAGTTGAAATGAAGGACGGATATTCCTGAGAAGTTATGTTTAAAGGACAAAGGAAGAAGAAACTCATATAAAGTTGTTTTGCTTATTGACAAATGAGATGGAAGCTTATGAAATATTGTTGTTAAACCTACACATATGCACTGTAGTTATTCACCCCATAGACCTAACAACATGTACTGTGATTAACTTTTTTTCTTAAACAAAGTTTCCAGAATACTGAGAACTTTTTTTCTCAGCTGCAATTTGCCTGTACATGACTGTTAACAAAGTTGATATTTTCTCGGCATTGCTTCATAAATGTAGGTAGCAGACACACAAAAGAACACAGAAAGAATAATAAGTTGCTGCACCACAAAAAGATGAGAAGTTCAATGTGTTCCAACATTTTTTTATTCAAATCTAACCACATAGTCAGGTGAAATGAAAGAACCAGTTCAGGTAAATCCTGCATAAGTAAACAAAAACATTTTGAAGGTTGTTTCCAAAATAATGTTTTTTTCTTCCACCAGGCTGCTATTTTTCTTATGGTTTCTATTCTGGTGACAAACTTATATGCTCAATGTGCCAGGGCTACCCAACCAGTAAGTCAGGTTTATTGGCTGCCTCTTTTCTGTTTTGCTGTTTCTGCAGGCTTAGTAATGCTGAAGGCTGCTGATGTTTATCTTGTCTGCTGTAGGCATGCACCCACAGTTGGAGTAGGATTGGTTAGAATGGAATTTTATTCTTTCCCAGCTCAAGCAGTGTTTTTTACATTGTTTACTGCACACATGCTACTGCAATTGGACACTGAAATAACATTGAGTAGCCAAGCATTCTATATATTATATCACACATACTTACTTAGGCGGTCCCTCGTAGTTCGAGGACGATAGTTTTCCATCTCTGGTGTCGTGGGGGTGTGTCCGTAGGTGGCTGAAGAGGCCTATTCTATGAATTAGTCTCCAGTGTTAATATTGTATGTTTTATGTTGATTTTAACAATTGTTTTTACTGTAATTGATGTTTTTATTGGATAACTGTTTTATTGCTGTGTTTTAATATTTGATTGTTTTATCGGGCAAGGCCCCATGTAAGCCACCCTGAGTCCCTTCGGAGAGATGAGGCGGCGTATAAAAATAAAGTTACTATTATTATTACTATTATTATTATTATTATTATTATTATTATTATTATTATTATTATTATTATTATTCTTGATCTGCATGTTCTACCACAGTGAGGACATCGGTTTCCAGGTGGAAGGCAGTCCCGGTCAGGATTGGCTTGATGGGCCTTCCTCTTGGCACGTTTCTCCCTTAAGCCCTCCATTTGTGCCTCTTCGAACTCCGTAGCACTGCTGGTCACAGCTGACCTCCAATTAGAGCGCTCAAGGGCCAGGGCTTCCCAGTTCTCAGTGTCTATGCCACAGTTTTTAAGGTTGGCTTTAAGCCCATCTTTAAATCTCTTTTCCTGCCCACTAACATTACGTTTCCTGTTCTTGAGTTGGGAGTAGAGTAGCTGCTTTTGGAGACAGTGAACGGGCATTCGGACAACGTGGCCAATCCAGCAGAGTTTATGGTGTACGAGCATCGCTTCAATGCTGGTGGTCTTTGCTTCCTCAAGCACGCTGACATTTGTCCGCCTGTCTTCCCAAGAGATTTGCAGGAATTTTCTGAGACAGCGCTGATGGAAACACTCCAGGAGTTGAGTGTGACATCTGTAGACGTTCCACGTTTCGTAGGCGTAGAGCAGGGTTGGGAGGACAATGGCTTTGTAAACAAGCACCTTGGTATCTCTACGGATGTTCCGATCATTAAACACTCTCTGCTTCATTCTGAAAAACGCTGCACTCACAGAGCTCAGGCGGTGTTGTATTTCAGTGCCGATGTTGACTTTTGTGGAGAGGTGGCTGCCAAGATAGCGGAAATGGTCAAAATTTTCTAATGTTACACCATTAAGTTGTATTCCTGACTTTGCAGAGGGGTTAGCTGATGCCTGTTGGAAGAGCACTTTGGTTTTCTCAATGTTCAATGAGAGGCCGAGCTTCTCGTATGCTTCTGCGAAGGTGTTTAGACTGGATTGTAGGTCTTCATCAGAGTGCGCACAGACTACGTTGTCATCGGCATATTGGAGTTCTATAACAGATTTTGTGGTGACCTTGGTTTTGGCTCTCAGTCTGCTGATGTTAAATAGCTTGCCATCTGTCCGATAAATGATTTCCACTCCGGTGGGAAGCTTCCCATCAACAAGGTGAAGTATCACGCAATGAAGATGGAAAATAAACTTGGAGCAATAACACATCCCTGCTTGACACCTGATTCAAATGAGTCACTTTGGGACCCGTTGCTGTCCAAGACAGCATGGAGGAGCCGCAGGATGTTCAAAATTTGTCAGGGCACCCGATTTTTTGGAGGATGGTCCAGAAAGCGCTGCGATTCACTGTGTCGAATGCTTTTGTAAGGTCAATGAATGCCATGTACAGAGGTTGATTTTGTTCCCTGCATTTTTCTTGCAGCTGTCGTGCAGTGAAGATCATGTCCACTGAAATAATACTGAGTAGCCAAGCATTCTAAATATTACATCACACATACACTCATATGTGTATGTTGTGATAACTTCTGGAAAATGCTCAGAAGACCATGGCATCACTAGCAACTAAAGACACACAATGGCCAAAGGCAATGTTGCATTTTCCAAAAATGGGGTGGGGACGAGACTATCATTATCTTGGCCTAACACATATGGATGGATCAGATTGTGGAACTGATGGCTCTTTGGCTCTACCTGAGCTACTCTTTGGAATTCCTCTTGGGTTCTTAGGTTCTTACCACCCATGCACTGATTTGACTGACTCACATCAAGCTGTAAGATTGTTATTTATAAGATTAAGTTTCTGTGCTACTAGAAAACAGCAGCATGGGTCATTTTCTAAGAAGACTGTCCATAAACACACCCTGACCACATGGATAGTTTTTCAAACAAGATTTCTTTTGCATAAAAAGAGATACGTATTCAAAATCCAAGAAATGGATTAGACAACTTTCTGATATAGCAAAATAC
Organism: Anolis carolinensis; assembly: GCF_035594765.1. Classification (NCBI taxonomy): domain Eukaryota; kingdom Metazoa; phylum Chordata; class Lepidosauria; order Squamata; family Anolidae; genus Anolis; species Anolis carolinensis. Next base: position 78,775,290 of record NC_085841.1, read on the forward strand.
TCAATTCCAATTAGCCTTAAAAGAGATGAGGCATGAAAGAAATGGAAAAAGGAACTGGCAAACTCCATTAACAGTAGAGATTGAGACAGTCATGTGACTCTGAATAAACACCAAAGCTATAGAGTCAAGCTATTCCTGAATGGACTAATTAAGTCTCAGAGGAATCCAGACTTATTTTTTAAAAAATAGCTTGTCATAAATGCTGATCCAGAAGTCCCTAGAAAACAGTGTATTGAACATATTTTTAGATATCGCTCTGAAGGTGGTGAAAATTCAAATCTCACCAAATCAAAGGTAGAACATAGGTCCAAACAAGCTGCTGCATTTATATTAGTACTATATCTCTCATAGGGTGCATGCAAAATGTGAAGAAGAGCATATCAGAATGCAATTATGCAAGCTATATATACAGGAGAATGTGCAGTTCCAGAATGTGATGCTGTAGGATTGAAAAATTATGTTGCAAGAACAATCCATACAGCTTAGTAATCTATTTCCAACTGTTGTCAGAGATCTATTGCTTGGAAGTCCATAGAAAGTTAAGTAAAAGTTTTTTCCCACACACCATGATGGCTGTGGAAATCTGGGAGATGTAGTCAAAAGTATAACGTTTCCAGGTTCTGCTTCATGTGAACTGAAACATGGAGACTTTCTCATTTATTTTTGTTTTATTGCATCTAAGAGGGTTATCCGGAAAGTAAGGTTACAAGATTTTTTAAAAATACAAATAATGAATATATTTTAGTAAAATGTACACGGATTATAGCGTAAGTATCACAGTATTTTTTTTCCACATAATCACCATTCAGTTCAATACATTTTGTCATTTGTGTCATAGAATCTCCCTCTACCTTTTTCAGCTAATTTGTCACTTCGATTTTCACCTCATTGTCATCTGAAAAGCGTTTTCCACCCAGGCAGAACAGATTATAGTCACTGGGTGCGAGATCACGGCTATAAGAGGAGTGGTATAAAATATCCCAAACAAATGAAGCCAAACCTGGATGGAAAAGGTCCCACTCACCAATCAAAAGGGGACTGGTGGAGTGGGTAAGGGAAGTGATCAATGTCTCTTTGCATCAAGGCAAAATCCCAGCATGCCTGAAGCGGGCAGTGGTAAGACCTTTTCTTAAAGAAACCTTCCCCAGATCTTACTGTCCTTGACAACTATAGACTAGTCTCCAATCTTCCATTTCAGAGAAATCTTCTGGAATGTCTGTTGGCCAGTCAAATACAGGGGCTTTCTGAATGTCACAGATTATCTAGATCCATTTCAATTTGGTTTCAGATCTAGTTATGGGACAGAGATAGCCTTGGTCACCTTGATGGATTACCTAGATGGGGAACTGGACAGGGAGAGCGTGTCCCTGTTTCTACTGGACCTAGAAACATAGAGTTGGAAGAGACCTTATAGGCCATCCAGTCCAGTCCTGCCAAGAAGCAGGAAATCACATTCAAAGCACCCCCGGCAGATGGCCATCCAGCCTCTGCTTAAAAGCCTCCAAAGAAGGAGCCTCTACCACACTCCAGGGCAGGGAGTTCCATGCCAAGCAGCTCTCACAGTGAGGAAGTTCTTCCTAATGTTCAGGTGGAATGTCCTTTCCTGTAGTTTAAATTGCTCCATGTCCTAGTCTCCAGGGGAGAAGAAAACACGCTTGCACCCTCCTTCCTATGACTTCCCCTCACATAGTTATACATGGCTATCATGTCTCCTCTCAGCCTTCTCTTCTGCAGGCTAAACATGACCAGCTCTTTAAGCCTCTCCTCATAGGACTTGTTCTCCAGACCCTTGATCATTTTAGTCGCCCTCCTCTGGACATTCCAGCTTGTCAACATCTCCCTTTAATTGCGGTGCCCAGAATTGGACACAGTATTTCAGGTATGGTCTGACCAAGGCAGAATAGAGGGTTAGCAAGAGTTCCCTGGATCTAGATACTAGACTTCTATTTATGCAGGCCAAAATCTCATTAGCTTTTTTTGCCACCACATCACATTGGACTTCATTTTGTTAGTTTCGGCCCATCTCTCTAATCTGTTAAGATCGTTTTGAATTCTGCTCCTGTCTTCTGAAGTGTTAGCTATCCCTCCCAGTTTGGTGTTGTCTGCAAACTTGATGACCATGCCTTCTAATCCTTCATCTAAGTCATTAATAAAGATGTTAAACAGAACTGGGCCCAGGAAGAAACCCTGCGGCACTCCACTCGTCACTTCTTTCCAGGATGAAGAGGAAGCATTGGGAAGAATCACCCTTTAGATTTGTTCACTTAATCCATTACAGATCCACTAACCGTAGATTTTCCTAGCCCACATTTGACTAGTTTGTTTGCCAGAAGGTCATAAGGGACCTTGTCAAAGGCCTTACTGAAATCCAGATATGCTACATCTACAGTATTCCCTGTATCTACCCAGCTCGCAACTCCACCAAAAAAAAGAGATGAGATTAGTCTGGCATGACTTGTTTTTGATAAATCCGTGTTGACTATTAGCAATGACCGCATTCCTTTTTAAGTGTTTGCAGACCACTTCCTTAGCAATCTTTTCCAGAATCTTGCCTGGTACCAACGTGGGGCTGACCGGGTCATCCTTTTTTCCATTCTTCAAGATAGGGACCACCGTTGCCATCCTCCAATCTGCTGGGACTTCTCCTGTTCTCCACGAACTTTCAAACATTATTGCCAGTGGTTCCAAAATAACTTCCGCTATTTTCTTCAATACTCTTGGATGTAGTTCAACTGGCCCTGGAGACTTGAATTCATTTAGAGCAGCCAGGTGTTCCCGGACAACTTGTTTCTCTATTTGGGATTGGATTTCCCCTAATCCTTTGTCCACTCCATGTTGCTGAGGTTGAGGATGGCTTTCTTTTTGTGAGAAGACTGAAGCAAAGAATGCATTAAATAGTTCTGCCTTTTCCCTATCCCGTCAGCATTACCCCATCTTCTCCTCGCCTCCTTGCTCTTCCTTTTCCTACCAATGTAAGCAAAGAAGCACTTCTGTATTGTTTTTAATGTCTCTGGCAAGCCTGAGCTCATTTTGTGCTTTAGCCTTGCGAACCTTTTTCCTACAGGAGTTGGTTATTCGTTTGAATTCTTCTTTGGTGATTTTTCCTCTTTTCCACTTCTTGTGCATCTCTTTTTAGTCTTAGCCCAGTTACAAGTTCTCTGGACATCCATTCTGGCCTCTTTGCACTTGTCTATTTTTTTTTCTTTGTTGGCACTGTTTGCACTTGTATTGGTGTCCATGGAATGCCGCTCAGTATTTCCTTCATTTTTTGGAAGTCAGCTCTCTTAAAGTCCAGAATGCGGGTTTGACTTGTCTTAGTTTTGGCCTTTCTTTGTATCGCAAACTGCAAGAGCACATGGTCGCTTGCCCCTAAAGATCCAACCACTTCAACTGCATTGATCAGGCCCTCCATGTTTGTTAGGATGAGATAGAGAATAGTCGATCCCCTTCTACCTTCTAGACCATAAAATTGTCAGCAAGGCAAGAGAGGAATTTGTTGGACTTTTTACTCTTGGCCGAGTTTGTTTTCCAGCAGAAATTAGGATAGTTGAAATTGCCCATGACTACTATATCTCTTCTTTGTGCCTGTTTGCTCAACTGCTGACAGAAGACTTCATCGAGTTCTTTATCATGGCTCGGAGGTCTGCAGTAGACACACAGGATGAGATCTTTTTGAGTCCTGGTTCCCTTGATTCTTATCCAGATGCTTTCAAGCTTGTTTCCCGGATTGCAGTCTTGCATCTCTTCTGCAACATAACGGTTTTGACATATAAGGCTACTTCCCCTCGTCTCCCCTTTGTTCTGTTTCTGTGAAAGAGGTTATAGCACTCAATGGCTACATTCCAGTGATGGGAGTCATCCCACTAGGTTTCAGTTATGCCTATGACATCAGAAATGTGGTGTTGTGCTAAACGTTGGGGGTTCATCTTGTTTATTTCACATGCTCTGTGCATTAGTGTAAAGACATGTAAACGCCCGGGACCTTCCCCTGAGCTGTTTATTTGGGATTATTGTGCTCTCAGTACTTGGTCCTTGTTGTGTTGGTCGAAAAAGCCAAATCATTCCTCCTGACACCATTTTCTGAGCCAGTTATTGACCTGTACTATTTTTCTGGCCCTTGTAGGGCCGTGTCTTACAATAGGGAAGAGGGAGGAGGCTTTTGATACCATCAATTACAATATTCTTCTGGGCCACCTTGCTGAGATGGGACTTGAAAGCGTTGTCTTAACAGTGGCTCCGTTCCTTCGTGGAGAAGCAAACCCAAAGAGGGGGAGGGACTCCATTGGCCTGTGGGGTCCCTCAGGGCTCGATCTTAACCCATATGCTATTTAACATCTATATGAAACCGCTGGGAGAGGTCATCCAGAGTTGTTGAAGTGCAGTGCCACCTGTACGCAACTGATGTTCAGCTTTATTACTCCTTTCCACCTAGAACCAAGGAAGCTGTCCTGGTCCTAAGCCAGTGTCTCTAATCAGTAGTTTACTGGATGAAACTCAATTCAAATAAGACAGAGTTACTCCTGGTCAGTCAGAAGGCAGACCAGGGAACAGTGGTTCAGTTTGTGCTAGATCAAGTTACACTGAAGAAACAGGTTCGCAGTTTGGAGATATTTCTGAACCCGGTGTGGCACCTGGAGGTTTCTACAGTGGCTGGGAGTGCCTTTGAACATTGAAAAGTTGTGCCATGGCAGTACATGCCTTATTTAGTACATCCTTTTTAGATTACTGTAACACAGTCTACATGGGGCTGTCTTTGAAAAGTGGCTGGTCCCAAGACCTGTGATCAGATTAATTAACTCTCGACTCTAGAACTCCTTGCCAAGGGAAGCCAGATTAGCTAACTTCCTGGTGTCCTTCTGGCAATAGGCTGAAAATGTTTTTTTCAGGCAGACTTTTAAAGAAGAAAGGTTTTATGACCAAATCATGGGAGTGCTGTATAGTGTTTTATGTATTTTAAAAGGTGTCTGGTAATTTTAGCTACAGTATTTATTTGAATAGTTCTATGTTTAATTCCACTGTAGTGCAGAGCACTTGATGAACCAACCTGGACACAGTATATTATTTGAGAACACAGAAATGCTTGACCACTCCAACAACTATCATGTCAGACTACACAGAGAAGCCACTGAAATTCACAAGCATGTGGACAACTTCAATAGACAGGAGGAAACCATGAAAATGAACAAAGTTTGGCTACCAGTATTAAAAAAACTCAAAAATCAGAACAGTAGATGGGAAGCAACACTCTGAAGGCAGAGGAGCTCCAGGGACGGCTAATGATTCTGAACAAAGGATGCCCCCCAGGCAAGAGACAAACCTTTCCAATGCTAATTAAGGTGATTAAGGTGATATTAATTCAGGGCTCCCCCCTACCCAATGTGACCTTAAATGAATCTATTGCACTTTATCTATTTAAAAATTTGTAACTCATAATGTGCACCTTGCTTATCCACTATTGCAACCTCATTGTTTTTTATTCGATGTTTTAATACCGCGTTGTGTTTTTTCAGTTGCTGTGTATATATTATTATTGGTTTTTGTTATTGTTCTTTGATGTTTCATATTTTATTTTATCATTATTTTGTATCTGATTTGGCTGTAAGCTGCCCCGAGTCCCCTTTGGGGGAGATGAAGGCGGGATATAAATAAACATATTATTATTATTGACACAACGACGTTGTATGACACAGCAAAAAGATAGATATGATGGGTTTCGTTTCACAAAATCACAAGTCGAACACTTCCCAAGTGTCTAGGACTGTGTGATGTATTTTCGGATGATGCGTGCAGATCCCAGCAGGGTGGCTTTTTGCAGTTGGCAGATCGTGATTTTGGCAATGTCTATTGTTTCCAAATGCCGGCTGAGATCTTTCGGCACGGCACGGAACATATTATTATTATTATTATTATTATTATTATTATTATTATTATTATTATTATTATCTGCAGCATTCACGCTGGCTTCCAACTGACAAAGAACTCTTCTCACACCCTGGACTCTCCACAGATATATATTAACCTTCCTTGCCTAGTTTCTCCATGCCTCACAACCTCTGGGGATGCCTGCCATAGATGTGGGCAAAACGTCAGGAGAGACTACTTCTAGAACATGGTCATACAGCTCGGAATACATACAACAACCCTGTGATCCAGGCCATGAAAGCCTTCGACAACACATTAATTTAACAGTGTAGATCAGTGGTTCTCAACCTGAAGGTCCCCAGGTGTTTTGGCCTACAATTTCCAGAAATCCCAGCCTGTTTACCTGCTGTTAGGATTTCTAGGAGTTGAAGGCCAAAATATCTGAGGACTCACTGGTTGAGAACGACTGGTGTAGATGGACCCCTGATTGTGGAATTCTCTGCCCGCCAAGATTAGGCAAGCCACCACACTAGCAGCCTTCAAGAAAGACTTGAAAACATGGCTCTTTCGCTGCGCTTTTGGAGAGTAACCATTTTATATTTCTTTTCCGTTGCTCCCTCTAATATCTATCCTCCAGAATACCCCACTCCCTTATGACCCTGTTCGCTGTGGTTTTTTTATTTTTTAGGTCTTTTTCACCCCGAGTTTTAACTTAATGTTCATGTGGTCTGCCCTTGTTTTCATTGTCTCCTTGTTTTATTTTGTAATGGATATTATTTACTGTATTGCTTATTGTACTGTGCTGTGCAGTTTTTTTATATGCTGTTTACATTGTATTGTTTTGGGCATGGCCCCATGTAAGCCGCCCCGAGTCCCCGTTGGGGAAATGGTGGCGGGATATAAATAAAGTTATTATTATTATTATTATTATTATTATTATTATTATTATTATGGACCCCTGAGATGTTGGCCGTCTTTCATTCATGTGTATGTGTCAACAAGTCCTGTCAACCCATTAATTTCAAAGCGCTTTCATGGGATTTTCTTCGCAAGGTTGCCTTGCCTACATTAAATACAACCTACAGCATCTGGAAATCTAACCAGGACTAACCAGGGCCGACCCTATTTAGCTTCCAAAATCAGATAGAATCTGATGCAGTGATTCTTCAGTTGTTTTAGATCAGTGTGGTCCAACCTTTAGTAACCCAAGGGCCACTCAAACTTTAGTATAGGAATGTGAGGACCAGAGACATTCCAGAAAGAAAAGGAATTACGTACATAATTATATTCAATGTACATAATTAAAATATTAATATTTTACATAATTAAAATATTTTTCCAGTAAGAAAGGCAAGGGCAAAACAAAAATTAATTGGTGGGCTGCGGGCGGCCCACAGGCTGCAGGTTGAACCACACTGTTTTAGATATTAACTCCCAGAAGCCGTGTCCAGCGGCCAGGGGTTTTGGAAGTTGGAAGTCTCAAAGGCATGAAAGGGCAATGCTTGGGAACCCTGTTTACAGTGTTTTAAGTTGAGTTAACAACAAAACTCGAAAGCAATGGAAAACAGGCATATTAAGTATTGATTGGAAATGGGTGGGAAATGAGGCAAGATTGTGCATGCTTATTATAGTCATCTAGTGTCTACCCTAAGGGAGCCCCGGTGGCGAAGTGTGTTAAAGCACTGAGCTGAACTACCAGACCGAAAGGTCCCAGGTTCAAAACCCGGGAGCGGCGTGAGCGGTCGCTGTTAGCTCCAGCTTCTGCCAACCTAGCAGTTCGAAAACATGCCAATGTGAGTAGATCAATAGGTTCCGCTTCGGCGGGAAATCCGAAAATGACGGCGCTCCATGCAGTCATGCTGGCCACATGACCTTGGAGGTGTCTACGGACAACGCCGGCTCTTTGGCTTAGAAATGGAGATGAGCACCAACCTCCAGAGTCAGACATGACTGGACTTAACGTCAGGGGAAACCTTTACCTTTACCTAGTGTCTACATTACCACATAATGCTGCCTAAAACTGCATTGTATGATCAGTGTAGTCTTATATAAAGCAGTTTACGAACGCTGAGCTGCATTAGATGAGGCATGGGCAACCTGGGCCCTCCAGGTGTTTTGGACTTCATCTCTCACCATTCCTAATAGCCTCAGGCTTAAGCGGCTGAGGGAGAAAAAGAAAGGGCCTGAGACTGTTAGGAATGGTGAGAGTTGAAGTCCAAAACACCTGGAAGGCCCAAGTTTGCTTATGCCTGGTCTACACTGACCATATAATCCAGTTTATATGGAAGTTTAGATGGGGCCTATAGCCTGCAATCAGTTCTGTGATGGTGCTTCTTCGTCTTCCCTTGCAGTGTGACTTCCTTTGTTTCCGCCAAGTGGGAAGAGGTGGGAAGCGGAAAGGAGGCCAAGAAAGTCCATTAGCGGTTTAACAAACCCTTACTCTTTAGTCAGGAGGCCTCCCTGGAGGATATTGTTGGGCCGCAGCACGTCTTTCCTCTTGCCGAACTTGGACATCGCGGCTGCGTCCTCACAGGATGGGCTTCGCGCCTCTTCCGGCTCCTCAGCGTTTGCCCCGTTGCTAGGCGACACTCCGCGTGACCGTAGAGATAGAAGAGTTTAGAGTGCCATCAGGAAAGCACTTCCGATAAGTAGAGCTATGAAAGGTTACTTTAGTAGAATTGCACCGACTTCTTTCATCAGAGGCATGATAACAAGGGAAGGAAGCATATTATTTGAGAACACAGAAATGTTGGACCACTCTAACAACCACCATGTCAGACTACGCAGGGAAGTCATTGAAATCCACAAGCATGTGGACAATTTCAACAGAAAGGAGGAAACGATAAAAAATGAACAAAATCTGGCTACCATTATTTAAAAAACCTCTAAAATCAGGACAGTAAATAAACAACAGCACTTAGAAAACAGGGTAATTCCAGACAGAAAACAATCAGGGCCAGCTAACACCTCCCAACAAAGGATTTCCCCAGGCAGTAAGCAGCCAGTCCTTGACTTTGCAAGGCCATCCAATGCTAATCAAGCTGGCCAATTGCTACATTCATATTTGCCTCAGACAGACAAGCCTGGACTTTCCACAGATATATAAACCCCACCTAGATTCCAACAGACTTCACAACCTCTGAGGATTCCTGCCATAGATGCAGGCGAAACGTCAGGAGAGAATGCTTCTGGAACATGGAAAACTCACAGCAACCCTGCACTGACTTCTTTCATCAGAGGCATGACAACAAGGGAAGAGAGAATAGCCATTCTGTGCCAAGTAGCCATGGCATCCACACTGTAGAATCCAGCTTGACACTACTTTTATCTAACATAGCTCAGTGTTCTGGGATCCTGGGATTTGTAGTTTTGGAAAGCATTCAGCCTGCTCTGCCAAAGAGAGCTGGTGCCTCAGCAAACTATAACTCCCAGGATCCCATAGTATCGCATCCATGCAGTGGTGTCAAAACTGCATTGATTCCATCTACATGCCACTTCTCTTAATTTTTTTTAAAGTGACGGATTTAGTTGCAAACCCCTGTTCTCTATTCTAAAGCACTTTTTTTTTCTTTTCAAGAAGCTGTGTACCTCCATCTGGATAGCTATGAGTTTTCTGGGCTGTATGGAAGAAACAATCAGGGCCTGCTAACAACTTCCAACAAAATATTCCCCCAGGCAGGAATTAACCAGGCTTTAAAGCTGCAAGGCCATTCAAGGCTAATGAAGGTGGCCAATTACAACCTTCACACCTGCCTCCAACAGACAAGAGTTCTTTCTCCCACCCTGGACCTTCCACAGATATATAAACCTCCCTTGCCTAGTTTCCATGCCTGCCAAAGATGTGGGTGAAACGTCAGGAGAGAATGCTTCTTGAACATGGCCATACAGCCCGGGAAACTCACAGCAACCCAGTGATTCTGGCCATGAAAGCCTTTGACAACATAATTCCATCTGCTCAGTTATGATGGTTTCATATCTTTGCATTAACAAATTCAGTAATAATAATTTTAGTGTATGTGCTGACCTCTTACCTTTTGTTAATTGTTACTACGTGGGATCCTATCTATATGCTTTTAAAATTATTTTTAATTGCATGTTTTAAAAATTATTAATATCATTGAACTGGCTTAAGAAAATTAGCCCAATCCCTACTTTTGCAGTTCAAAATGTCAGAAAAAACGATAGTATTGTTTTCTGTACCTGATGTTTATAGCATCAAGATATTCATAATGAAATAGTTACAATTTGTTCAGGAAACTGATAGGGCCGTAAACTGGATAATTTTAAAAGTATTATCAAAATTAGAGAAAAGTATTTATTGACACCATAATTACCAAATTGAAACAAACCTTTTTTTCATGGCTCCTGAACCGCATGGATTTTATTACACAAAGGCACCATTTGTATTACCACTGACCCAAAGAATGCATTTTTTAAAAATAATCTTTTTATCTGTAATGATTGGAAGCAAGAAAGGGAGGATGACAATCCCACCTCCATGGCATCTTTCTTTGCTGTGATGGCAGCACAGAAGCAGCAAAGGGATCATGGCACAGGTAAGTCCTAGGACCATGGCACAATAAGGGGCTATTGATAGGTTTCGCCCATGGCTAACAAGAGATGGCTTTGTTGTGGGGAGGTGGCGGCCAGCAATGGGTACTAGACAATGTTATTCAGTTGGAACCATCACTAAAGATTGTGGCCCTGCTTCTATGCCAGAATAAAGGATTGTCAGATATGAAGGATTGTGGTGGTGTAGAATGAGGGCTGTTGCAGCAAGGTCATGCCAAAATATGCAGGGTCCTGATCAGGGAAAACATCCATAGTATGAAGCATAGCTCTTGTTGATGGGATAAAGTGTGGTTCTCTACAGTTGTGCATTTTAATTCAAAAGAATATTTGTTCCAAAATGTCATTAAGAGATAGGGTCATTATGTGAAAAAAATTGGCTACAGAAAAAAAAAAAGGAGCTCCCAGTGTCACAGCGGATTAAACCACTGAGCTGCTGAACTTGCTGACCGAAAAGTTGGCAGATCGAATCCGGGAAGCAGGGTGGGCTCCTGCTATTAGCCCCAGCTTCTGTCAACCTAGCAGTTAAAGAAAAGCAAATGTGAGTAGATAAATAGGTACCGCTCTAGTGGGAAAGTATCGGCCCTCCATGCAGCCATGCTAGCCACATGCTCTTGGAGGAATCTACGGACAACGCCAGCTTTTTGCCATAGAAATGGAGTTGAGTACCAACCCCCAAAGTCGGACATGACTAGACTTAATGTCAGGGGAAAACCTTTACCCTTTCCCTTTACCTACAGAAAAGAAATAATTACAAAAATATATAAAAAGCTCCTGGACTGGTCAACAGAAGAAGAGCAAATTAAGGATTGCATGGTCAAATGGGCAGCAAATATAGGGCAAACAATAAGACTGGAAGAGTGGGAAAAAATGGAATAAAAAATTAAAATATACATATTCATACGACTTGAAGGGAAAACTAATACAAGATGATGTACCAATAGTATTTAACAACACCTCAAGAACTTTCAAAATATTATCAAAATACTGCAGACAAATGTTGGAAGTGTGAAGAGAGTACTGGGACATTTTACTATATGTGGTGTTCATGTAAGAAAGTAAAAAATACTGGAAGGAAATATATAATAAAAATATTAAATATTTGTTTTCAATTTAAACCTGAGTACTTTCTACTTGGAATTATAGACTTCAAAATAGAGAAAAATGAGGATAAATTACTCCATTATTTAACAACAGCGGCCAGAATAACATATGCCCCAAAACGGAAATTAAATGATTTACCAACAACGGAACAATGGATACTAAAAGTGATTGATATAATGAAAATGGACATACTAACAGAGGCAATTATTCAAGATATACAGCAAAAAATAAAACAGATTGGTTTTTAATTATCCATTTTATTAAAGAAAAAATGAATTGGTTAGAAGAAATTATCTATTGAAGTAAAACATAGAAAATGAGATATGAAGAGGGAATAGCGATACAACAAAATTAGAGAACACAACAAAGAGGAATATCCATGGGAAGTTAATCCTATATTTTGTCTGTTTTTTTAAAAAAATATATTCTTTTCTTTTTCTCTTTCTTCTTTTTCCGCTTTTCCTTCTTATCAATTCTTTCTCAGGAGAGAACCTTTTTGAAAACTAAAGTGCCCCCTTTCAGTAGGAATGCAATGGAGGATAAAGCTCCAAATTTTCATGTGGTCCCTTAACCTCCCAGAGATTTACTTCTGGTATACACAGAGGTGTGCATACCCGATGTGTTTGATATGGTCCTTCTGTGACCAAGATATCAATGTTTCAAGTCACTTCTGCTGAGTCAAGTTAGTGGTTTTGAAATTAAAAAGTATACAGACAACGGGGCTGACGTTGCTTTCATTTTTCCCCAGCAGTGACATGAAAGGACAAAAAGCTGTGCAGATCATTAAACCTCTCATTGTATGCTACCAATGGCTCTGCTGTTTGAACTTCACCGATCATTGGAAACACAGTTTAAGTTAAACTGCAAGTAGAAGGAAATTATTTTAAAACGGAAATTTAGATTAAATTGAATGCTGCTACTTAATCCTTTTTACACCACAGACAGACAAAGCCAGGTGCTAATTAAGGGCAGTACTGTATACTGTAAATTTAATTGTCTCATGTAACACTACTTTGAACAAATCCTCTGTAGCCACATAGAAGAGTCCATTAATAGAAACTGATTTTGAGCAAGCACAATAGCCCCAGTCTTGGGGACAAAGTAATCTTCCTTTCAATGACCATTAATACTATTTTCATAACTCTACCCATTAGGATACTGAACTTCTGAATGCTCAAGTATTTTAAAATTCTTAAAACTATCAGGTGGTTATCAGAAAATTCTTAAAATAATCAGGTGATTATATCATTGTTATCAGAAAACACATGACACTCTCAATTGACAAACTTGTTTAGATTTCGAGGACTTTCAGTTGGAAAAAAATAAACAGTAGTTTATAGTCAACAAAAGTTAACAATATGAGGAGAGTTAGAGAGGCAATCGTTGTCTTAAGATAGATTTATACTTTCTACTGAAAACAGAATGTATTGACAAATGTGGAAAATCTCATTTTTCTTGTAAATTGATGTAGCATCAGTTAGCCAAGTATCAATGTGATGTTCCTTGCTTCATTTGGCAATATATGAGGCTGTAATGTACGTAGATACAGATATTCACTGCCTTGAGATCTGTTGTCTTAAGTAGTTCACTGGAAACTCAATGAAGATCTCTTTATGTAGGAAGCCTCTTCATATTCCTGTAATGACTACATTTAATTTTCAAATATTAAGTTGAAGGGTGTGTGCATTTTTTCTGAATTAAAATTAGACTACACATTTTCTGTCTTTTCACAGTGTCTATATTTATTTTCTTTTATAAAGCACAGAGTTTGATTTTTATTTAAAACAAAAACAAAAACACCAGGAGTTACTTGAGTTCAATGTAGTTTCCACTTAATGTGTTCCAGTGGCATTTAATACTTAATATTTAAATAAAAAGGTAAACGAGAATGGTAGAAATTTGGCAAATCTCAATTAAAAAGTGCTGGATTTTTTTGGAACTTTAACAAAGGTAGTGAAGGCCTGGAATAAAAAACTAGCACAATAACATGTGGTCTTTGGAATTTCTTTTTAAGTGACGAAGTGCCAAAATGTGTCATATAAAATCTCTAGATCTTTACACTTTTTTTAAAAAAGAACACATACACTTGAATGACATTATACCTATTACGAGGCACATAAAATCTATCTGATACTGAGTTTAAATCTGTAGAAATTTGGGCCAACATATTTCAAGATATGTAGCAGCTGACAAACTATGACAAACTAGTATAACGTGAAGAGGACATAAAACTTTACTAAAACAGGTATAACAACATCACGAGGTGAATGAAGGTATTTCTCAGAAGCGTTTCCTCCATACCTCTACAAAAACCATCAGAAACAATCCATAGATTTTTTTTTCCAAAATACATACTGCACATCATTTTCATAGTTTTATATTCATATTTCATATTTTTACAACCTTAAGGCTTCTAACAATAAACCCAGAATGATATTTCAATATTGTTCTGGTGGTGAATAAAAATGTGATACCCTTATCAACTCTGAAGTGCTGTACTAAAAAGTGGCAAGATACACGTCTTCCAGAAGCACCATAATTAAGAAAAGGACTTTACCAACACCACAATTGATGAATTATAGGAAAGGCCCAGAATATTTTGCATTGCAGTTTGGTTTCATAAAACAATGAGATAGTTTAATTAAGGCCATTAGTTAGCTTTGAACCAACAATGTTAGAACTTTTTGAGCAATGATTGTATTTATGTGAAAAAAGGCAGCTTGTCTTTACCATTTAATGGGGTATATGGTATTGCTTGATGTATACAGAAATATTAAAGTGTTCACTATTTCCATTGTCAAAATGTGAGAATCAGATATGGATTGTTACTCATATGCCAGATGGACTTTCCTAATACTCTTAACAGATTGACTTGGTATAAAAGTTCATGTTCTTATTTTCCAAGCAACTGACTCTTACAAAGTTTAAAAGGCACTGTAAAATAGGGAGTAGCTTCCATTACTTAATATCAATCCTAGAAAGGCTTATGTGGGTTGCCAGGTGTCTCACAAAGACATTTTGTTGGTATTCCGTTATTGAACAGGGTTTTGAAAGAAGCAGAAAAGAGGCAAAAAGAAAGGTAAATTAAAAGAGAAATAAGCAACAACAAAAACAGTGCTTATCAAAATGAACTCTTCCACTCAGGATGATAATTTCTATACTGAAACTGCACTGTGAAGGGTAAAATATGGGACAGTCTTTCCTACTGACTTTTCTCCACAAATAATAGCCTTTTTGCTGGACACAAGCTTTCAGACTGTGCTACATAGTTCATAACACAGACTTGATGTACAAGGCAATTTTAAAGTCTTGCTTGACAAGAAAAAAGTGTAAACACCCTGAAGTGTCACCAACTCAAAATAAAACAATACCACCAAAGGATTGTCACGATGAAGCACCATAGCAGCTGTCCAACAAGAAGAGCAAGAACCTTGCTGGGCTCTCACATAGTGTGTCAACGCAAGATAAAAATGTAATTAACAGCACTGAAATTTACTCTCTGCCTTCAGAGTATCTGAGTCCAGCTTCAGTTTTCCCACATCATTCTCCTCATTGGGAAAGGCTTTGAGGTTTGCAAGGATGTTTTCCACCAAAAACCGAGCAGCTTCATCAATGTTGATATTATCCTGGAAAAACAAGACGATATATCAATGCTTTCTTGCACAGAAGAATTCAGATAGTCCAAAACACCACTGCTTCAACATGCAAGTATTCAACACATGTGCTGTTATGTTCATTACAGACACTTCTGTAAAATCTAAGAGCCATAAACAAAGCCTGGATATTTATGAATTATGACTGAATATCATTAGTGACTTTTTAAAAAATCCACATTGGCATTCCTAACACATAACAGGAATGAGGCTTGTTCACCAACAGCTAGAAACCCCCTGAAGCCATCTTATCACAGATGTGACTGAATATAAAAATGAGAAATAAAAGTATGGTAAATAAAACAAATCAACTCATTGGAATCAAGGCACCAGCTAAATCCAGCAAAAAGGAGTATCTTAAAAGCCAAGGGACTTCATAATAAAAATCATAGTCTTACACTGGTTTTGGTGTTGAGAGCTAGCACAGTAGAAGGATTTAAATGAACCTAGGAGATTACATTTTGAATCCTTACACAAGTGGCCTTTTAACTTTTCCCATTTGCAACCTCTTTCTGCCTAAGAAATTTTGTGACCCCTTTCCACCCAAGAAAGTTTTATGCAATCTCAAGTATATAGAATGCTGCCCTGCAGACTAGGACGCGGAACAATGGCTTCAAACTACAGGAAAGGAGATTCCACCTGAACATCAGGAAGAACTTCCTCACTGTGAGAGCTGTTCTGCAGAAGAACTCTCTCCCCCGGACTGTGGTGGAGGTTCCTTCTTTGGAGGCTTTTAAGCAGAGGCTGGATGGCCATCTGTCGGGGGTGCTTTGAATGCGATTTCCTGCTTCTTAGCGGGGGGTTGGACTGGATGGCCCATGAGGTCTCTTCCAACTCTACTATTCTATGATTATATGATCCTATGATTCTATGAATAGGTATAAAATCAAACATTTAGTAATAATGAACCATTATTTGCAAGGCTTGCTAAACAGGCTGATTTTTTTATGAACTACAGCTGAAGTACCTTCTGCAGAGTCGACTATAAACACTGCATTTTGTTGCTAGCAGATTTGTGTAAATCAGGGGTCCCCAAACTAAGGCCCGGGGGCCGGATGCGGCCCTCCAAGGTCACTTACCTGCCCCCCACTCTCAGTTTTAGACTTAGGTTTGCCCAAAGTCTGAAATGTCTTGAAGGCATACAACAGTCCTAATTAACTTGACTATCTCATTGGCCAGAAGCAGGCCCACACTTCCCATTGAAATACGGATAGGTTTATGTTGGTTAAAATTGTTTTCATTTTTAAATATTGTATTGTTCTTTTATTGTTGCTGGGTTTTTTGCACTACAAATAAGACATGTGCAGTGTGCAAAAGGAATTTATTTGTATTTTTTTTCAAATGATAATTCGGCCCCTCAAAAGTCTGAGGAACCATGAACCGGCCCTCCACTTAAAAAGTTGCTTGCTTCCTCTGAATAAATCTTGCCACCCCCCCCCCCCCCCCCATTATCATAGGGTCACCATTACTTCTGAGTTAGTTCAAGGCACACAAAAACAACTGCAACAATCAATATACAGTGCAGCAATATTATTTTAAAGTGCTTGTCAATTTGTCCATATACATTTTTATCACATACCAATATATTGAACAGCTGCTTAACAAACAAATGTTATTTTGCAGATACTGTACGTATTATCCCCCACAAGATTTTATTTTAGAACACACAAATTTTTGTATACTTTTTGAGATTTGAAAACACACATTTAGAAAAAAAAAATTACATATGCAAAGTCAAACATCACTGAAATATTTCCCTTTATGGGATTGTGAATTTAGTTGTGAGTAGTTATTTAGATTATTGTTCAAAGAAGGCAGACATGTGATTACCATTTCTTTTAAGAGTCACATGCAACTCTGCTTGTTGCCCTTTCAGATTGCAACCAAAAGAACAGTAGGACTATAAGGCTGGCTCTAGACTTCCTGAAATGTATTTAGGTGTTCTTTCTATATGACTAAACACATGAACATCAGAAATTACACAATTATGTAGCAAAAAGAAAATGTGTCATAGTAAATCAACCCTACACACAGAAGTTGCATTTATATAAAAAAAAAGTTAGATGGAAAAGTAAAATGAAGACTTGAACAGATTAATTAATTTATTATTTCCTTCGCTCTAAAGAAGATTACATTAACTTGTTTATGTTCATTTGATCATTACTACATTTTAAAACCAAATAATGAAAAATTCGCCTGACAACTATGCCAAGAAATGTGAGACCAAAATGATGTCTATATGGCAGATGTCAGAGTTAGTATTTCTCTGCTCATTGCTAACATTTCACAGTCTACTCCTGTACTCATTCAAAGCTCCACTTCTTTGCAGCCAAGCTGTTACAAAAACCACAGGAAAACACTGCAAACTGCATAAAAGCCTCATCAGATCGATAAAACTTCAGATTTGCTCACTGAATCAAGAAACTGATATGAAAACTTGTCTAGCAAACTAGAAATGATCTTAAGTTTGTACACGCAGTAACCTCCAGAGAATTCGGCTTTTTACATAACCAAAAACATATTGTCCTTTTTGATAAAATACTTTGTTATTGCTACTATTTGCCCTTAAGTCAACTTCAACTTATGATAATCCTATGAATGAAAGACCCCCAACAGCTCTGGTCATTAATTGCCTTGTTCAGTTTCTTCAATTTCAGGCCTGCAGCTTCCTTGTTTGAGTCCAATTTCTAATGTAATCATCCTCTTTTCCTACTGCCTTTCACTTTAACAGGCATCATCATCTTTTTCAACAAAGTTACATTGTCACATGATATGTTCAAGGTGTGACAGCCTCAGATAAATAATCTGGGCTTCTAATGAGAGTTCAGGCATGATGTGCTCTATGACACAATTATTTGCCTTAGTAGTATCTGTAGAACTTTCCTTCAGCACAACATTTTAAATGAGATAAAAATGAGTAGAGGAGGAGTAATGTGTCTCTGAAAAAGCGCTATTGGAAAAAATCAAGAATTTAAATGGGCATTATTACCATTCTGTTGAAACAAAGTTATAAAAGGCAAAAACTTGGCTTTTAATGGAATTGAATGCGATGTTCATAATATTTGCCACCATATTCAAATGTCAATCCACAATATGACACAATGAAGGAAATCAATAGTGAAGAGGAGTTTGGGGTCCATATTGGTACAAGCTTGTTTAAAACTGCTCCCTAATGTCGCGTAGCGAGGTAGTCCAGCAGTTCCTTAAAACTGCTTCAAACCAATTTAACCACTACAGATTAGAAATAAAGGTAAAGATTATATTTATAGGTTAGTAAGTTATTGATCCCCCCCCCCCCCGTGGTGCAGCAGGCTAAACTGCTGAGCTGCTGACCGAAAAGTTGGCGGTTTGAATCCGGGGAGCGGGGTGAGCTCCCGCTGTTAGGCTTAGCTTCTGCCAACCTAGCAGTTCGAAAACTATGTGTAGATCAATAGGTACCGCTTTTATGGCAAGGTAACAATGCTCCATGTAGTCATGGTGGCCACATGACCTAGGAGATGTCTACTGACAATGCCTGCTCTTTGGCTTAGAAATGGAGATGAGCACCATCCCCTAGAGTCAGATACAACTAGACTTAATGTCAAGGGAAACCTTTACCTTAAGTTATGCAGACTACTGAGTAACTCTGTAAACTAATATTATTTACTACAAAAGCATATTACAATAATGAGATTATTTAGAATGCTTCTTACCTTAGCAGAAGTTTCAAACCACCCAACAAAACCTCCATCTTTACAGAACTGATCCATCTGTGATGCATTTGGGCCACTGTCTTTCTTCTGGTCACATTTGTTGGCAAGGAGAACTGCAGGGATTGGGCTACCATTTGGCAGAAGCACTTTACTGTCCAAATCATGTTTCCATTTGGAAACTGCCTCAAACGTTGATCCTCTTGTAACATCGAATACTACAAAAGCACCCACAGCTTCTTTATAGTACACTCGGGTCATATTGCCAAATCGTTCTTGACCTGGAAGACAAATGAGCAGGTGTTATAGATAATACTTCTAAGCACTGGGCTCCTTAAGGCAGTGAAAGCAAAATGCTTTTGCAAAATGTTTGTCCTAATATTTTGTTTAATATTGATGATCAAGGTATAAAGGACTCTTAGTTACCTCTGGGGTTTGATTCCAGGACATACATGGACACACGCAAGCATATCAAAATCTAGAAATGCTCAAGGCCCATTATAAACAATACTGTAGTGAACTGGTATCCCTTAAATAAAATGGCAAAATCAAAATATACTTCGATTTTTCTATACGCACTTATATACTGTGGTTGGTTAAATATGTGCATGTCTTCATCAGCCAAAATATTGTGGCATTATAAAGAACTATTTTTGACATGTTGAATCTCACCTTTAAGGGTTTTCATAGGTAATAGGGAAGAAGAGAGAACTCTGTCCTAATGATAATTGATTATTCATCTCCATTGCTGTACCAACAACAGTTTACAAATCAAAAGACACTAATTATCATAATACCACTGCTTCCTAAATATCTGTGCAAAATTTGCTGCTTGGAAAAAAGGTCTAGATGTGCTGGAATTCCCATGCAACCACAAAGAACTTTCCTTCTGGGACTATATGGTGGAGAATCTTTGAGATCCACATTCAAACAATCCACCAGCCTCCCTGTAACTCCTTTGCATCCTTATAGCTCTTTGTCTGAATCAGTATGACTTCAGAATCAAATTGATTCTTTTCTTCAACTTTCAACTTCAACTTTCCTCTTATTGTTCCAAATCTGGACACCACCAAAATTTACTATCAAGCTCAACTCTACAGCAACTGAAACATACAAACCTACCTACGGATCAATCATCTAAGCAAAATTAATATTTCAGAGAAGAAATGTTTTGTAAGTGTTTATTATTCTACTAAAATATTCATGTAGCCTATTACAAAAGATTAATGTAACTGCCATTTGTGTAACAACTTATCCACAGTTCCTCAAGAATCCCAGTTCAAAAACAGGCAGGTACAATGCAAGCGCTGCTCTTCTTAGAAGCTCTGAGTCAACAAGCACAGAGACAAAGGTGTCAAAGTAACAAAGGTCAGCTTGTTTCCTAATTGCATACTGTTTTAAAGTAAACAGTGACCACATGTATAATTAAGGAATGAGTCCTTCAAAATCCCTCCAGATAACATGTCAAGGCAGTAAGCAGATAAACTGCTAGCCTTTAGAGATTTGAATCGTGAGGTCCTCCAGTTGTCTTGGACTGCAACTCCCAACATTTATCACCACTGGTTATGTTGTCTACAATGTCTAGGACTGCTGAGAGCTGTGATCTAACATCATGATTGTCTGCTTGAAAGCCCCCCTTTCAAAACAATTAACAACCCCCTCCCCCATACGATTATTTTTAAAATGACCCAAGGGTCTTCACTTATTTATTTGTTTTCCCTAGCAGGATTTAAGGTGGCTTACAATGTAAAATTTAAAAAAATGATCATAATATTAAAGTGCAATTACAAGCAACACACTTGCAAAAATATTAATTACAACACAGATTGTAACTGATCTGTACTGGATAGTGGCAGGTGAGCAAGCTATGCATCTTCCTTTAAGGCCTTGTATGGCTTGTATGTTGGACTCTGGTGAACAGGATTCAATTCTTTACTCATCCAAGAAAACCTACTAGCTGTCATTGGGTAAGTCACACTCTCTCAGACCCAGAAACCTCTGTGATAGGTTCAACCATAAATTGGAAAGATGTGAATGCACACAATAAAAGCAAAAGAGCATATGAATAACAGGATAGGCATCTGTATTGGTTAAATTATCCATGTAACATAAGTTATACTATGAAGTGCTCAACCTATGTATTAGTCTAAAACAGGAAGGATTGTCACCTACCGACTTTGTCCTTTTACTGTCTACATCATATGCAAGATTAGTCTCCACAAAAAGATCTGACATTTTAAAAACCGAGTAAAGGGGTATTTTGCTCCCCATCTTTAAAGCGATACTCAGCATGAAACCTGTTTTTCTGAAAGTTTGATTCTGTTCATTTAAGTCTTATTTGTTTACATTCCTGTTGCTACCAGTATAATTATTACAAGCCACTACTATTGTTAGCAGTCAGTATTTTCATCTTGTATTTGCTCATTTTTCTATGGGAATATCACAGAATCTCTTGCATTTCACAGCCCCTCATCTTATACCTATGCATCTACTGAGAAGGTAACATTTCACACAGCTTTAAGATAGATTCTAGTTGAATGAAAGCTTAAGACATCAGAAAAGTGTTTGTCTTTCAAGCGCTACTTTGAGATCCTTGTTTGAGACTAATATAGCTAGCCTTCTGAAATGTGTCTAGGAATAATTACGAAAATGTATGTTCTAATTTCAGATGGGAAAACAGAAATAGCCCTCAAGCATCTTAAAACAAAAGCCCTAAATCCCATTCTAGAGTAAACCCACAGAATGGGAACCTGGTAAATCCAAAATTATGTACATTTCATTGATGTGAAAAAGTCTAGTTTTGTTTGTAATTAACAGTGAGTTTTAGACTTAATTATTCTAGGAAAAAATTTCATCAGATGAGAGGGGTGCTATCTGGAGTCTCACATATCTATGCAGGACACTTGCTTAGGAGCAGGATTTTAGACAGATTAGTGGGAAATTAAATGCAGAAAAAGTGATCTTCATTATATTATCATCATCATCATCATCATTATTTACTATTTGTAAAACTATGTTAATAAGTATGATGGCAGATTGTAAACAAAGCCAGTGAAAAAACCTCTGGTGATGTAAGGGCAGATATGTATTTAAGGATTATGCATTGAATATTGTAAATACTTAAGTCATGAGTTTTTGTTCAACAAGTCTGAACAAATGTAGCTGTACTGAAGGGCTTGGATGTAAACAATTTTATGATGTGATCTGGGTGGAAACTAGAAGCATGTAGATGAGACTTTGTAATTTGAGTGTTTATATCATGTATCCTTCCAATAAAAACTTTAACAGGTCAAGTGGAAAAAAACCAAAACAAGGCAAGGGAAAAATTTACTGAAGTCCAGATGTAGAAAAGAAAATAAAGGAGCACTAATTGTTAATACTTATAGCTCCCAGGTGCAGGCACATCTGTACCATCAGTAAATTATAGTCCATTTTGGACAGTGACATTTTCTTTTCATAGGTCTTATACGGTCAGCTTGTGCCCTCTGCTGGCCCCCAGAAAGCCCACCAATCTTGAATGATTACTTACTAGCAACAAGCCAGACCATACAGAGACTAGCCCAGCATGATCCAATTTTTAAGCCAGGAGCACAGTACAATCCACATCAGTCCGAACATCAGGGGCTCATGCAATTGCCTATTTTATGATATGATAAATGCCATCTTCTGTCAGCAATATTCCTCTCTGTGCAACATGAGATACAATCCTCACACAAAAGAATAAAGACATCAGGAATGGCACTACTAAAAAACCTGATGAACAGTTCAGTTTCTCTAGAGACTATCACTGACCTGAAATTAGTGACTATTGAGCAAAAATACTTCAATGAAACTTAGAGGGAAAGCCTGCTGGCTGTTAAAAAGTTCCAGTTTATTACCAGTAATCTGAAATTAGGAAATATTCTGGTGTCAGGCTACATGTGTTAAATTGTCTCACCTAGAGCCAGAATACAGTGTTCCCTCACTACTTCATGGCTCACTTTTTGCAGATTCACTGTTTCGCAGTTTTTCAATAAACTCTAAAAGACTATTATAAATCATAAAAATTACAATTTACAGCCTAAGGAAGGGAGGAAGGAGAAGCCGAAGGGAGAGAAAAGGAGCCTAAGTGGCAACGGGTGGAGAAGGAGGCGACTTATCAAAACACGATTGGTTGATAAAGACTTAAAATAGTGTATAACTACTAAAATTGTGTATAAATATTAAAATAAATATAGCATCCCTACTTCGCGGATTTTCACTTATTGCTGGTGGTCCTGGAACTTAACCCCAGCAATAAGTGAAGGAACACTGTAGTTGCATTATTGGCTATAGTTTTCTGAACAGTCACTGAACTCAGTGGACCTATTTCTCATACATGGGATATGGACTGTTAGCTTTTTTTTTTTTATTCAGGGGTCTTAAATGAATTTGAGACAAATCTGTTGTTTTAGCCTAAATGGCGAAGTTTGATTCTAAAAGTCTTCAAGCCAGTACCTTCCAATACTATATTTCTATCCTTCTTTTCAGACAAAAATTATCTTCTAGCTCAATGCCACAGAGACATTCAGCAGTAACAAGCTAGTCCTGATAAATCATCTTTCCATCACAATTATTCAATTTTCATGAACCTATATGTAGCCTTCCCATCAGCTGAGAATTACTACTATGAACAGAGAAAAATGGACAGGAATCTTACATTGAGATGGCATGTTAAGTTTTAATCAATATTCTATATAAGCTTCAGTGTCTGGGAAAGCAGCTGAACCACAGATCTTTCAAAATAATTGCAAGAAATCTGAAAAAAACTTGTGTAAAGCTCAGAAGTCCAAAAGTATGTTGACAATGAGTGATTGTTCAAGGTAATGAACATTTCCTCAAACACTGTGGAAGATTTGCTTGAAAAAGCAGAGATTTAGATGTAAACATGAAGTGGCTGGAATAACATGTCAATGCCAATTTACTCTTGCTTGGATGTATACACGAGCACATTCCATACACAGTAGACTGTGCTTACTACATTGGATTTGCCTGGTCAATACACATTAGACTGGAACATGGCAAGAAGCTGAAGTCACACTTTCCATTTAACTTGCATTTACAGCATCCTTTGCATGACTTCAGCATTTCTGGGCTTTAAGAAATCAAATGGGAGACATAACCATATTTCAGAGAAAATAATTTACCCATTGTTTTTCAAGACACAGCCTAGTTATATGGTATCTCCCTCAAGCACTATAATCACAATCATACAACATTCACAAGTCAAACAAGCAACATACAGTTGAAGTATAAATATCAACTCGGTCCCGTTTTTTTTACACAGGAGATACTCTGTAAAATAGCATCTACAAGGAAATGGTGTCAGGTAAAAGAAAAAAATCTGTACCATATTAATACTTCATTATTGGCAAATGTTAATCAATATGAAATGCTTATACTTGCTTTGCAGCATGCATTCTTAAAATTAGTATCGTGTTTTGTATTACTGCATGCAAGTATGACGGCATTTTGAGAGAATTGTTGTCATGATGTGGACTTTTAGCTTGACTTTTCACAATGTGTTTAAGTAGCTACACTGAGTAAAACCCATTTATATGCATTCTTTCTACTGCTGTTTTATTCCCCTTCTGATGATGGTTTGTAGATAAAAGTGGGTTCAGGGGTGAGGGGTCTTTGCAGAAGGCAAGGGGTTGATGTGTGTTCGTGTGCTGGGTGCTGTGTATTGGTAAAGATTCTTGTAGACTTGCTGCCTGTTTCGTGTTCGGCATTAGATTTGGATCTGCAGTTTGGACCTGGACCAGTTTGGCTAAAGACGCTGCTTCTGCGGACACTGGAGCAACGCTGTTTTGGATTTCTCCCGCTTCGGATTTCTCCCACTTCGACCCTGGACTTTGGCTGATGATGCTTCTCTTCCTGCGACTCCTTTTGTTAACCATTTGTGTACTGTGCCCTTTTGTTTTGCCTCATAGCACTTTGTTTGACTTGTTGCTCTTTGCATCCAGGTAATCTGGATTATCTTTCTGTTTACCTTTTGGACCAGATCTGGTTTGTTTTGTTTTTTTTAGTTTTGACCAGTGGAACTGCATTTTAGTTTCTCTGCGTCCCTTTTCTTTTGTTTTAATAAACTCTGTTTTGAAGCCACTTTTAAGTCTGGCCCTTTAAGGCGTCTGTGATTCCAACATATGGAGTGCCAGCACAGAGGGCACGGGTCCTGTTTCACATGATACCATGAATGGGACCAGCAGTGTGAATACATTATCTGGTTCTCCATAAATAGCTTTTTCTATGTGAACTACCACCGAACAAGGCCTACATCTGCAGTAAGGAGTGGCATCAACATCCAACCATCTGTTAAAAACATCATTGCTTACAGGCAAAATGTAACATTCCCGTCTAGTGTGACTTATCTGGACATTTTAGCCCCACCCTGGATGAAAGTGACAATGAGCTCCAAGGAGCAGCAGTTACAACAGCACAGTAACACACAGTATTCCAAAGACTCTCCCTCCCTCCCTCCCTCTCTCTCATTACATTCCCCTTCTCCATCTGCTCTCCGCAATTCCTTGGGAATCAGCCAAGTCTATACAGTGAACCTCACTACTCTTCACATGGCTGTGTGGCATTTCACAGCCTGTACTGAGCAGCCTTTTTCTGGTCCATTAACTGTTCTGCATCGTATTTACAGAAACAAAATAAAATCCCAAATGTTAACCTAACCTCTGAACTGGTAAGTAAGCATGCCAAAGCACAACCTCATTCTTTTTTTTTTTTTTTTTTTGCCTGATGAAAATTTCAAAAGCCTACTGAAGTTCTGAAGCAACACAGAAACACTGGCTAGAACAGTTACAAGAATGACCCAATTTACACAGAAGAGTGTTGTAACTTCTAATATGCCACTTCCTCTCTGTTTTTCTAATGAGATAGAAAAAAACTGCTATATTTTAGAAAGCATTTGGCATTTCTGTGTCCTGGAGAAGAACTGCAAGGCAAAAATTAATAAGGATCTTTTCTGCCATCAGGTTCATTCACTTCTTTGCCAAAAATCCACATGAATAGGGGTTTTGTTTTGTTTTTTTCCCCCAAGTTCAATCAATAAGCTGTACAAAACTGTTCAAGTCCCTACTTTGTAACTCAAAATGTATTAAGAATTCTTTCCCACTATTATAGGCATACTATTTGCAGCAATGGCAAAGGCTCGGAAAGAACAAGCCGGAAGAATCAGCAACCTTACAGGGTTGGTTGACTTAGCTTTTGGGAAGTAAGGTAAGACAGTTCCAGACTTTAAGATCTAACTGTATTTGCATGCAATGAAGAGTCGAAATCCCATAGAATTTCCCTTCTGAGGGATAGATTTCTCTCACTTCCTGTTGTCTCACCTGTGTGTGTCATTTGTAAGTCAGATGTTTGTAACTTGGAGGCTCTCTGTAGTCTGAATCCATGTTAGGTTTTTGGCCATTTCTGGCTACTTTATTAAGGAATAAGCAAAGCATAGCCTGCAAGTCATACGGTACACCTCATAACTTACTCTTACTCCCAATGTTTGTTAATAAAACAAGATCAACAAACCCAATAAGGGTTATTAAAATAATTTCACTATCTTTTTGGTTTTTCGTGACATACTTGTTTGTGTGTGTATGTGGGGGGGGGGGAGTTGTTATGTGATTGATTTTTTAAAAAGATTCTAGAAGTGCTATCCTCTAAGGTCCAGAAAGTATGGAAATTCCTCGGGTAAATGGGTACTGTACTTTTGCTTTAGCTGAGAGGAGTCAAACAGGAGTGAATGGGGAACATGTTCTTGCTTGCAACCTGGATTCTCTGGATTTGTGACTTTTTGTTTCATGCAAAACCATCACTCTCTGTACCTGAGAAACAGGTCCATCTTCTCCAAGAGTCTTTACATGCATGCTGCCTAATATACCTTCAAAGTTTACATTCTGGCTTTTTCTTACTGTTCTTTGCTTACGAATCTACATACAGGAGTCCATAAGCATGGTGGTAGTCAGTACCATAATGATACATTTAGGACACACTAACAAGTAATCAGTGGTCCATTTGGTTTCAGGCTTGGGATGGAGCTGCACCAGGGTGCCATCTGGGTTAGAGTATCATATCCCACTACTCATTATTAATGTCTCATTATGGACTTCTGCACTTCACACCATTAACAAATATTTTCTAATCCCAATAGGGTCTTTCTCTATTTCCAAATGTGAAGGGGAAACAACATGGCTTTACATGGGAAAACATAAACTTCTTTTGTTTCGCCTTGGTCTTCCTCCAAAAGAAAACACTGATGTTATGACGGTTACATAATATATATTGTTCCCCACGAATCCAATGCCCTAGGGAATAGATTATGATTAAAGACTAGGGAAGATTTGTTTAAGGAGGCTGTCCATGGCCAAGTGATTCCTAGCCTACCGAATGTATTAGCATGGTGGGATTTTCCAAACACGCGCTTTGCAGAAATGACTTGGCAACATTGAAAAACCATATTAGAATAAAGGAGCACGTGTTTCATGGCTCCTATTTTGTTCAAATTCTGGTCTGTCAGGGTGGGGACAAAAATGCATTCCTTTCTCTAAATAAAGTTGGTTTTTAATTCTAATTTCTTATATAATTATTGGGAAAGCAGATTCACTTTCACATGACCATATCCAATTGCCTACCATGAACTTGGAAAAATAAAGTTGTTTATTATTATTATTATTATTATTATTATTATTATTATTATTATTATTATTATTAGGTTAGTACTTGGATGTGATAGTCAACAAATATGTAGAAAGGGATAAACCATATGTGAAAACCCCCTATGTAATTTGGTGCACACAAATACTATAGAAGGACCTAAAACCTCTAAATTCACCATATCCCTTCTGATCATGGAAGCTAAGCAGGATAAGCACTGGTTAGTACTTGGATGGGAAACTGGCAGTGAATATTAGTTGCTTTAGACTATACGTCAGAGGAAGGAACTCGCAAAACCATCTCAGACTATGTATTGCCTAGGAAAACACTGAAATTCATGGAGCCACCATAAGCTGACTTGAAGAAACATGCAGTTCTATTTCATCCTATCTCCCCGAAGGGACTCAGGGCGGATTCCAACAAACAACGGCATACATTCAATGCCTTCATAAAACAGATTGATATTGGCATAAAATCCCAAGAAGACCCCACATATGAAAACAGTATTTAAAAACTAACATCAAATTAAACCTAATATCAGTGAATTGAACATAACATTGATAAATTAAACCAATACAGTCAGACAGAATCAAACAAGAATTATATAGTGACTTAAAATCTAAATAAATGTTCACAGTAATTTACAAAAGCCAACTGAAGTTCAACACAGTTGTGCGGGTTGGATAATGTAGTCTATGGTGGTAAATTGGTCTGAGATAGACTAACAGAAACTAGATACAGCATAGTTCTCAATCAGGATCCTCCTCTCCATATGCTAATGAGCAGAGGTAGATCTTTATTTGTTTTTTGAAGGAGAGGAGGGACAGGGCCAGCCTTATTTCTTTAGCGAGGGAGTTCCGGAGGTGGGGGCGGCCACAGAGAAGGCCCTCTCTCTCATTCCCACCAGTCATACTTGAGATGGGGGTGGGACCAAGAGCAGGGCCCGCTCCGCTGACCGCAGTGACCTGTCTGGTTTGTAAGAGGAGATGCAATCAGTCAAGTAACCTGGACCCGAGCCGTTAAGGGCTTTAAAGGTAATGACCAGCACACTGTATTTAGCCTGGAAGCAGACCGGCAACCAGTGGAGCTGCCGCAACATGGGAGTGGATCTCTCCCTATACGGAGATCCTGTTAGCAATCTGGCTGCCAATCTCTGAACCAGTTGAAGCTCCTGAACTATCTTCAAAGACAGCCCTATTAGAGAGCATTGCAGTAGTTCAAGCGGGTTGTGACTAAGGTGTGGACTACCATGGCCAGATCGGGTGTCTCAAGGTATGCTCATCACATAAGTTTTAATTGTGCAAAGGTGCTTCTGGCCATCACCGACACCTGGGGTTCCAGGGTCAGCGATGAGTCCAGGAGCACCCCCAGACTGCACACCTGTGTCTTCAGGGGGAGTGTGATCCATCCAACATAGGCTGTAACCCCATACCCTGATCCGCCTTCCGACTGACCAGGAGTACCTCTGTCTTGTCTGGATTTAATTTCAGCTTATTAGCCCTTATCCAGTCTATCACTGATGACAGGTCCTGGTTTAGGGACAGTGTTTTGGGTAACATGTTCTAGCTTGTAACCTGGATTCTATGGATTTGTGACTTTTTGATATTAGGTGGAAAGGGTAATAGAGTTGAGTGCTGTCCGCATAAATTTGAAACCGAACTCCAAAATTCCAGATGATCTCTGCCAGTGGTTTCATGTAAATATAGAACAGCATCTGGGGCAGAATTGAACCCTGGGGGACAGAATTGAACCCTGAGGGACCCCACAGACCAATGGTCAGAGAGTCAAACAGGAGTCTCCCTGCTCCACCTTCTGGATTTGACCCTCCAGGAAGACGCAGAGCCACGGTAAAACAGTGTCCCCAAGTCCCATCCCAGACTAACCTTGCTTAGTTTCCATGATCAGACAAAATCTGGTGCCTTTTAGGTTTTTAAACTTTAGAGAATTGCTAATGTTGTTTTACCAGAGAATTTCACATAACACAGTTATAGAGCTATGCTTCCACTTTAACTGCTGTGGCTCCACATCCAATGGAGTCTGTATCTTGCAGTGTAGGAAGAAACACCTGGAGTTCTCAGCCAGTGATCCTTCCTGCCTCACCAAACAACAAACTGCAGAATCTGACAGGATGCAACCATGAAAGTTAACATGAAATCATAGCACTGTACTTGTGTAGGGTGAAAAAAACTTCAGTACCATTCAACAATTCCTTGGAAAATTCGGTCTCTGAACTCCTCAGATCCTGGAACTCTTTCATGAGACCCTAATATGACACTGTGGGAATCCACTTTAGCTACTAAGGTTCCATGATATGAAATCCTAAGATTCACAGCTTAGAGCAGTGGTTCTCAACCTGTGGGTCCCCAGGTGTTTTGGCCTACAACTCCAAGAAATCCCAGCTAGTTTACCAACTGTTAGGATTTCTGGGAGTTGAAGGCCAAAACATATGGGGACCCACAGATTGAGAACCACTGGTTTGGAGAGTCAGTGTAGTTGCAGTGATTTTAGATTTGGAATAGTACATTGGGAGACCAGCGTTTGAAACCCCACTCAGTTGTAGAAGCCTACCAAGTGACTTTGGGCAAGTTACAGTCTTTCAGCTTCAAGGGGAGTGGAGGAGAGGGAATTGCATGTCCCCCTCTAAAAATACATTAATTTAAATGGTGAATAGGGAGTTCTTTTTCAAACACCCTGTATATTGCCAAGAAAACCTATGATATGTTTAATTTATGGTGACTCTAATGTGAACCTAACAATTTTGAATCCACAGCCAAAAAGCTGTAATCTGTCACCAAACAACAGCCCCTAGTATTTCAGTGAAGGCAGCTATGGAATCATTATGTAGGGTAAAAGAGGATTCAGCATACTGTACAGATTTATCCAGTTGGTGTGGTCTTGTGCTATTCCCCATTGCTTGTAGCTAATTGAATAAGCCATATATAGCTTGTATTTTTTAATTAACAGTTTGTTGAAAAAAATCAAGTGAAGTCTACTCCTCCATACCATTTTGCTCCTGCTTTAGGCTAAATATAAGTTTACTCCATAGTCCACATATTATCCAGTCTGACATTCCAAAGCAACAAGAGTTTCACAGGTAACCTTTATCTAGCCATAACATATGTCAGAGGTGAGCAGACTTCAAGTTTGTGGTGCCTATATGGTTGTTTTTACTATGATCCTGAGATCTAATAATTGAAATTTTTAGCAAATGGAATAGCAATTGTGCCTCCAGGAATTTTTGATGAACCCAAATAGAGTTCACAGTCCTACTCCACATACATTATTTAATCAATGTCATATGGAAGGAGGTTGGGGGAAAATATTTCTGCTATTGTTACACAATAGGGAGTCAGAAATCCTTGCTGATCTGCTCCAAACTATGCAAAGATTGACCAACAGATGAACTCACCTCCTGCCCACCCCTTGTCTCTTATGGGTTAAGAGATTTGCTAATAACAATTAACCTTCACAAATATGGACTCTAGAAGACAAATAGTCATAAAGATAGAAGGTTATCAAGCCCAATTCCAAGCTCTTGTAAGGAGGACTGTCTCCATTCAGAGCCTGAAAAAGTTGTTTCTAGGGGACTTAACTTTCATATTCTCTTGAACAGCATGGACAATGGTAAGCTGGTTGGAGAATCAACTAAAGTAACTTTCCCAAGCACTGCCACATCATAGAAGACAAATGCCATAGGATTGTTCTTGAAGAATAGACAATATCTTAGTTAAGTGAGTCAAAACCTTACACAAAACATTATTATTTGATCATTTATTTTTCTGTATTACTTTATTTATATTCTACCGCCCCCGCCCAAATATGACACACAAAAACATGCTACAACAGAGATTAAAACAAAAAAGCTAAATAATATATGGCATCATCTACATTGTTTCCATCTACTTTACAAAAAGGATGCCAATACATAGTTGGCAAGTAAATACACAGTTCCAAGACAAATATGAAAATGCTGGTGGGTAGATAAATGCAGCCCGCATTTTATTTTCAAGTACTAGTATTTACAGCATTTATATTTTCTAGAGTAACCTGTTAAACAGGAATTGACAGCCACCCTACTCTAGAAATATAGTAAATACTGTACCTAGTTGAGACCATGTATAATACACTAAGCATGCCTGTATGCAGACAGGAGAAGACAAATGAGATGGGGCATTTTATGTTACACAATTACAGTGTAATAATAATAATGAATGAAGCAGAGAATGTTTGAGGAATAGGACATCCATAAGGACACCAAGGTGCTTGTTTATAAAGCTATTGTCCTCCCAACCCTGTTATATGCCTGCAAAACATGGACTGTCTACCAACGTCACACTCCTGGAATGATTCTATCAGCGTTGCCTCTGAAAAATTCTGCAAATCTCTTAGGAAGACAGGCGGACAAATGTCAGCATGGTGGAAGAAGCAAAGACCAGCAGCACTGAAGTGATTTTCCTATACCATCCACTCCAGTGGACTGGCCACATTATCCAAATGCCTGATCACCTTCTCCCGAAGAAGTTACTATACTCTCAACTCAAGAATGGAAAATGGAATGTTGGTGGACAGGAAACAAGATTTAAAGATGGGCTTAAAGTTAACCTTTACAACTGTGGCATAGACACCGAGAACTGGGAAGACCTAGCCCTTGAACGCTCTAACCGAAGGTTAGCTGTGACCAGCAGTGCTGTGGAATTTGAAGAGACACGAATGGAAGGCGAAAGGGAGAAACATGCCAAGAGGAAGGCGCGTCAAGCCAACCCTGACAGGGACTGCTTTCCACCTGGAAAAATACTCTCACTGTGGAAGAACATGCGGGTCAAGAATAGGGCTCCACAGTCACCTACATATCCACTACCAAGACACTACACTTGGAAGGCTATTATACTCAGACGACGAGGGATCGCCTAGGAAGAAGAAGAATACATTTATTACCTGCCTCTCCTTGCAGTTAAAGACATGGTACATCATTAAAACAGAAATAAAACACTAATAAAATACAAGACACACATAGTTGAACTGCAGGTTAAAATTCACTAATAAATGGAGATAAAATTCACAAGCTAAAATTGACTGGGTAGGCCTGCCAGGAAGGATATTAGAGGCAAAGATGAAGTATTTTGGCCACATCATGAGAAGACAGGAAAGCTTGGAAAAGATCATGATGCTGGGGAAAATGGAAGGAAAAAGGAAGAGAGGACGACCAAGGGCAAGATGGATGGATGGTATCCTTGAAATGACTGGCTTGACCTTGAAGGAACTGGGGGCAGCGACGGCAGACAGGGAGCTCTGGCGTGTACTGGTCCATGAGGTCACGAAGAGTCGGAAACGACTGTGCGAATGAAGAAGAAGAAGGCCTGCCAGAAGAGATAGGTCTTGTGTCTTAAATTCTGACAGCTGATTTAGCTGTTGCTCTCTTGGAAGGTCATTCTAGTCTTGGGGCAGCCAATGAAAAGGTCTTTTGAGTGACTTTTGCCAGTCAGGTTCTGACTGGTTGGAATAGCCACACCCCAAAGCCATAGTGCCTCACTAAACTACATATCCCAGGATTCTGCATGATGTTGCCATGGCAGTGAAGTGGAATCACAGAGCTATAATTGGGTGTGGTGTGAAAACACTTCAAATCTCTAGCAGAACCATTCAAGAAGGGCAATTGAGTGTCTTCACTTGCTCCTTTAGAGTCTAAAGGACTCATTTATCTGGCATCACAGAAGGAGGAAGTTTTGTACTGTTTTCTTGTTCTTTATGAACCTAATTTAATTCCAAATATTGTGTTCCCCTGATATTGCTCAGAAGAGTTACATCTTTGAAATTAAGATTTAATTGTGTACAGAATAACATGTCGTCATTTTTCTTACTAAAAGGAGGTTTGAAAAATGTACTAAAAGACAAGAGGACTCCATTCACGAGATTTTCCTCATGTGACAGCAGAATGAGTAATTGCTTTTCCCTTTTGCTGTGTCATGCTGCTAATAAAATGGCTATAAACCACAGGAATTCTTTTTTGTTGAAAGTGTGTGATATAACTTAGTCTTGCTTAATACAAACGCCTCACTATTGAGTGACTCTACTGAGATAGCAGCTGTCTGTGTTCAGGTACAATCTGCCCTTGAAAAGTCTCCCAACACATGCTAAGGTGGCAGATTTGGGGCCAAAAATGACATAGTGAGAAGCCTGCTTGCCCCTATATATTGTTTTCCTTGTCTTCTATTGCACATGAAATAAGAGTACATGGAGACCTCAGTAATTTTAACTGTTAGTCCTTTGTTGATGGCCAGTCATCCAACTGAGATATATCCCTAGTTTCACTTACCCATACTCCCCAAAACAGCCCCTGGAAGTGTTTGTGGGCTTCTAGAGTGATTCTATGGTATGTTTCCAGCCCAAGTATTG
Organism: Anolis carolinensis; assembly: GCF_035594765.1. NCBI lineage: Eukaryota > Metazoa > Chordata > Lepidosauria > Squamata > Anolidae > Anolis > Anolis carolinensis. The sequence goes on from NC_085841.1 coordinate 78,809,233, forward strand.
TCAAAATTAAGGTTCATTATTATTCACAGTTTTGTGGATATGAGATTATACTGTACAATTTTCTCTCTGGGATAAAGCAGGGTAAACTGGAAAATCAGTTACATTTACAAAATGAAATAACTGATGGAGTTGGGAAGTCATATCACTAGTCCACATCGGATGTGGCACATCCTTTCTAGAACAGTTTGTCAAAACAGGCAGCAAATGTCAGCCTTTCTGAACTACTGGGTGGTAGACTGCTGAATTACAATTTAATTGACTGACTACAGATTAAAAGTACACATTTAATAACAAAACAGCTTCTTTCACATTAACACTTACTCTGGTCTTCATGACCAAAAACCCCTGTTCATTTACTACTTTCCATGATTTGATTAGGCAGAAGTTTAAAGCCTTTTAAAAGAAACAGTGTTCTTTAGCAAGTTTTTAAGCAGGATGCCTAAAAATAACAAACAAGTTGGCTTCAATGTAGTTACATTACTAAGAACAATTACCACAGATAAGATCTGAAAAAAGCTAAAAATAACTATATAATATATTGACATTATCTGTACACTGCATAAATTGTAAGTGAATTAAAGCAATTATTTAATGGGTTTTGAAATAAACGCTGGTGTAGACTGGGGTATGGATTGCATCAATGATTTTTCAAATCTTAAGTTATGTCATTAAAGTGTGCTATTGGGCACACTAGTGAGGAATGTGCAACGTCTGAGTTGCCATCTCCATTCCACATTATACAGGTTTATAATAATAATAATAATAATAATAATAATAATAAAACTTTATTTATACCCCACCACCATCTCCCCAGCGGGGACTCGGGGCGGCTTACATGGGGCCATGCCCAGAGCAAAACAATATAACAAGTATGAATACAACATAATATAGAGCAATAAACGATACAGTAAATAATAATATACAATATACACTACAACGCAAATCACAAAAAACAGTAAAAACAGGGCCGGCCGCATGAATACAGAGATTAAAACTCGGGTGAGAAAGATAAGGGAATGGAGACCACGGGGAGCAGGGACATACGAAGGTGGAACCGTCTAGAGGAAAGATGTTGGAGAGGAACAAGAAGAAGAATAAAAACAGTTACTCTCCAAAAGCACAGCGGAAGAGCCATGTTTTTAAATCTTTTTTAAAAGCTAACAGAGTGGGAGCTTGCCTGATCTCAATGGGCAGTGAGTTCCATAGTCGAGGGGCCACAACAGAAAAGGCCCTCTCCCTAGTACCCACAAGGCGGGCTTGGGAAATAGGAATTGGCGTAAGGAGGGCCTCCCCAGATGATCGGAGAGATCGGGCAGGTTTATAGTGGGAGATACGGTCACTCATAAAGGGATGTAAAAGTGAGGTATGGAAGTGGAATCAACCAGTTTCTTCAAGAATGGTTTTTCCCTCCTGGAAGGAAAAATACTGGAAGGAAAGCTTCCTCTAAAGCAGTGGTTCTCAACCTGTGGGTCCCCAGGTGTCTTGGCCTACAAGTCCCAGAAATCCCAGCCAATTTACTGGCTGTTAGGTTGAGAACCACTGCTCTAAAGGCATCAGATCCTGTCTGATCTTGGGAGCTAAGCAGGGTCAGCTCTGGTTAGTACTTGGTTGGGAGAATGCCAAGAATTAGCTGGTGCTTTAGGATGTATTTCAGAGGAAGGAATAGGCACAACCATCTCTGCATATTCCTTATCTTAGAAAAACCTATATAATCAATGGGGATACCCTGTACCAAATGTACACATGCACATGTACAAAGAAACTAACCAAAACAACTCTAATGAACAATTGAAAACACTAAATTCTGTGAGCCAGAAGGTAATTTTTTGCCTTGGGAAATAGTGTGCGAAGATCTATTTCATGTCCAAAAGTGACTCTCACAAGAATATTGACATCCACCTCATTCTTGACTCTTGTAATGGAAGTTAGTCCTCCCAGCTAATAGATGGATGATTCATTTCCCTTGATTTTTAAACATTTATCTTGGTTACAGATGCTAATGCCTTTTTTCAGAAACCCAAACTTCTTTTGGCTGCAGAATATCTCAATATGTGAACTATAAAGACAGCAGATGTCAAAAGTTGAGCAGAATGACTATCACATGCTCAAGCCAAAGCAACATACCCTTTTAGAAAAGGACACGCCTCATCAAGAGGGCACAGATTTGATTCACAGAAGCATCTGATTCTGAAATTCATTTGTAGGAAGATTTTTGATCCTTCATTGGCAAGCTATAAAAATCCAACTAAGTGTCATTTCTTAGGGATGCAGTCCATAATTTTTCAAGGATAGTAACCAGAACCTTGGCTGTCAGAAGACTTAAAAGGAGACTTTCCAAAGTGTGTTATTTTAACATGCTTTTGGATTTTTAAAACTTCAAAGGGAAATGGAAATATTTAGTTTTAGGTTACTATAGCTTCATTAGAAAATGCTGACAGGGGATAGGGAAAAGGCAGAACTACTTAATGCCTTCTTTGCTTCAGTCTTCTCGCAAAAAGAAAGCCATCCTCAACCTTAGCAACATGGAATGGATGAAGGATTAGAGGAAATCCAACCCCAAATAAGGAAACAAGTTCTCCAGGAATACCAAGTCCCCAGGGCCGGATCAACTACACCCAAGAGTATTGAAGGAACTAGCAGAAGTCATTTCGGAACCACTGGCAATAATGTTTGAGAGTTCTTGGAGAACAGGAGAAGTCCCAGCAGATTGGAGGAGGCGAATGTGGTCCATATCTTGAAGAATGGAAAAAAGGATGACCCAAACAATTACCGTCTGGTCAGCCTCACATTGATTAATAGTCAAGATTCTATAAAAAAAATCATTAACGAAGTGGGCTGCAAACACTTAGAAACAAATGCGGTAATTGCTAATAGTCAACATGGATTTACCAAAAACAAATCATGCCAGACTAATCTGATCTCTTTTTTTAAATAGAGAAACTAACTGGGTAGATACAGGGAACGCCGTGGATGTAGCGTACCCGGACTTCAATAAGGCCTTCAACAAAGTCCTCCATGACCTTCTGGCAAACAAACTAGCCAAATGTGGGCTAGGCAAAACTACAGTTCGATGGATCTCTTTTTGGTTAAGTAAATAAACCCAAAGGGTGCTCACCAATGCGTCTTCTTCATCCTGGAAAGAAGTGACGAGTGGAGTGCTGCAGGGTTCCGTCCTGGGCCTGGTTCTGTTCAACATCTTTATTAATGACTTAGATGAAGGAGATTCCACCTCAACATTAGGAAGAACTTCCTCACTGTGAGAGCTGTTTGGTAGTGGAACTCTCTGCCCCAGAGTGTGGTTGAGGCTCCTTCTTTGGAGATTTTTAAACAGAGGTTGGATGGCCATCTGTCAGGGATGCTTTAATGAAATTTTTCTGCTTCTTGGCAGGGGGGTTGGACTGGATGGCCCACGAGGTCTCTTCCAACTCTATGATTCTATGACACATACTTTTGACTATGCATTAATTTCTCTATTAATTATTTATAGTTCAAGTTCTGCACTTCTTCTATGAAGCCTTTGTCCTTCCCAGAGGACTAGAAAGGCAGTTTCTATGGTTCAAATCAGTATCAGCAGCCCCACTACAGGGCTTTCCCACCACCTGCTTGTCTCCTGTTCTCCTTTGCCACTCATAGCCCAAACTGCAGATGAAGGTTCCCTTGATGAAGGGGCTCTCCTAACTTTCCCAAGGCAGTAGTGTGGTTGTACACATTGCCATGTAATTCCTTAGATCATGCACTGTTTTAATATACTGTCTTGGTTACTACAACATAGTATACACAGGGCTGCCTTTGGAAACTGTAGCCTTATGAGTTGCTTTGGGCAGACCCTCGTACTCTATTCTACAAGGGACATACGCTTGCATAAAGAACACATATATCACTAAAGATACCAGCTAATGTGCATCTATTCTTTTGGAGTTGTTTCATTTTTTCATACTGAATGTGGCCCTTCTTCTGTGGATCACTTTTAGATGGGTCACACGAGTTGTAAGATTCAGATAATTCATTGTAACAAATGAGTATCATCCTGCCATATTTGAGGTTTTGACTTTTGCGGATTTGATTATTCACAGATTTGATTTAAATTGTTCTCTTTAGAATTCTATAGGTCACCCAGCGTGACTCTATGGTCAGATTCCTCTAGTCATGATGGAAAACCTAAAGATTTCTAGAGAAAATATTTTAAATCAAATTTTACCTGAGATAATACCTCCCTAGGAATCTCTAGGTCCTCCAATGTTGGAAGACCTAGAAATTCATAAATAGGTGTTTCCTCAAGTAAAATAAAAACAGCAATTCATGAGGTTTTTTTCACTTTCACATGAGTACTTGGCCCCTAAACCCAGCAAATGTGGAGGGCTGATTGTGGATTTAAACTCCCATCCAAAAATATGTGAAACGTTTGGTTCTTCATGTTCACACTACTTCGACAGGTCCAAAATGTTGCAGCTAGACTGCTGACTTGGGCTGGTTTGAGGAGACATATAGGTTCCTCAATGTAACAGCTTCCCTGGCTACTGTTTTCCACACATAACTCAAAATGCTGGTCATGACTGTGAAGCCCTCTACAGCTTAGAGAGCCTGTCTCTCTCCATATGTGACTGCCCAATATTAAACTATTTGGGGGAAGGATTTCTCTCCACCCCACTAGGCTTGTCTGGTAAGGACACAGGGTATGGAACTCCTTCCCAAGAAAGGCTCATTTGACCAACTCTCTGCTCTCTATTTAAACAAGATTACAGCCTTTCATAGGTTGATAAAAGGAGGGACCATGACTGTGCTGCATTTAATGTCTAGTAAGTGCTTTTAATTTTTCATTATTTTTAATTATGTTCAAATGGATTCTCTGTAAATATTTGTTTAAATTAGTTTGATTATATAATTGTTTTTTAAAGTTTTGTATCTCATATTATTTTAGAAATGATGTAGTAATTTACTTGTAAGCTGCCTTGCATCACATTTCGGGAGTAAAGCACAGTAAAAAAAACCTCTAATTCATTAATAAGATATCACAACACTTATTTTACTTTGCACAGTACTATTCCAGGTACATGTTATTTCATTAACCAATAAGCCAGAATAGTTAGCTGCCTGTAATTCTTGTTCTCTAAAAGGATTGTGGTGGTGCAAGAAGAGGCAGACAACTTGATGCAGGAGCAAGTCATCATTCTCATTGCATTTAAGTGGCAAAATCTCTCTCCGAATATATCCTCTGACTGCCAGCAGCAGTAGATTAAGGGGCTTTATTATAGCACTTGGACAAATACATATCATGAACAGAAAAACCCATTACATATATAGATATAAACTACTGCTATTGTAGCAATTCTAAATATTTTGAAGGCAGGTATAAGACATTCATTTAGCACCTGGTGGCACAGTGGGTTAAACCCTTGTGCCGGCAAGACTGTTGACTTGAAGGTTGGGTTGCTGACCTGAAGGTTGCTGGTTCAAATACAACCTGGGGAGAGCGCGGATGAGCTCCCTCTGTCAGCTCCATTTCCATCTGGGGACATGAGAGAAGCCTTCCACAAGGATGGCAAAAACATCAAACCACCCAAGCGTCCTCTGGGCAACATCCTTGCAGACGGCCAATTCTCTCACACCAGTAGCGACTTGCAGTTTCTCATGTCGCTCCTGACACACAAAAAAGCAGTAAAATAACTGCTACAAAAGTATCAATAAAATGTCTGTCTGATTATGATTGTTTGTCTTATTTCTCAGAAGTAAGCAAGCAACCAAACACTTCAGTGTTTTTTGCAAACCAACACAATACGCTTAGAGGACAAAACACCCTGGCGATACTAGAGCCCATCTGATCTTGGAAGTTAATCAGGGCCATCCCTAGTAGAACTTGGACTGGAGACAATGAGGAATGCCATGGTGTAGTGAGGAAGACAATGGCAAACCACCTCTGAATATGCCTTGCTTTTTTTAAAAAAACAACTATGGGGTCACAATAACTCAATAGGCGATATGAAGGCGCGCATACATACACAGTGCAGCTCCTAAAAACAAAATCACTTCTAGTTTATAACTCCAATTCTAGTTTTAATCCCATGTCCATTACATAATTTCCCCTTAAACATTACTAAACTTCATATTTTCACTGCTCAACCCTGTTCTGGAAAGTCTGAAAATCTCTGGAAATGTTCCTTTTACAATTCTTACCCAGCAGCTGTAATATAGATTGAAGGCTGTAATCTTATCCTGTTTGCCTGAGTGCAAGATTAGCTGAACTCAATGAAATGTTCTTATGAGTACACATGTCTGGTTCATACAGCATGGTAAGATTATATAGTAAAGAAGAAAACATGCTGTTACATATTGCACAATCACTACTCCTTGGGTGCTTCTGTCAGCAAAATACAGGTGCCAATGAACATTGTATACTGACAAACAAAATGAAAACTGCTTATCACAACAATTAACACATGGGTGTCAGTTCTCATTTATGCCTTTTAAAATCATATATTTTTAACATGCATTGACATTTGAAACAACAGTAAAGTAGCAAAACTCAGATAAAACTGTGCTAGTAATCACTATGAAGTCTTCCCCCCTTTGGGATATGTGGCCAAAGCCCTTCATTAAATGCAGTGAGATTACTAGTGATAGTCAAGGGATAGAACCTTTTCAGGGCACATTCACAAAAAACCTGTAAGATGACTTATTCAAAGGTCTCTCTAACAGCAGAGTGGGCAATGTACATATTTTTTATGGAAATGGTGGAAATTGGCTAGAAAATCCTGTTACACTGACTACCTAACTCAGATGACACCCAATTCTACTACTCTTTTCCACCGAAATCCCAGGAAGCCCCTCAGATACTGGACCAGTGACTGGCCGCTGTGATGGGCTGGATGAGGGTGAATAAACTGAAGCTTAATCCCGACAAGACAGAGGTCCTCCAGGTCAGTCGCATGTCTGATCAGGGTATTGGGTGGCAACCTGTGCTTGACGGGGTCGCACTCCCCCTGAAGGCGCAAGTCCGCATCTTGGGGGTCCTCCTGGACTCAGCGTTGACGCTTGATGCTCAGGTGTCGGCGGTGGCCGGGAGGGCCTTTCCACAACTAAAACTTGTGCGCCAGCTGCGACCATACCTCGTGAAGTCTGATCTGGCTACTGTGGTCCATGCCTTAGTTACCTCTAGATTGGATTATTGCAACACACTCTACGTGAGGCTGCCTTTGAAAACGGCCCAGAAACTCCAGCTAGTTCAGCGGGCGGCAGCCAGGTTCCTAACAGGAGTAAATTACAGGGAGTGGTCTACTCCCCTGTTTAAGGAGCTCCACTGGCTGCCGTTTATTTTCCGGACCCAATTCAAGGTGCAGGTGTTGACCTACAAAGCCCTGAACGGTTTAGGACCCACTTACCTTTCTGACCGCATCTCCCCCTATGAACCCGCATGATCTCTTTGTTCGTTGGGGGAGGCCCTCCTCTCGCTTCCGTCTCCGTCACAAGTGCGGTTGGTGGGGACGAGGGAGAGGGCCTTCTCCATGGCGGCCCCCCGGCTCTGGAACATGCTCCCCAGGGAAATTAGGCAAGCTGCCACCTTGGAAGTGTTCAGGAAGAACCTGAAAACCTGGCTCTTCACACAGGCTTTCGAATAAGTACCGCCCATTGTATGTTGAACCCTTATACTAGTGGTTACTTCTGACCAGTTGTACCTGTTGGTTAACTCTTTGACATAGCCACAGAGTTCACCCCAGTTTAAGGTTCTTCCCATGACCTTATAGCACATTAACTTCTTTCATGTTTACAGGTTTCACTCAGTGCACTTTGCCCAGCTCATTTTATGATTTTATTGCTGTGTTTTATCATGTGTCTTACAATGATTGCGATTTTATTTTATGCCTTTTAAATTTGTGTGTTTTTGTATTTGATATCACTATATGCTTGTTTTATATCTGTGAGCCGCCCCGAGTCCCTCTGGGGAGATGGTGGTGGGGTACAAAAATAAAATTATTATTATTATTATTATTATTATTATTATTGACACAACGACGTTGTATGACACAGCAAACAAGATAGATATGCTGGATTTTGTTTCACAAAACCACAAGTCGAACACTTCCCAAGTGTCTAGGACCAGTATTATTATTATTATTATTATTATTATTATTATTATTATTATTACCTCCCTGAAGTAGAACATTTCAACATTTGGATGCAGGGGCACTTGTTTCTAACAGACTTCAACTGAAGTTAGATTCAGGCCAGACAAATTTCATCATTCCTTTGGCTACTATTGCAGCAGTCTTTCCATCAAACTCAACCAGGCACATTTAATCCTTAGATTCGGAGTTCATAAACCCATAAGTAACCTAGATGAACTTGCAGGTAATGCCAGTATACAATAGGCTTTTGTATGGCACATGGGAAGATAAATTGGTGGATGTGGATAGAAGAATTACAATTATTTTCATGAGCAGACAAACGTATTACTGTTTCTTTTTATGTGACTTTATAACTTTGGACGAACTTCTCCTAGGGCATTTCAACATTTCTTATGTTGTTTACAATACTGTCATGCAGTGTTTATTCTATTACACTGTTCGCTTCTATTGTACAGAATTTAAATTTTCTTGACAAAATAGGACACACACATCTATAGTACACATAGGTAAAGGTAAAGGTTTTCCCCTGACATTAAGTCAAAGTACTGGAGAGGGTGGTGGCTTCTCAGCTCCAGGAATTCTTGGAAGAGACCGATTATCTTGATTCGTCACAGTCTGGTTTCAGGCCTGGCCACGGGACTGAGATGGCTTTGGTTGCCTTGGTGGATGACCTCCGCAGAGAACTAGATAGGGGGAGTGTATTCCTACTGGTTCTCCTGGACATCTCAGTGGCTTTCGATACTATCAACCATGGTATCCTTCTGGGGTGGCTCTCAGGAATGGGTCTTGGGGGCATTGCTTTGCAGTGGCTCTGCTCCTTCCTGAGGGATTGCCCCCAGATGGTGAAGCTGGGGGATACCTGCTCAGACCCCTGGCCTTTGACCTGTGGGGTCCCGCAAGATTCCATTCTTTTTTTAAAAAAAAATTAAATTAATTTACCACTCAAAATGTATAAGTATACATTCTTTCCTCCTTTTACAATATCTTAGACATATCATACTGTATACCAGGGGTCCCCAAACTAAGGCCCGGGGGCCGGATGCGGCCCTCCAAGGTCATTTACCTGGCCCCCGCCCTCAGTTTTATAATATAATATTTTTATATCATTTTTATAATATAATATATTGTATATACATATAATATTGATAAAAATATTATAATGTTATACAATATAATACTAATAATAATACCATATAATAATATTAATTATATGTTATATATTACATATAGTATTACAGTATAGTGGTATAGTTCAATATAGTAATGTATAATGCTAATATTTTGCTAGGCTAATAATATCATATATTGTATGTACATACAGCTGCTCTGAGTCCCCTTCGGGGTAAGAAGGGTGGGATATAAATGTAAATAAATGTAGTAAGTAAATAAATAATTAATTTTAGACTTAGGCTCACCCAAATTCTGAAATGACTTGAAGGCACACAACAACAACAACAACAATCCTAATTAACTTGACTATCTCATTGGCCAGTAGCAGGCCCACACTTTCCATTGAAATCCTGATAGGTTTATATTGGTTAAGATTGTTTTCATTTTTAAATATTGTATTGTTCTTTCATTATTGTTGTTGTTGTTTTGCACTACAAATAAGACATGTGCAGTGTGCATAGGAATTTGTTCGTATTTTTTTTCAAATGATAATTCGGCCCCTCCATAGTCTGAAGGATTGTAGACCGGCCCTTTGCTTTAAAAGTTTGAGGACCCCTGCTGTATACAATCCAACAATAAAAAAATCAAGAACATCTTTAAGCGTATTTCTTATCAATTTTTAAGTTTCGATTACAATTTTACTACATATCTCTCTACTACAGTTTTTATCTACTTATACATGTTTTATTTTTCATTGTTATTATTGTCATTGTTATTATTACTGTTATACCTCCCCCCCAGCCCCTTACTTTGTGCCCCCCTTCACCAACTCATATTGTTTCGCAAGTCCAAAATTTCACTGCCTCTGTTGCTGGCCCTTTCCCTCATTAAAAATATACTTAATAAATTTTTGCCATATTTTCCAAAAATCTGTTTCGATATTCCCTTTTTAATTTTAATATTGCAAGTCAACTTGTCATTAATAACTATGTTCCAAATTTCCCTGTACCATTCTTCTAATTTGATTTTTTTTTCTTTCCAGTTTTTTGCTATTAACAATTTTGCTGCAGTTATCAAGTTAGAAACCAGTTCTTTCTCCTCTTATGTGGGGATTGTATTGTCATGCATAAGTAATAATGCTGACTTAGGTTTATTCTCTATCTCTATTTTTATTATTGGTCTTATTTCTTTAAATATTTCCCAAGGTTCCACTCTATCCCCCAAGCTCTTTAACATCTACATGAAGCCGTTAGGTGAGGTCATCCGGAGTTTTGCAGTTCGGTGCCATCTCTACTACTCTTTTCCATTGAATTCCAAGGAAGCAGCCCAGACCCTAAACCAGTGCCTGGCAGCTGTGTCGAACTGGATGAGGGCTAACAAGTTGAAGATTGTTAGCCCTCATCACTGAAGCTTGTTAGCCCTTAACGGTATCCATTACCTGCAGGGCAAAATAATTCCAAGATCTCACCTTGAAGAAATCTAGAATCTGAGAAGGAGAAGCTTCAGTGATGACAATGTTGGCCTCAAGCTTAGGAAATTCAGGTTCTAATTGCCACTGAGCCATGAAAACTCAATGTACAGCTGAACCTACACTGCATGGTTGTTGTGACATAAGTGTGTGCGTGTGTACGTGTGAGGAAAGTAATATCTTAAGGAAAGATGACAATATAGCTCTCATATTCAGCCACCCTGAGTCCATTAGGGGAGAGAGGGTGGAGTAAAAATAAACGTTGTTATTGTTATTATTATATTCATGATATTGGCATTCATTTCCCCCTCTATTAGGCCAGGGGTGGGAAGCATGTTGCAATCCAGATGTTGTTGGACTCCCCAAAAATCCTAGCCAGAAGAACCAATGGTAAAATAATACTGTGAGCTTCCATCCAACATTATCTGGAGGGCCTCGTGAATTCCATCTCCGCATTAGGCAGTAATACAGGAACGAAAGGTGGCATTTCGTTTAAAAAAAGACTAATGATATAAATACCTGCATCAGAATCACAAGTGCTATCCCATGTTAGTCAACTCAGTTCTCTTTAACAGGTAATATGTGAAATGTTTCACTGAGCAACTTGCTCATTTGCACCCTGGTGAAAGTATGGTGCATTTCTGTATATGAAGCTCTCTTGTCCAAGCATGTTACTAAGAGTATATAAACAGAGCTCAGCAGAGTTACATATTGGACTACAATGCCCAGAACGCCCAGCAAGGATGGCCACTGACCAAGCTCTCCTGCTCCAAAGTGATTTTGATGTTGTAGCAGACAACTTACAGGGAAGCAAACCAATGCTTCTACAGTATTCTTAGTGTGAATGAATTAAATATGCATTTTTGTCCCTAATCCTCTTGCTCTCATTATGAGAAATAATGGCTGTTCCTCAAAATAACTGTGTTCAGAAGAGAATGCTGATCCCATACTGGAAGATTGTCAACTTGGCAAAAGAAGACAAAAAAAACCCCCCCACCACTTCTTGCCTTTTACTGCTGTATAAAATGGTTTATAATCCTAACAGCAGGTCAAAATGGAAGCTGTCCATTCTCCAAACTAGGGAAAAGAGGAACCAAAGAAAGCATTTAAATTAAGGGAAGACACTTCTTCCAGGAAAAACCACACTTACACGGGATGCTCACGGAGGATTGGTGATGCAACTAAGAATTGCCACATCAAAAGCTCTGTGCAATTTAACAGTTGCCAGAAGTTAAAAAGAGAGACTATTAAAGAAAGCTCCTATTTTTATTAAAGTTAGTGAGAATAGCAGAATGTACAAGATCATTTACATTTTTAAAATACTGTATACTATTTTAAATAGTTTTTCCAGAATCCATAGTTTGGGGAACAGCACAGATGTAAAGGAATTTTCTACTATTCAATTGACATTAAGAACGTCTGGAAAAGTATAACACAGAACTTGGAAAGTTATTTTCTTTGTCAAAACCTCGGAATCTATCAACTAGCATTCCTGCCTATTTCTAATTTCTGGTACAACTGAAAATGTTTTCTTTCCTTAATACCTATATGTAGGCACTCAAGACCTAAAATGCATTCTTGAAAATACAAGAAACTATGCTCTTTGTGCAGTTGTTTGGGAAAGCAAGAACCTTTCAAAGACCAAAGTTCAATTTTTAATAGAAATGTGTTATCATTGTTCTATTTCTATCCTGCCGTTCTTCCAGATCAGGACTCAAAGCAGTCTCCAACAATTAAAAAAGGCATTGTTCAAAATCCGCAAGACACAAATCTTAAAACAAGATTAATAAAAAATCAAAACCAGATTGAAACATACACAATGAAACACACATACACACAGCAGTACAATTAGCAATATCCAGCACATTTTCAAAGCCTTCACTAACTTGCACAATCTAATGCTTTTTTCCAAATTTCCACATTTATGTCAGGGCTCATTGGATCTTAGGGCCTCTATGTTGGCATTTTCCCTAGCTTAATATCATTTCTATGTAGAAAGGGATATACCATGTGTGAAAACCCATCGTGCAATCTGGTGCATGCAAACAGTATAATATTCTAGAGTAGTGTTTCTCAAACTGTGCTCCTCCAGGTGTTTTGGACTTCATTCAGCTCCCAGAAATCCTAGCCAGTTTACCAGCTGTTAGTTATTGTGGGAGCTGAAGTCCAAAACTTATGGAAGAGCATGGTTTGAGAAACCCATCTGATCTTGGAAGCTAAGTAGGGTCAGCTCTGGTTAGTACTTGGATGGGAGACTCAAAGGATACCAGATACTGTAGTAGGCCAATGATTTTCAACCTGTGGGTTCCCAGATGTTTTGGCCTTCAACTCCCAGAAATCCCAACAGCTGGCAAACTGGCTGGGATTTTTGGGAGTTGTAGGCCAAAACACCTGGGGACCCACAGGTTGAAAACCAATGCTGTAGGCTATATTTCAGGGGAAGAAATTGGCAAAACTACCTCTGAGTATTCCTTGTCTAAGAAAACCCTATGAAATTTATGGAGTCACCATAAGTTAGCAGCTGACTTGAAGATGTAAACATTGTACAAATGCCCATTCCATAAAAGCTAGCCTTCATAGCATGCACATGACAAAGGAGTGTCGCACAAATTTAATACAGGACATGGCTATCATTTCCAGGAACTTATGTTTGCCCACTGCAAAAGGATCTTGCAGCACCTTCAAGACCAGCTAAAATAGAAAAGGCCATGGCTTCTTACATTGTGAGTCCCAGTCACAAATGGGATTCTGTTTGGCTCAATATTGGGGTCATGATAAATTTGGCAACAGCAAAAGGTTTCTTAACACCACCCATTTACACAACGTGAAGTGTTTACAGTGGACTCCACAGAAAATGCTTCAGCTGGACTCCACAAAAAGGAAAATCAGCCTGGGTTGCTGTAAGTTTTCTGGGCTGTATGACCATGTTTCAGAAGCATTCTCTCCTGACAGTTCGCCACATCTATGGCAGGCATCCTCAGAGGTTGTGAGGTATACTGGAAACTAAGCAAGGGAGGTTTATATATCTGTGGAAGGTCCAGGGTGGGAGAAAGAACTCCTGTCTGAATGTTGTCATTAATCACCTTGCCAGCTCCAAGGCCTGGCTTCTTCCTGCCTGGAGGAATCCTCACAACCTCTGAGGCTGCCTGCCATAGATGTGGGTGAAACGTCAGGAGAGAATGCTTCTGGCACATGGCCATACAGCCTGGGAAACTCACAACAACCCACTTCCTTAGCGTTTGGGGGCCCTTCCACACAGCGCTATATCCCAGAATATCGAGGCAGAAAACCCCACTCAGAGAACCCATTTCAAAGCAGATATTGTAGGATTTTCTGCCTTGATATTCTGGGATATAGGGCTATGTGGAAGGGCCCTGGGCCTTGCTGCAGACCCGCCCCAAAGGCATGCTGTGCCTCCCTCCCTCCTTCCCACCGGGAGGACGGGCAGAGGAGTCCTGGGCTCCCCGGGGCTGGACCCTGCTGCTCGCTCTCCTCCTCGGCCCTTCCCTGCCAAGGTCCTCCTCCCCTCCCTCGCTCCTCACCTGCGATGTCCCAGAGCTGGAGCCTGACCAGGGTCCGGCTGTCCCAGGGGAGGACCTTGAGGGCGAAGTCCACGCCGATGGTGGCCCGGTAGTGCTGCGAGAAGAGCTGGTGGACGTAGCGCTTGATGATGCTGGTCTTGCCCACGCCCAGCTCCCCGATCACCAACACCTTGAAGAGATGCTCCCGGCTTTCCGACGCTCCTGAAACGCCGCTGCTGCTGTCGTTGCTCCCACCTCCACCACCTCCTCCGGCTCCTCTTTCTCCTCCAGCCATTTCCCCCTTCTTCCAAACTTCTCAGAAGAGCCGGACACTTGGGAAGAAGGCGAGCAAAGGAGGGAGACCCAGCCGCCCACTCTACTCTCTCTCGGCCTTCTTTGGGCCACTTTCTTTGTCCGCTTCGCCTCCCAAACCGGGGAAGCCAAGGAAAGAAAGAGGCGAGGAGAAGCAACCACCTGACCTGGAGTCACAGGACGCGGAAGAAACCCCACAAGTTATAAAACTCCCGAAAGGGGCGGAGGAAGCCGGGCAGGAGCAGGCCCGCCCCGGCCCGGATGCCGAGAAGAGCGGAGGGCGGCGTCCAGACGTGACTTGGGCCCGAGGGGCTTCAGAGGGGAAGGGGAGGGGCCAAGAGCCACTGGCTCTCCTCTTCCCTCCTCCTTTGACCTGCCTGCCACTAGAACTGCCCTGGCTCAAGGCTGTGGGATCCTGCAGTTCGGCAAAGATTTCAGCCTTCTCGGCCAAAAAGGGCTGGGGCTCACAACTACAACTCCCACGATCCCATAGCATGGAGCCAGGGTGTCAGACTGCGTCCATTCTACAGTGGCGAGGCAATCCAGGTGGGACAGGAAAGAGGCACGAAAGTTAGCATGAGCAAACTGTCAGAATAATTTGCAGCGCAGCACTAGTTGGATGGAATCAGTGGAACGCAGAACGAAGAGACATCCGAGACGTTGGTAAAACTATATACAAAGTTTTACTGTTAGCAGTAATAAACAAGACAGACTTGCAGACAAACACAGGACTCTCACTCTAGGCAAACAGAACTCAACTCTACTCAGAACTGAACTCATGCAATCAGCAATGCACACACACTTGTGACTGGATACTCCCCAGCTCCAGCCACACATCAAGGTCATCACAGCTTCTCAGTAATTAACTCTTTCCAGACTCTGGAAAGATGCAATCAGTATGCAATACAGACAAGACACAAATTTCATTTAAACACTACCAATACACAAATCCCACATTAACACAAACTTCACCCCTCCAGGTGTTTTGGAATTCAACTCCCATAATTCCTAACAGCCGGTAGGATGGGAGTTTTTCAAAAGTGAAATACTCAAGGCGCAAATGCAAACAGTGCCAACAAAGAAGAAAAATAAGACAAGTGCAAAGAAGCCAGAATGGATGTCCAAAGAACTTCTAACTGAGCTAAAGCTCAAAAGTGACATGCACAAGAAGTGGAAAAGGGGAGAAATCACCAAAGAAGAATTCAAATGTATAGCCAACACCTGTAGGGAAAAGGTTCGCAAGGCTAAAGCGCAAAATGAGCTCAGGCTTGCCAGGGACATAAAAAACAACAAAAAAGGCTTTTTTGCTTACGTTGGTAGAAAAAGGAAGAAAAAGGAGGCGATAGGGCCTCTGCAAGGAGAAGATGGGGTGATGGCGACAGGGGACAGGGAAAAGGCAGAACTGCTCAATGCCTTCTTTGCCTCGGTCTTCTCACAAAAAGAAAGCCATCTTCAACCTCAGCAACATGGAATGGATGAAAGATTGGGGGAAATCCAACCCCAAATAGGGAAACAAGTTGTCCAGGAACACCTGGCCTCTCTAAACGAATTCAAGTCCCCAGGGCCAGATCAGCTACATCCAAGAGTATTGAAGGAATTAGCGGAAGTTATTTCAGAACCACTAGCAATTATCTTCGAGAGTTCTTGGAGAACGGGAGAAGTCCCAGCAGATTGGAGGAGGGCGAATGTGGTCCCTATCTTCAAGAAGGGGAAAAAGAACGACCCAAACAATTACCGTCCGGTCAGCCTCACATCAATACCAGGCAAGATTCTGGAAAAAATCATCAAGGAAGTGGTCTGCGAACACTTAGAAACAAATGCGGTCATTGCTAATAGTCAACACGGATTTACAAAAAACAAGTCATGCCAGACTAATCTGATCTCCTTTTTCGATAGAGTTACGAGTTGGGTCGATACAGGGAATGCTGTGGATGTAGCCTACCTGGATTTCAGTAAGGCCTTCGACAAAGTCCCCCACGACCTTCTGGCAAATAAACTAGTAAAATGTGGGCTAGACAAAACTACGGTTAGGTGGATCTGTAATTGGCTAAGCGAACGAACCCAAAGGGTGCTCACCAATGCGTCGTCTTCATCATGGAAAGAAGTGACAAGTGGAGTGCCGCAGGGCTCCGTCCTGGGCCCGGTTCTGTTCAACATCTTTATTAACGACTTAGACGAAGGGTTAGAAGGCACGATCATCAAGTTTGCAGACGACACAAAACTGGGAGGGATAGCCAACACTCCAGAAGACAGGAGCAGAATTCAAAACAATCTTGACAGACTAGAGAGATGGGCCGAAACTAACAAAATGAAGTTCAACAGGGACAAATGCAAGATACTTCATTTCGGCAGAAAAAATGGAAATCAAAGATACAGAATGGGGGACGCCTGGCTTGACAGCAGTGTGTGCGAAAAAGACCTTGGAGTCCTCGTGGACAACAAGTTAAACATGAGCCAACAATGTGATGCAGCAGCTAAAAAAGCCAATGGGATTCTGGCCTGCATCAATAGGGGAATAGCGTCTAGATCCAGGGAAGTCATGCTCCCCCTCTATTCTGCCTTGGTCAGACCACACCTGGAATACTGCGTCCAATTCTGGGCACCACAGTTGAAGGGAGATGTTGACAAGCTGGAAAGCGTCCAGAGGAGGGCGACTAAAATGATTAAGGGTCTGGAGAACAAGCCCTATGAGGAGCGGCTTAAAGAGCTTGGCATGTTTAGCCTGCAGAAGAGAAGGCTGAGAGGAGACATGATAGCCATGTACAAATACGTGAGGGGAAGTCATAGGCAGGAGGGAGCAAGCTTGTTTTCTGCTGCCCTGCAGACTAGGACACGGAACAATGGCTTCAAACTACAGGAAAGGAGATTCCACCTGAACATCAGGAAGAACTTCCTCACTGTGAGGGCTGTTTGACAGTGGAACTCTCTCCCCCGGGCTGTGGTGGAGGCTCCTTCCTTGGAGGCTTTTAAGCAGAGGCTGGATGGCCATCTGTCGGGGGTGCCTTGAATGCGATTTCCTGCTTCTTGGCAGGGGGTTGGACTGGATGGCCCATGAGGTCTCTTACAACTCTACTATTCTATGATTCTATAAAACACCTGGAGGGCTGAAGTTTGCCCAGAGATGCACCTACCTTTTAGTATTGAACGAGGCTGATGCCACTTTAACTGCCATGGCTAAATGCATGGAATCATTGGAGCTATGGTGTTATTCATTTATTTGCTGTACATATACCCTGCCCTTCTCACCCTCAAAAGACTTACAAACTATGGCAATTATTGGACATTCTATAACCTATTGCAAAACACAACTTATTGCATAGGCTATTGGAACATAACTGCACCCAGTCTATGGGCACATATCCTTTTGGCAAATGTGAATCTCCGTAAACATGTGGTGACCACCTTTTGAAAACCTCTAGTCAAGAAAAGCATGACCTTGTCAGAAGTCAACCCTCTGAACAAGTGATATTCACAAGCATTCATGTAAAGGCATACAGGTAAATCGGGTGTTAAAGTGAAGAACCATGTCTTTAAACTGACAAGCATAAAGACATGCCGTCACAAAAAGATATTTGGTTAGCAGAGGATGGTTGTTAAAATTGCAATTGCCCAAAAGATATACATTCCCTTGAAACCTCTTAGTTTAAAATATGCACACAGAGATAAAAAAAACAAAGTCTTTTTTGAAAAATAACGTATCTTGTTTACTTACAAACATCTGGTATTAATTCACCATACAGGCACATTTCTTACTGAAGTTCTGTTACAGATAGGATATACCTTCTCTGTGTGCTGAGTACACAGGGTATCATTCTTAATCAATAGTCCATAGTCTTTAGGTATAGTTGTACTCACTAAAGTCCGTAAGTCATGCAAAATGGAGTCCTGAGTCTGAACATGCTTAGTACAATCACAAGTCTATAACCTCTCTCACACCAAAGAGGTCAAACTGGCAAATCAACATACACATAGACTACAGGTTAGCAAATATATACATTAACAAATAAATAGTGAAAGGTTTGGGAGGTTGCTATTTCCAACAAGCATGAGCAAACTTTGGCCCTCCAGGTGTTTTGGACTTCATCTCCCACAATTCCTAACATCCTACTAGCTGTTAGGAATTGTGGGAGGTGAAGTCCAAAACACTTGGAGGGCTGAAGTTTGCCCATGCCTGCACTAAAGGAACACTTTTTTCTTGCCCTTGTCTAGCTTAGCTGGGGATGCACCTACCGTTTAGTATTGATGTCGGCTGATGCCACTTTAACTGTCATGGCTAAATGCCATGGAATCATTGGAGCTGTAGTTTTACAAGCCCTGCCGCCTTCATTCCCACAGGATTCTGGTGATGATTAAACTATACACCCTAGAATTCCATAGTATTGAACCCTGACAATTCAAGTGGTGTCAAACTGCATTACTGCTGGAATGGAGATTCAGCGCAGTAAGGTAAAGGTAAAGGTAAAGGTTTCCCCTGACGTTAAGTCCAGTTATGTCTGACTCTGGGGGTTGGTGCTCATCTCCATTTCTAAGCCGAAGAGCCGGCATTGTCCGTAAACACTTTCAAGGTCATGTGGCCGGCATGACTGCATGGAGCGCCGTTACCTTCCCGCCTGAGTGGTACCTATTGATCTACTCACATTGTCATGTTTTCAAACTGCTAGGTTGGCAGAAGCTGGAGCTAACAGCAGGCGCTCACTCTGCTCCCGGGATTTGAACCTGGGACTTTTTGGTATGCAAGTTCAGCAGCTCAGTGCTTTAACACACTTTGCCACCGGGGCTCCATGTAAGGAAGTAAGGAAGAGGCAATAAAGAGTGACTTTCTTTCCTCCTATTTAGTGTAGCTAGGCTTTCAAAGTAGCAGCAAGATTCAGTCAAGAGTTATGGCAATTAAGGAGTTGCTATGAACAAGTTTGGGTTCTGGTAAAATACCTAGTGGAAGTATTAAATGTGCCAAGTGATACAACTATGGTTGGTATCACTTAGCATAACTCATGGCATCAGGTTCATGTATCAGATAATGGGTGCATCTACATTGCAGGTTTAATGCAGTTTGACACCATTTTAACTGCCATGGCTCAGGGATCATAGGATTTGCAGTATTACAAGATCTTTAGTCTTTTCTGCCAGAGTCCTAGTGCCTCACCAAACTACAGATCCCAAAGAAACTTCAGATCCCAGGATTTCATAGCACTGAGCAGTGGTGGTAAATGTGGAGTAAACCTGCATTAATTCAACAGTGTAGATGCCCCCAGGTTTTCAAACTAGCATTAAACTGTTATGACCTGCAAGGTTGACAATCAGTTCAAGAGAAATGCCCAATGAAAATACAGTGGGCCTTGGTTATGCTGGGGTTTGGTTCCAAGGCCAAAATATTTGGATGCTCAAGTCTTATGATATAAAATGACATAGTCTAAATGGGTGTCCCTTACATAAAATTGGAAAGTTCAGTTTTGGTTTTTGAAATTTAAGTAATCCATGTTGAATCCATGGATGCAGATTCTATGGACATGGAGAACTGACTATTGATTTTAGTTAATTTAAAAGTGGCATCAGTGGGGTAAGTGTCACCCAGTACAATACTTCATGGTGCAGCCTCCTGCATCAGACCATATCACAATATTTTAGCTAAAATACCAGAAATTTGACAAAACCACTGAATATTCTCCAAAACCACAGTAACAATTAAAACAACAGAGTGTGTTTACAACACTTACAAATAAAACAACGTGCTCCCAGATAGTAAAGAATTGGTGGGTTCTGACTGCTACTTCTCATAGCTGCTCAAGGGATATCCCATTACTCTTTATTTGTTTGCCCATCCCCTGTAGACAATGCTGTTGAAATGTATGGCAAGTCAAAGTTTCTTCTTGTTTCTCCATATTGCTTTAAGTTTCAGAGCTAGAAAATATATTTGTAGGATCCAAAAGGTTTTGGAGGACCAGTTGCTAATTTACATATTTCAAAAAAACTTTTCACAATTTTACTCTAGGGTAATGAAATGTGGGCCATACTAAATGGAATTGTGTTTCCATAAACCATGTAAGTCAGTGATTGTCAGCCTGTGGGTCCCCAGATGTGTTTGGCCTTCAACTCCCAGAAATCCTAACAGCTGGTAAACTGGTTTGGCTTTCTGGGAGTTGTAGGCCAAAACACCTGGGGACCCACAGTTTGAGAAGCACTGATGTAAGTGAACAAGCCATTTTTAACGGATTCATAAATGATTCATATATTTACTTTGGCAATCAGCATTTAACAGGTCAAGTCTTGGTAAATTATGAACAGAAATGTGTGTGTGTGTGTGTGTGTGTGTGTGTGTGTGTGTGTATATATATATATATATATATATATATATATATATATATATATATACTCACCCTGTTTGTTCAATACACTGCTCCTCAGACGACATTTTCCTGCTTCATAGTATCCACTGTTACACCTATGATTCTGGGGAAAAAGAATGATTAACCAGCTTGAACAACAGCAATTTTGCTATAATGTTGCATAGTCCCGAGGCTGTGGCGCAGACGGGAGAGCAATGAGTCACTGACCAGGAGGTCATAAGTTCGAGGCCCGCTCGGAGCTATGTTTGTTTGTCTTTGTCCTGTGTTAAAAAGGCATTGAATGTTTGCCTAATATGTGTAATGTGATGTGATCCGCCCTGAGTCCCCTTCGGGGTGAGAAGGGCGGAATATAAATGATGTAAATAAAATAAATAAAATAGTCAAGTGGCTCATAAAGATGTGTTGAAGTTGTGTCTTCTGGTGGAGTGTAAATATTGTTGTTTGCTTCAGAAGTGATACAGTATTCTCTGCATCATTATAATTGACTCAGAAGAGTGACCCTCTTTTTTAAAAGGAACAGAGCTGTAGTATTTAGACTCATTTGACTACTGTCCATGTTCTGAAATGATTGGTTAAATTAGTCTGAATCTGGACTAAAAGCTGAGAATTATTTAGTGGAGATTTCTGCGATATTGAATTCCCTACTTTTCTTTCTAGTTGCCTGAAAGAACAGAACCCTGTCTAATAATAATCATCATCATCTTTATTTAAATCCTGCCATCATCTCCAGAGGGACTCAGGGCAGCTCACAAAGCACTCAAAGGTGCAAACACGCAAAATGCAAAAATTGCAGAAACAATAACAGTGATAACAATAATAGTCAACATAAATATTTCACTTCACAAAAACCCCTGGTTAAAAATCAATAAAATACAGCAATAGTTGCAGGTACAAAACAACAGTAATCAATCTCAGTCATGTAAAATGCTTAGTGAAATCTATGGGTCCTCACATATATTCATTAAAGAAATCTAAATGTGGTTGAAGGCTTATCTAGCTCCCGGGAATATTCCTCCTGATATTGAAAATATCTAGAGACCCTTAGATTGGGTCTTATTGGAAAGTGCTTAATTTTGCATCAAATTGAGTCCCGGTGTGTTAGCTGCTGTGGGCATCAATGTAGCTCCTTTTGACTAGCCTATTCACATAGCATATATGTCTGGTGTTGTGTACTATAACTGTTAGGCAAATAGTTTTTGGCACTCTATTTCATTTATGCAAACATTATTGATGTTATGAGCAGCTTTTAGCACATTTTCAACATGGAGAAGATCATATACAGAATCAGAAGAAGAAGAAGCTCTAAATTAAAAGAAGGAAGGTTTCCTTGTAATACAATGTATTACAAGCATCATCATCATCATCTATGTATTTGATGATGATGATGCTTGCCGGACCTCCAATAACCTCAAGATGGCATATGTGGTTCTGCTTCCTTGCCATCTTATTTTTTCAACAACCTTGTGAGATAGGTAAAGCTGAGAAGCAATGGCTGACCTAAGGTCACCCAGGGAGTTTCATGGCTCAGTGAGGATTTAGGAAAGTCCCAGTCCAACACCATTATCACCACAATGCACAACACACAAGTTACAGTAAACAACTATATAATCTCTCTCTCTCTCTCTCTCTCTCTCTCTCTCTCTCTCTCAGTCGTATAGTCTTTTCCGACTCTTCGTGACCTCATGGACCAGTCCACGCCAGAGTTCCCTGTCGGCCGTCACTGCCCCCAGTTCCTTCAAGGTCAGGCCAGTCACTTCAAGGTCACCATCCATCCATCTCGCCCTTGGTCGACCTCTCTTCCTTTTTCCTTCCATTTTCCCCGGCATCGTGATCTTTTCCAAGCTTACCTGTTTTCTCATGATGTGGCCAAAATGTGGCCAAAAAACTTTGCCTCTAATAGCCTTCCCTCCAGTGAGCAGCCAGGCATTATTTCCTGGAGGATGGACTGGTTGGATCTTCTTGCGGTCCAAGGCACTCTCAGGATTTGCCTCCAGCACCAAAGTTCAAAAACATCTATCTTCCTTCGCTCAGCCTTCCTTAAGGTCCAGCTCTCGCAACCATAGGTTACTATAGGGAATACCATTGCTTTGACTATGAGGACCTTCGTTGCCAGTGTGATGTCTCTGCTCTTCACTATTTTATTGAGGTTGGCCATTGCTCTCCTCCCAGGAAGTAAATGTTTTCTGATTTCCTGGCTGCAGTCTGCATCTGCAGTGATCTTCGCACCTAGAAATATAAAGTCTGTCACTGCCTCCATGCTTTCTCCCTCTATTTGCCAGTTATCAATAGGTGTAGTTGCCATGATCTTGGTTTTCTTGATGTTTAACTGCAGCCCGGCTTTTGCACTTTCTTCTTTCATTTGGTGATAAGGCTCCTCAGCTCTTCCTCACTTTCGGCCATCAGAGTGGTATCAACTGCATACCTAAGGTTGTTAATGTTTCTTCCAGCAATTTTAACTCCGGCCTTGGAATCGTCAAGCCCCTCATGTCGCATGATGTGTTCTGCATACAAGTTGAATAGGTAAGATGAGAGTATACAGCTCTGCCATACTCCTTTTCCAATCTTGAACCAGTCTGTTGTTCCATGATCTTTTCTGACTGTGGCTACTTGGTCTTTATACAGATTTCTCAGGAGACAGACAGGGTGACTTGGTATCCCCTTACCACCAAGAACATGCCACAGTTTATTATGATCCCCACAGTCAAAGGCTTTAGAATAGTCAATAAAGCAGAAGTAGATGTTGTTGTTTTTTTTTTAACTCCCTGGCTTCCTCCATTATCCAGCAGATATTGGCAATTTGGTCTCTTGTTCCTCTGCCTTTTCAGAACCCAGCTTGGGCATCTGGCAACTCTCGCTCCATGTATTGCTGGAGTCTGCCTTGCAGGATCTTGAGCATTACCTTACTGGCATGGGAAATAAGTGCCACTGTACGGAAGTTTGAGCATTCTTTAGCATTTCCCTTTTTTGGTTTGGGGATATAAATTGATTTTTTCCAATCTGATGGCCAATCTTGTGTTTTCCATATTTGCTGGCATATGGCATGCATCACCTTGATAGCATCACCTTCCAAGATTTTAAACAACTCAGCTGGGATCCCGTTGTCTCCTGCTGCCTTGTTATTAGCAATGCTTCTTAAGGCCCATTCAACCTCGCTCCTCAGGATGTCTGATTCTAATTCACTCACCACACCGTCAAAGCTATCCTCTATATTATTATCCTTCCTATACAGATCTTCTGTATATTCTCGCCATCTTTTCTTGATCTCTTCCACTTCTGTTCGGTCCCTGGCATCTTTGTTTTTGATCATGCCCATTTTTGCCTGAAATTTGCCTCTGATATTTCTGATTTTCTGGAAGAGGTCTCTTGTTAATTACATCAAATCAACTTCAATGTATGGCAGCCATATGAACCAGAGCCCTCCAAAGCCCCTTGTCATCAAAAAGCCTGGGTCTCTGGAAACTCAGTGCTGTGGCTTCTTTGGTTGAAAATATCCCATCCTTGACCATTTTAGCTCCCTTGCCTCAGAAACTGAAGTGTTTAAGCATTTCATTTCTTGTTTTACTATATCTAGCTTCCCTTGATTGACATCCCTCTTATATGAGTTTTCCATTACATGAGTTGTGCAACTTTAGGTTTTCTTTTGACATTCGAGCATATCAGCAACTGAATGTCTCTTTCATTTGAGCCCAGTTGTATCATAACACACAGTACTATTTTTATTATTTTTATTGGTTAGATGTAGGTAATTTGAAACATTGTCACAATTGCATATGCACAACAATATCTTATTATTTTCACCTCATATAACACATTCTGTTGATTACATTTTATCTTTTACAGTTCTATACATCTATTACTTATATTTATTTACAGTATTTATATTCTCACCCCGAAGGGGACTCAGGGCGGATCACATTACATATATAAGGCAAGCATTCAATGCCTTGACATAGAACAAAGACAAACACAGGCTCCGAGCTGGCCTCAAACTCATGACCTCTTGGTCAGAGTGATTGGTCTCAGCTGGCTGCAGTTGGCTGCTCACCAGCTTGCGCCACAGCCCAGCACAGCCATTTCCCCCTCCCTCTTCCTCCCACCCCTCCCTCCAGGAACAGATTTGACTCTACTCATTGATTTGTATTGTTTGTTTGATCATGAAGATTTTTTGGTTCAATTCCTTATAATTTTCTTTCCCCTTCACTATGCCTATAAGTTCTTTCCACTTCAATTCCCAGTTCTCCTTTGGATGACCATTCATATATTTTGTTCTCCTTTCAGTTATGTAGTCTTGGAGCATATATATTGATAAATATTTGAGCCATTTTTAAAATTCCCATTTCCCTTCATCTTTCCATTCTAAGCCAACTGTTGCTTGGATAGTTGCTATAATATATTTTGCAATTTCAGCCTGGTTTTTATTCCTCCCATTACCCTTAATTTTTCGGTAAAGAATTGTTTACAAGAAAATGCTTTCAAAGATACAGCATTACATGAATACAGAGACATATAGTTTTATACATTTGGCAGCTATTCAGACAGCTGCTCCCACCCCAAGGCTGAAAGAGAGGCTGGTTTGGATCCACATCCTGATTGGCTCTGATGCTGTTTCCACCTCCATGTGGAGATTCCCTCTGGCAGGGAGGAGATGATGGTGGATTGGTCCAGGAGGGCCAGTCAGTTGTGGGAGATGTCCCCCTGGAAGGGGATGAGTTTCTGAATATCCTAATTGTCCAGTTTCAGGTGATGGGGAAATGTCTTGGAAAAACAAAGTTGAGGGGTCCCAGGAACAAAAGGCGATGATCTCTTTTAATCAAGCCTCAGATTTGGAATAAAAAGAATCTGCAAATGTACATATCCTGGGCTTCCGCTTCCACAGTCAGCAATTTCTCACCCCAAGTGAGATACTTGGCTGAAGAAACATCGACTGGCTTTATCAGATCAGGCATGGAAACTGTCTATTATTCTACATGTATACACAATGGATCTTGATTCTCACTTTTTCAGGGATAGTTGGGGGGGGGGGGGATATCAGCCCAGCCTCTCCTGTTCCAGGAAATGTCTCTGCAGGGTGGCTGAAAGGTGAAGACTTCTGAGACTCAACTTGGCATAAATCATATATATTATAGACACATCTAGGGATAGAGATAGCAATGAAGGATGCAAGGTAAGAAGAAATTTGAAAGAAAGATATATTTTATTAAGAGCTGGAAACAATATAGTCTTTATGAGGGAGTTGCTTCTGGTCTGCTGCCAATATACTTTTTCTCCAAAATTATGGAAGTCTAGAGAAGAATAAAAAAAATAAAAAATATGTTTTTATTTTGATGTCTTTGGGAAACTACATAATTGTAGTGGTGGTGGTGGTGTTGGATATCATGTTTCACAACACTACCCCAGACCATTAAAACGTTGTGAAATATACATATGTTTTTGCATTTGAATGATAACTATAAGAAAAGACACTCTGTTTGAAATGGGAATAAAAAAATAAGCACCATTGGACATCATGTAGAATAACTGAGAAAGGTTCATTGGTGAAGTACTAATAAAATTTAGAGCAAGCCTCAACCAAACATTCACTCCAATCATTATTAGTAGCTGTCTGATACTTGTTTTCAGAAATTGCTATCATTGAGAATACTGTTCGCTGACATATGAGTATGATGAATTGTGAAGTTGTGGCATATGCTTTCATGCAAAACTGCAAAAATCATTAAAAAATCATTAAAAAACTGCCTTGTGTTTTTTCTTACATCCTTAGATGTTTTATTTCAGCAAATGAGTAAATTCATATTAAATATAACTTTAAGTGAAATCCAATGGCATTTTATGAGTATATGCATATGTTTCCTTATTTTATTTCTACTGTTTTAACTCTCCCACAAACTTTCTCAGACATTTGGCTCAAACAAAATCCATAAGCCTTTAAATAAGCACAACACAATCAGTGTAGTGTAGTAGTTTGCGTGTTGGACTCTGGAGACCAGGCTTTGAACCTATCAAAGAATTAATTTTTTTATTTATTAACAACATTTATATTCCACCTTTCTCACCCCTAAGGGGACTCAGAGTGAAGCACAACATATATACAGCAAACATTCAACACTGGAACATAAAATAAACCATAAATATACATAAACACTAAAATCAGTTATCTTCACAGTAAAGAAACCCACTGGATGGCCTTGCACAAGTTACACTGTCTCCGCTTCAGAAAAGACAATAGCAGCTGTCCTCTAATCAAATCACATCAAGAAAACCCTGTGATAGGTTCACTTTAGGGTTGTCATAAGTCAGATAGGATCTGAAGGCACATGACAACAAATACTTGGAAACAAAAAAGTGTGATCAGGGATGCATCACCCCCACCCAGTCTGCTGATATAGAGCATGTTCTCCAAATTTCTTTTGTAAGACAAGAACTGCTGTTCTAAGCTTGGGCATCCTTTCTGCCTGGACATTTTTCTCAGCCAGCTATAACTGACTGCGACTATCACATGGGCTAGAAACACATCACATTGTGCATTCTCAAGCCTTTCGGAAATCCATTCCTGCCAGTTTCCAGGAAAGATTCTATGGTTAGTTGTTCTCTCCATTAGCAGCATAACCTCCATAATTTGTCAAGCTCCTGTTGATATTAAAAAGTTATTTAATCCAAATTCACTTGATGCGCTTACTGAATTGGGATGAACAGTGGATAGGAAGACAACTAAAATTTTCTCCTGATCCTGCAAGGGGTTTTGAGAAGATGAACTGGTGATAATCATCTGTGAACTGGGGAAGAGTTATATAGTGCTTTTTAAAGAAATGTGGATATATAGGATAAAAATATGCAGTGGTTATACAACTTGAAGAAGATGATGGGAGGACTGGATTTCTTACTCCATAAAAAAGAGCAAATGTGGAGTTATGTCAACAGGAAATTGTCTCTCCCAGGGGAGTGGAACATCCAGCCTGTGGATCTACAGTAATTCAGTTTACAAGAAGTCCCAATCCTTCCTGTGGAATCACAGTGGGGACCTCTTTTACTAAAATTCTCTCCTTGGGGAACCTGATCCCATATCATCACATTTCCAACCAAACAGAGAGCAGGAATGGTGACTTCTCCAGCTGATTCTGAGAATTTAATGGGAAGTGTTGCCCACTCCACATTTTTCAGTGCTGGCAGCAGGAGTATTCTTGCAACCAATGCTTTGATTTGAAAATGCCCTCCCTTACATTCTCCCTGATGGAGAAAAGTCTATGGTGGGCAACAGGGCTGTAGCCAAGGGGGGGGGGTTATAGGGTTCACCCCCCCCCCAAATGTCAGCTTTTAAAAAACCTGGTTTACTTATGAATTTTAACTGATTAACCAAATTCCCATGAGTGTCCACGGAAGTTTATCTGTCTTAAGTGTCCATTGAAGTTTATCAATATGGTGGGAATGTGACAAAGTACAAAAATTTTATAACAAGGTAAAGAAGGAAATAGAAGATATAATAGGACACAAATTGGTATTGGAAAATAAAGAATTCTTCACCAGGAAATTAGACAAGAACGAAAACATGAAGGATTGGGGGGAAATTATAAAATACATGATAGCTACCACTCAAGCAACTGTTGCCTTGGGTTGGAAAAAGCAAAGAACGTGGGAAGTTAAACAATAGTATGGATATCTAGCTGATTTTATGCTCCAGGATTACATTTTTGAAAGGAGAACAATATACATCAGGCCAAATCAAGAAGAACTGGGATCTGAAATGGGGAAGATTGATAAAGTCAAAGGAAAAGGAAAATATAAAGAACTGAACCATTCTCTTTTTACAATTGATTCATTAAAATAATATCTGAATGAAAGAAAGTACTGTTCCCAGAGGGTGGGGGGAGGGGAGAGGGATGAAAAACCAATAGACACAAGTGGGAGATAAAGGTGGAATTAGAAAGGATAATGTTACTAAGAATATATCATTCGATATGTATATTGAAATGGTGATGGATTTTGATATTATTCTACCTGTGTTTACAATAAAAAACATATTTAAAAAGTTTATCGATTGAGCCTGAATTCTAAATTATTTTGTGTTATGGAACTACTCTTCATGATTCACTAAAAGAAAATTCAATCCCCTCCCCAAATGTTTTTCTGTCTATGGTGGGCAAAGCTTCCAGGAGTCAGGTACCAGATGCACTGGCTGTTATTCACAGGTCTATAAAGAAAAACAAACTTTTCTCCTATATTGTAACTGTTTTACTGTGTTTTTTGGGTGTTGAATTCAAAGAACATAATAAGAATATACTTTCACACAATTTCTTTCACAAATTGAATTACTAATTTTCTTTATGATTCTCAATTTTGCAGGCGCGTGTTATGGACAACTTTGGTCCCCTGCACCTCCTTTCGCAAGGAGAAGCAAAGCTTTAGTGCTGGATAGAAGCAAACAGAAATAGTGGTCATGGAGGTTAATACATGATTGTGTTGTTAGGAATTTGACTACACATACCATATATGATCCCATCTGTGTAGAATTAGAAAGTTTGAGGATCTAGTCTGACACTCAAACCAGTTCCTCATCGCTGGATATACCCTGAATGTCAGTAGAGTTTCCACTCATCTGAATCAACTCAATATTAATGATTTGTGAAGGAAAATACAGGAGAAAACCTGTGTGTAACCTACCAGTCTCATACTAGACATGGTAACTATTCAAATGCAGTTGACCTTTACTATGATGATTTCATTTAACATTTTAGTATTTTCAATAAAATTCAAGGTTTTTAAAGAACATGATTAAACTAACACACCAGATGAAACCCAGAGCAAACAGACTTTCAGTAACCTAACTAAATCTGTGAAGGAACATTTGAGACAGTGAGGGTGGGGGAGTACACATTGTCTGGGTTGAAACCACACAGCAGAAACTCCATACATTTTCCATACTGAACACAGAGATTAGTTCAAAACAATGACTCACATGTAGACCCAAATATGCTTATTCCATCCTCACTGAGAATTCCCATACGGGACTTTTCTGCATGAATAGGTTCTCCTTATCACGTCACACACCTTCCCCTCAAAGGAATCTTATTGTCATAGGAATGTCAAATCACATTTGCAAAGCATTCAGAATACAGCATCTTAACCTTAGAAATGCCTTTTAAAATCTCCCATATATAGATTTGTTGCCGTAACCTTTTTGCAACTGCTCTTGGCATTTGATTTTTTCAAGTGACTGGATGCTGAGATCTATGCAAAACTGAGTGAAATCCCTCATGTCCTTGCAACTTTGTGAATGTTTTGATGTTTCTGTCCCCTAATTTTTCCTCTAAACAATAATTCTTTGGATACTGTGTGTCTGTGTTGTTTGTATCCCATATGCAAGAACAGATATCTAGACAGACTCGGTTTATAAGGAGGAAACATTTATCTCCTGCAAAACTATTGTCATATATGTCAATATGTCCCACTACTAAGGAAAACATAGTCCACCAGTCATGTAGGACCATCCATAAGAAGCCCAGTGAAACTCCTGGTTTTTCTGCCTACTTGGAACTGCAAAATAGAGCCCACAGATCCAAGAATCAGTAGCTAGAAACAATGTTGAATCCAAGGAGATCACTGGGCAGGATCAGAACTTTGAACTTTAAATAGGAGGTGTGTTTTTACTAGAACTTCTAGAATTCCCCAGCCACCTGGACAAGTTAATTTCAATTGTTCTCTTCTTGATCTCTGATTTGTTTTTACCTCTACTACCCTTTTACTTCCCTTCCTCTGACTCTGGATGCAATCTTTCAAAGCTTAGGTAAAGGTAAAGGTTTTCCCCTGACATTAAGTCCAGTCGTGACTGACTCTGGGGGTTGGTGCTCATCTCCATTTCTAAGCCGAAGAGCCGGCATTGTCCGTAGACACCTCCAAGGTCATGTGGCCAGCATGACTGCATGGAGCGCCGTTACCTTCCCGCCGGAGCGGTACCTATTTATCTACTCACATTTGCATGTTTTTGAACTGCTAGGTTGGCAGGAGCTGGGGCTAACAGCGAGCACTCATTCCGCTCCCGGGATATGAACCTAGGACCTTTCGGTCTGCAAGTTCAGCAGCTCAGTGCTTTAACACACTGTGCCACCACCAGGGGCTTAGCTACTTTGAATCTCCTTTGTGGAAAGAAAAAAGTGGAGTATAAATAAACACAATAATAATAATAATAATAATAATAATAATAATAATAATAATAATAATAATAATAATAATTGCTTAAAGGAAGAATGTAAACCTGGTAAAAAATTTGCTTCATCTCTTCACTTTTATCATTGCTCAAGGAGGGCAAAGAACAGACAGAAGAGCTGTGCCTACCACTAAGCAGAGAGGAATGTCTAATCCCAGGTAGCAGATTTGGTCTGCCAGTTAAGTATAACTATTGTTAGTAATTAATTTTGTTATTATTATAGTCCACCTTTTCACTAGTGGCAGAAATGCTTATTAAGTTTCTCTGCCTTGGGTTTTAAAATAACTTGGCTGACTTTGGGCAGGATGCACCTTGACTTGAATGAGTGTGGAGAGCCATTTGCTGCTTTGCCTCCAACACCAATATTATTTTGACAGCCCTCGATAGGCAGAGGAGGAAGAAGCAGGAGATTCTAAAATTGTTAACTCGCTACAGGGAGCACACAACTTCAATGTTGCATTAGCTCTGCTGGCTGATGGTCCGTTTCTGGGTATAATGCACAATGTGGATGATGACTTATAAAGACCTTTATGATTCAGATACAGGTCATTTGAAGGACCATATTCTCCCATACAAACCTGCCGGTGTTTTGAGATCTTCTGGGAAAGCCTTTATTTCTGTCCCATCACCTTCACAGGTACGTAAATTCCAAGGACCCTCTGCATAAAATTGTAGATTTTTTTCTTCCTCTTTTTGCCCTCTTCTTGCCAGACTACAATCTCTTGGCCACGCTCTTCAGTCACATGAATTCTGGTTTTCAACTGTTAAGTGTTGGAGGGTATGCCAACACAAACCTCTGTGCTTCCCTGAGTCCCTTTGGGGAGCTAGTACAATAATAGTTTGATTATTATTGCAGCCAAAATTCCCTTTTCCATGACCACTGAAACTTATGTGACACCATTGAAGAACAAGAGGAGTTGTTTCAACATCATGAAAAGCAACACTAAGAGCATTGTTTTGGCCTAATTGAGCATTCTGTTATATGCTGTTTTGCCATATGTGTAGTGATAACCTTTTAGAAAACCTTTTTATACAGATCAGTTAACAACTGATGAGGACTGAATATCCTACGTTTGATTTGTTGTTCTGAAACAGCGCAATTGCTGTGTTCTGGCTTTTTGTTAATAGCTGTACCAACTGCAATCTCAAATCTGGTCTTCTTATCCAACCACCGTTTTTTTTTAAAAATCCTTCATTTCTTGTTTACAAGAAAGAAAACTAGAGCAGAAGTTGGGGCTCTGGATTGATGTGTAGGAAAGCAGTGTTGTACTAAATTTTGATGTGTTTATGTTCATTATGGTAGTCCCCATAGCCTTAATGAGACTCTAGTTATTCTAGCATGAGAACTAAATCACATCAATAAACCCATTTCAGCAGTTTTCACTTTCACCAGTTTTCACCACAAAACAATATTGATGATCCAGTTCTTCTTTGAACCATAGACTCATAGAATCATACAGTCGGAAGAGACATTGTGAGCCATCCAGTGCAATCCCCTGCCAAGAAGCAGGAAAATCGCATTCAAAGCACCACCATCCAGCCTCTGTTTAAAAGTCTGCAAAGAAGCCTCCACTATACTCCAGGGCAGAGAGTTCCACTGCCAAACAGCTCTCATAGTGAGGAAGTTCTTCCTGATGTTCAGGTGAAATTTCCTTTCCTGATGTTTGAAGCCATTGCTCTGCGTCCTAGTCTCCAGGGCAGCAGAAAACAAACTTGCTCCCTCCTTCCTATGACTTCCCCTCACATATTTACACATGGCCATAATGTCTCCTCTCAGCCTTCTCTTCTGCAGGATAAACATGACCAACTCTTTAAGCCATGCCTCATAGGGTTTGTTCTCCAGACCCTTGATCATTTTAGTCACCCTCCTCTGGACACATTCCAGCTTGTCAACATCTCCCTTAAGCTGCAGTGCCTAGAATTGGACACAATATTCAAAGTGTGGTCTGACCAAGGCAGAATAGAGGGGTAGCATGACTTTCCTGGATCTAGACACCATGCTCCTATTTATGCAGGCCAAAATCCCATGAGATTGTTGGCTCATGTTCACCTTCCTTTCCATGAGGACTCCAAGATCTTTTTCACATGTATGTACTGCTGTCGAGACAGGCGTCCCCCATTCTGTATCTTTGCATTTCATTTTTTTTCTGCCTAAGTGGAGTATCTTGCATTTGTCCCTGTTGATGTTCATTTTGTTAGTTTTGGCCCATCTCTCTAATCTGTTAAGATTGTTTTGAATTCTGCTCCTGTTTTCTGGAGTAATGGCTATCCCTCCTTCGTACAAGGACAGCAATTAAGCAGTAAAATTTAGGAAGATGGCAGATCACATTGCTCATATCCTCCAAGGTTTCACAGAGGAAAACTGAGATACTATCAGCCATACCAGAGTGTGATCAAGATGGCAAAGGTTATTGAGGAAAACCAAACAAACAAATAGGCTTCAGCAGTTTGCTTTTTGATTGACCATACTGGAAAGGGAAAGGTTCCACCCTCTTTCATCCATCTCTCCCTTCTAAATTTACTCTTGTGCTTCAAACTGTTTCAAGCAACTAAAATAAACTGTAGGCAAGGAGGGATGGGAAGAGGAGAGGCAATGTTAAAAGCAGCTGAAAAAGTGGACCAGAAAGGATTAATTGGGACTGTCTCTGTCAAGCTGGGATAGTTGGAAAGTATACAACATTATCCCAACTTGACTGCAATACTGATGGGTAGCTTTGCAGGCTTGTTGTGTTAATAGTCAGGAACAGGATTAAACATGGAGCTTGGAATATGAACAAACGTAAAACACATTGGTCTTGATTTAAACTCTGTCACACATTTCTCATTTTAACAATATAAATACAATAATATGCACAGTTAGAGGCAAACATATTTCCAAATTTAGTCCAAGGGAGTTTGTTCATCATTGATTTTAGCTTTCTGTTCTTTATTCCAACTGGAAGTTATATAAAAGGAAAAAAAATACCCAAGAAGCAATAATTCTAGTTGCTCCTCCATTATAATATAGCACATCACATAACCACTTTCTAATGACAACAAATTAAAGGATACAATTAAGAAGCTATTACCATGTTTAATTATTTTCAGGGACTAGGTAGTGCCAAAGGGACATAATAATTCTGCTGACTTCAAAAGTATTATCCTCATATGGACCTAGTTAATGAATTATTTAATGGGCATTTCATAAAAATTTTAAGAATGTTCACTTTCAGCAGTCTACCAAGAGGAATGTGGAATTCTTTTCTTTGCAAAAACAGCTCGTATCCTCTTGTGTCCTACCACAGATGATTGGGATTTGTTGTCATTCATAAAGTAACATATTCTTAATTCGCAATTCATGACAGATTATTGTGCGGACATTTAAAAAGTAATTTCTGTCAAAGTTTTATAAATCAAAAAGGTATATGTGATGCTAGTGAAGATCTTAATTAGGAATGTAATTTCAGATGTCAGTAAAATTGGAGCTTGTCTCAATGAGATCTGTTTCAGATAAAATGGTGGAAATAATCATATTAAGATGTATATGTCTTTTTATAACTCATGCTGATAGTTCATAATTGCCGATTTTTGTCATCCATTGTCTTGGAACCTCATGCTGTCTGCTTGAAAACATATATAAAATTCTTCTCCCACCTCCAACAGGAATGATATTTTACAAACAAGTACAAACTACTGGATGTTTCTAATCATGTGCAGAGTACCTCTTGTTTTGTAAAGAGATGCTTTAGAGATGACATGATAGTTATGTTTAAATATTTGAAAGTATGTCAAGTTGAAGATGGAGAAACTTGTCTTCTGCAACTCCAGAGACTAGGATACAGAGCAATAGATTCAAACCAAGTAAAAAGAAATTCCATCTAAACATTAGGAAGAACCTCCTGTTTGACAGTGGAATATGCTGCTTTGGAATGTGGTCGAATCTTTTTCTCTAGAGCTTTTTAAACAGAGGCTGGATGGCCTCTGGATGTCAGGAGTGCTTTAAGATGTGTTTTCTTTAATAATAATAATAATAATAATAATAATAATAATAATAATAATAATAATTTTATTCCTTACCTGCCTCTCCTCATGGATTGAGGCGAGTTGCTGCAAAATTAAAACACATATTTATTTATTTATTTAATTACAGTATTTATATAACACCCTTCTCACCCTGAAGGGGACTCAGGGTAGATCATAATGTACATATACATGGCAAACATTCAATGCCATTAAACATACAAAATACAGAGAGAGAGAGAGAGAGAGAGAGAGAGACAGACAGACAGACAGACACAGAGACACACAGAGAGAGACAGAGACAGAGACAGAGACACAGAGGCAATTTAAAAATTTCCAGCTTCCGGCGTCATGAGGGTATGCTCGATTCTGGCCACATACACAATGTAAAAAAACCCTATAAATACACACATTAAAATGTATTTCTACAAACGATAATATTAAAATGTATTTCTATAAAATACATATTAAAATACACAGAACAGAGATTAAACACAAGACACGAGTTTAAAATTCATGCACGAGACTGGCTGGGTAGGCCTGCCAGAAGATATAGGTCTTTAGATGGTTTTAAAATTCTGACTGCTGATCTAGCTGTTGGAGCAATTCCGGCACATCATTCCACAGTCTTGGGGTGGCTGGTGAAAACGTCCTCTGGGTGATGGTTATGGCACATGGTTGGACCAGGTGAGCCTTTTGGTTTCTTTCAACTCTGATGTTATGATTCCATCTGGAGTCTGCCTGAGCATCTAAAGCAATCAGACATATTTTATCTAATTCCTCAGGTATGTTCCTCAAATAGAGAGGTAAGTAAGGTACTGATAACACATAAGTATAACCTGTAAGCCTCTGTGTTTTGATGGTTCTCCATGTGCCATGCTATCATTAACAACCTTCTCACATGCTATCATTAACAACCTTCATATCTCAGGTATTTATGGGCACAATTGGCAAAAGAATCTTGAGATCTGTCGTCCAAAATTAACATTTCTAAGTTCGCTTGAGAAACGTCCACCTCTGTTATTTTACTTATATTTGTTGTGTTTTATCATCTGTGTCCTTTATTGCATATATTGATGTTCTGCCCTTTGATGAAAAGGGGGTTATAAAGAAATGTTGTTGTTGTTGTTGTTTGAAGAGTTGTCTTTAAATAGTGATACTGACTTCAAAAATTAGATCCCAAAATTATCAATTATGAGATGTGGCTCCCCCGGGGCATACAGTAAGACAGCCTTGCCTTTTTCATTTGTCCTGTAGTAACCTTTTCATTAATTACTTTTGAATTTTACCCCACCACACCTTGAACTTTAGGATATAATCCCACTATTATCACAAAACCCCTCACAATGTATTGGGAACACTCAGGAAGGAGGTACACAGTGGGTTTGTGCAAGAGCCTTTGTGTCTTTTTCTATCTTGCCCTGATATGATCTGAATTATTCCTGGGAATGCTTCCTCATCTCTGTAACCAAATTAAATTTCCCGATGGGGTTCCCATTTAAATGACCAATATCCTGAAACACTCTTTGTCTCTTTCGACTGGGACCCATTGTATTAACTGGAGCTGAGATATCAAGACCCATTTCAGACCATTATCGATTGCTCCACTGCATTCCTTTCTAACTGCCCCGCTCTCATGGGCAGATAAATAAATTCACAGTCTTCAAAATAATCCAGTGACAGTTTATTAAACTATCCCACAATTGCAGGGACCAACCAGCAATAATGTTGGATGGAGCCCTGAACCAATCTTGAAGCAGATCATAGCCAGACACTTTCTCAATCAATCAGGAGCTATCGAGGAATTCTTCAAAAGCTGTCAAAATGCATTAGATGTACCTATTTATTCACAACTCTGGTGTGCCAGTTCTTTGGAGTGCTGTCTCTGCTAATATCCTCTCTGGCCTTTGAGAATAAAGTCTCTAATTTTGCCTTTAACCTGTTTGTGTCTTGATACAAACTTGATACGCCAGGCTCCAAACCCCTTGGTTCTTGCAGAAACTGAAATTCACATAACAGTCTGCATATCTGAACTATAGCAAATGTACTAGGCTGGGAAAGAAATCCAGTTTCCATTGACAGGTTATTTTAATTTGTTTGCTAAACAAACAAAGTCTGTATTTAGTCAGGACAAAATGAAGGCAACTAAGGGCAAATAGGATATTCTTGGGATGAAATATTAAAAAGAAGGGAGCACAGCAGCAATTTCTCATTGCTGAATATAAAGGCTTCTTTCCTGACCTGGCTGAATTATTATGCAAACTGAATTATTAGTTCAAGCAATTATTTGTTCCTTTGCCCATTTGGTACAAGCATAATAGTTTCCATGGCTTTCTGTTTATTCCTCAGGCTCAAGTCTCGGGGGCCCAACTGACATCTGTTGCTGGGGAAAATACACAAATGCACTCTCTCATTTGCATTCTCCTTCCTCAGTCTCTCTTTCTCTCAGACACATACATAACCCAGTAAGATTATTTTTCTCGCTGTTACTCTACCACATAGACCTCAGTTACTATGAGGAAAGAGCTTTTATTTCTTCTGTAGCCAGCACAGGTGCCAAACCTGCCAAGTGCTGCTTAAGCTTAGCTCACAGTGTTAAGCATCTGATGATTTTAACAAGCTGAGAGAAGCTGTTCAAGTCATCTTGGTCATTGCAGCCGGCTGGTAATCCCTTAGGCTTACTCATCAGCAATTACTTGGCTTGCATCTGTCATATTTCATGCCAATTCTGTCTGAACAAAATCTGAAAGCCAGCTAGCTCAATATGCCAATTCAAATACACCAACGGGTGACATGAGTAGTCCTTCACAGAGGGTAGTCTCTGATGTGAAGACCTGTTCAGGCCAAATCCACTTGGAGAGAAAGGCTCTAGGGCTGGTCTGCAAGTAAGCTGTAGACAGTGGATCAAGTCAACATAGAGGTCACCAAGTCACAATCTTCATTTGCAACATTTAGAAGTTTAGTATTTCTGTTAAGAATAGAATACAGTTCAACTTCCTGTATCTACAGGAGATACATTCCTGGACCTCATTTGGATATGTGAAATCACAGATAATGCTAACGAATGTTGTTTTCAATGGAATGAACAATGGAGGTACTGAGAAGGAGGTATACCAGGCACAGGAGGATGTAAGTTATTCATGAATAAGTGGAACCATGGATATGTGGAACTACATATATCAATCCCCTCAGAGCCAGCCCTAGGTATTTTTCAATTGTAGGCGAAAAGAATTTTGGCGCCCCCCCAAACCAATCACTGAATAAGCGAAAATGTTGGATAATAAGGAGGGATTAAGGAAAAGCCTATTAAACATCAAATTACATTAAGATTTTACAAATTAAGCACCAAAACATCATGTTTTACAACAAATCAACAGAAAAAGCAGTCTCGACTGCGCCCCCATATGTTTTGCGCCCCAAGCGACTGCTTAATTTGCCTCATTGTTGGACCGGCTCTGAATCCCATGATTATGGGAGTCATACTGTAATTATTTCTACATTTGCTTTAATGTGTATAAATCTCTGGCTCTCCCTGCCCCTCCCTGCTATCCTTCTAGCAGGAGACTACAACCTTTTTATTCATCCAGGCTTTTAATAAAGGAGGTTTTAAGGTCAAATTGGGAGTGCTGTGGTCTTAGGTTTTTAATGAGTTTTAAGGGTTTTAACTATTTTTTTAATGTTGTTAATATCAAATTATATGTTTATGTTTGTATATGTTTAATAATAATAATAATATGTTTATATGTATATGTTTAGGTTTTAAACTGTATTGGTTTTACTGTCAACTGTTTTGAGTGTCTTTTTCAGAAAGAAAAGTATGGTACAAATAATAATAATAATGGTAATGATAATTCTTTGTACAACAACTAAATTCTTAAGACTCATGAATCATATCCAGGTAGAAGATACAGAATTGTGGGTCAACAAAGGCGCCTGGTGATGATCAGGAACTCTCTGGAGGGGCAGAAACAGAGGACCTCCAAAGTAAGGTAATCATGCAGTGGTGCTGAATTGGTTTTAGTCCCACTGGATGGTCTGGACTCCATCCCACCACCACTATGGGATAAAGACAGGCAAGGCAGATGCCCTTGGAACTCATCCTGAATATTGCTACTCTGGACCAACCTGAGACAAAATTACTTAGTTAAATACATATATTCTTACAACAAAGTTATAGATTGCAGTCTACAGCAATGTACAACAAAATTATAATTAGGGGGCCGTGGCTTGCGCAGCGAGTTAAACCGCCAGTTACAGAAGATCTTGCTGACTGGAAGGTTGGCAGTTCGAGCTGTGGATCGGGGTGAGCTCCTGTCGTCAGCCCTGGCTTCTGCTTACCCAGCAGTTCGAAAACAGCAATGTAAGTAGATAAATAGGTACTGCTTTGGTAGGGAGGTAAAACATGCCCCTGAAAATATGTGTGCATGGACAACAGGCTCCTCGGTGTGAAAAAATGAAACAACAACACCTCCCCATGACCGAGTTGAGCACAGCCGCCAGAAGCTGGAGATGAAGAAAGAGAGAAGCCTTGCCTTTGTTTATGTACTGTCTGTCTTGGTTGTCAATTGTATAATGGCATCAAATATTTGCCATATATGTGCCCTGTAATCCCTATGAGTCCTCTCGGGGAGATAGAGCGGAATATAAATAAAGTATAGTATTATTATTATTATTATTATTATTATTATTATTATTATTATTATTATTATTGGCATTATGATACGGTTAATGAAAAGCAGAGAATGATAGTAAGATAATTTCATTCTTTGAAAAAGTTCCAGTACACCAAGTTTATTTATTTAGCAATGTATTCAGTTTATTTAATGTTTTCTTTCTTGGTGGGATGTTGAACTGACTCAATAACACTAAGGTTTAATGAAACCTGTAATGTGAAAGAAGAGAAAATTGGAATGCTAAGAACTGAAGAAATCTCTTTAAAGTTAACAGCTTTGACATCCTGTTGTTTAATAAACAATATACAGTTCATGAAACTAATAGGTAGTTCCACAAAGCAATTTACTCAGCAAACTGAAAACTTCAGGACATGTTTGGCGAGCTGAAGCAATAACATTTGCACATGAAATTGGCCATCAGTGTTTTCAACAGAGAGGAAAACACTAAAGCATTATGAGCTACATGGTTATCGTTAGACCACATCATCCATGGCATAATGATTTTGAAGTCTGTAGGAACAAAATAACATTTAAAAACACAGCATCTTTCCTAACTTGGAACTGTAGGGCTAAGCAAACAATGCTGGAAGTGAAATATAATACTGTCAGAGTATATGTATTCACAATATCTGGATGAAAACTGAACAGAAATACATGGAATAGTTCATGGAGACTATGTCTATATAGAAGGGATCAAAGTAAACATACCATAATTAATGGTAGTAAATGTTGGTAAAGGACAAGTATATTGTGTAAATTTCCTTCTATTATCACATCTGAATTGGATAAGTTGCCTGTCAGTTCAAAACTGCTCTATACTCCCAGGGAATACGTAGGATTGCTGTTGGGTTTTTGTTTTATTTTAAAATGTGTATTATCTGGAATGAGCTTTCTTTCCTAATTTTTTATCTATTGTATCAGAAGCAAATTGAGGGTACAGTTATAACGTATTTAAAAACACAAACCAGTTAAAAACTTGGCATTATACTAAATGTCCTTTGACCAGAAACTGACCACTTCGAATGCCTCTGGTGTCGCTGTAATAAGATCCTTCATTGTTCATGTGGCAGGGCTCAGGCTGCGTTGTAGTAGGTGGTCTGTAGTTTGCTCCTCTCCACACAAGCATGTTGTGGACTCCACTTTGTAGCCCTATTTCCTAAGATTGGTTCTGCATCTTGTGGTGATGGAGCATGCTACTCTCAGTCTGTTCAGTGCCTTGCATGTTGCCCAGTCTTCTGTGTGCCCAGGGGGGAGTTTCTCATCCGGTATCAGCCATGGATTGAAGTTCTGGGTTTTAGCCTGCCACTTTTGGACTCTTGCTTGCTGAGGTGTACCCACAAGTATCTCTGTAGATTGTAGAAAGCGATTTCTTGAATTAAGACATTGAACTGAATACAATATCATCTTATTTGCACCTAGTGTCACACATTGTTTTAAGTTTCAGTGGTTTGTGATAATCAAGCTGTGGTAACTTAAATTTCCATAAATTGCTTGCCTTTGGAGCAACACTGGAATTTGGATTTTCCAAGTATTTGTTATGGCATCCTTTATGGGAAAACAACAACAACAACAACAACAACAACAACAACAACAACAACAATTTTATTCTTATATCCTGCCCCATCTCCCTGAAGGGACTCTGGTTGGCTCACATGGGGACCAAGCCCAGAATACAGCATGAAATACAATAGCAAAATGCATTTAAAACATATAAACATATAAAAGCACAGTTGTATGGGTGCTTCCATCTTGTTTTATTACAAATTGCATTTGTTATTTCAGATCTGATCAATTAGCCATTTTGGTTTTGGAGTTTTTAAATTTATTGGTAAGAGCTTACTTCCATATACATACTTGAAAGTAATTGCTTTGTTTCATACAATTTTTCATCATTTCTACACAGAGTAGAAATTTGTTTTGAGAGTAGCATGTTCTGCATCTAGGTTTCTCAGGATATATTTCTGTCTGCCTTCTTTTGTAAGCTGTTTTGTGGCCCTTGTTAGGAGAAAAGCAGGGTATAAATTAAATAAATGATAAATGATAAATAATAAGCATTATATCATATTATTTTACATACTGATATGTATCAAATATCTAAAACAAGATGAACTTTATCTATTGCCCACCGCCCTTTAGCAACCCCAGATAGCATCAGAGCCCTCAAAACTCTATTAAAATTAAAGAAGTTACCATCACTTGAGGAATGGTAACATTTTGTTTAACCCCTTTCTCATTCCCCATATCATCATCCTGTCTTTATGCCAGTAGTCAAGCAGTTTCCAAATGTAGCATATATTACCAAAAAGTAACATAATGAAAAAAGTAAAATATTATTAAACTATCACTAAATTTGAAGGAGCCCCTGGTGGTGCAATGGGTTAAATCTTTGTGCCAGCAGGACTGCTGACCGAAAGGTCGATGGTTCAAATATGGGAAGTGGGGTGAGCTCCCATCTGTCAGTTCCAGCTCCCCATGTGGGGACTTGAGAGAAGCCTCCTACAGGATGTTAAAACATCTGGGTGTCCCCTGGTCAAAGTCCTTGCAGAGGGCCAATTCTCTCACACCAGAAACGACTTGCAGTTTCTCAAGTCGCTCCTGACATGAAAAACACCTAAATTTTAAAAGCAGCTAAAAGCATGACCATTAAAGAAGAAAAAACAACAAAAATAATGAACAACACAATGAATTATGAAAGGCCCTTTCCCAAGAGCAATCAGCCCTCAAAGGCCTGCCAAAACAGGAAGGCTTTTTACTTGTCAGGTTAAACTCTCTAGGGCCCTTTCTACACTGCCATATAAAATCCAGATTATCTGCTTTGAACCAGATTATATGGCAGTGAAGACTCGTATAATGCAGTTCAAAACATATAATGTGGATGATCTGCTTTGACAATCTGGATTATATGGCAGTGTAGAAGGGGCCCAAGGGGAGAGTTGCAGAGACTGGGAGCAGCCACTGAGAGCGCACCCTATGTGTTCCCACTAGATGTACCCATGAGATCCCAAAAGATCTCAAAACACTGGCAGACTGGTATGGAAGAATATGGTCCAATAGAAAACCTGACCCTGACCATGTAGGCTTTATGGATAATAATCGGCACTTTGAACTGTAACTGGAAAACAACAGCAGTTAACAGAGCTGATGCAAAGAGGATACTTTGAGCTATCTGTTGCCAGTCCCAGTTAATAATCTGACAGCCTTTTTACCAGTCAGAACTCCAGAAATGGGATGCAAACCAGCCTCAAATCCCAGAAGTGTGTCATATGCAGACTGTATTTTGTAAGGAAAATATGGTGATGTGTTCTACTGTAGTAACAAAAAATGTGATCCCTAATACTGTTGCTTCCACTGTAAACATGTATTTCTTTCACATCAATTAGATATCACTTTAACTGCTGTCATGTCTGCACCCTGTGTTGATGATACACTAGAGCAGAGAATCTAAATGCTAGTGTAACTACAAATTTCAAGATTCTGCTGGATGAAGCCATGGAAGTTAAAGTGGTATAAAAGTGGGCTGCTGTGAGTTTTTCAGACTGTATGGCCATGTTCCAGAAGCACTCTTTCCTGACGTTTTGATGTCGAACATGACCCCCCTCCCCAATAAAAGATAGTAACTTATAGTTTTGCTAAGGACAAGTACATCAGCCTGGATAATAAAAGTTAGGTCTTGGTCAATTTGCAAAGGCAACAACAACAACAAGGACCCTTCCCATGTTAGATAGTATGTATGTTTAATCAAGGCTTTATGCCCTATGTTTCATATATTTATAGCAGAAGGTAACAAATTTATTACTGAAAACCATGCCACAAAAGTTATTTCACTTTTTTTCATTTGAGACACACCTGGGCTTGAGAATTAACGACTCTTCTAATGGGTTGTTGTGTGTCTTTCGGGCTGTGTGGCCATGTTCCAGAAGCATTCTCTCCTGACGTTTCGCCCACATCTATGGCAGGCATCCTCAGAGGTTGTGAGGTATGGAGAAAACTAAGCAAAGACTCTTCTAATCGTTTCCCATCTCAGTCAACGACTCACAAACAAAAGGGCCTCCCTTTTGAGCTGAGAAACATTTACATATCTAGGCTAAAGGTTAGCCCAGAAAAACATTATGCTTTATAATCTTTCCCTTGCAATTCATTTCCCATTTTATGAACTTTTATGAACCTATAGGCACCAGGGACCTTCCTTTTCCCCTTCCTCCTTGCATGCACCCCATTTTCCTTGCGTCATCCCAAGTCTCAGGGTACCCCAACCTGCCCCTTCGCCTGCCTGGGCAGAAAAGGAAAATTATGGGATTCCTCCTTAATCCCTTATGAATATGCTCCAAATGGTCATAAAGAAGATTGTGTTTGTCTACCTAAACCCATAAGGGATGCTGCGCTCCATATAATCCTCCCCATGTATGGGTTCCTACAGTATCCGCTATCATTTATTATTATTACTTATTATTTTGTCATTATTTACCTTTATTCTCTGTATAATATCCTTCCCCTTATAAATGGAGCATGATAACCTTAACCTGAACTCTGGTCAGCATGAGCCCCACCAGGATGTCCATAAAAGGTCAAGGGATTACAGGCATGAACTGTCATTGCCCACTATCTACAGTATACAATGGCTTTCCTTAGACTTTGGAGGACATTAATGTCAGGCCATCTTCAGGAAAATCCCCTGGACATCCTGAAAGCTGTTCACCATAAAAGACTCAATTTTCCTGGAAGGAAGAGGCAAGGCTTGACAAAAGCCACCTTTTCCTCGGACTTTGTGTCACCAATAATCCCATCACTGATCTTATGGACAGACTCCCATTCATGAAACTGGAAAAATCAATTGGAGAATCTACAAGACAGGTCCGGTTGAAGCGCCACAGGCGATCACCGGGCCATTTGGACAAAG
Organism: Anolis carolinensis; assembly: GCF_035594765.1. NCBI lineage: Eukaryota > Metazoa > Chordata > Lepidosauria > Squamata > Anolidae > Anolis > Anolis carolinensis. The sequence goes on from NC_085841.1 coordinate 78,853,875, forward strand.
GATCATCATTGAGTCACCTATAATCTTGTCATTTCCACATGTGTACTCTTTGCCTCTCCTGTTGCTGCACCTCCATCTCCCCCATTGGTCAGCAAGGGTGTGAGGTCACAGATGGGGCTCACGCGCACAAGCCCCCTAGTGGCTCCCCCTCCATTCTGACGTCAGAGCCAAACAGCGCAGAGCCGGCCGGTGGGTGGGAGGTGGGAAATTCAAAACTAGAAATGTTTTCACTATAAATGTATGACTGCATCATATTGCGACTGTCATCCTGTACCAGCTGGACAGGATAAAAGGCTCAGTGCTCTCTTCTTCACAGAACGTGGGTGAGATAATCTTTTTGGACAGGGAAATTCTGATTTGCTTCTCGGAAGGCTCACCAGATGTTACGCAACCCTCCTTGTAGGATTCAGCATGGGTCTCCTTCGCTAGAAGAGACCCTAAATTTTGAATTCTACTTCAGTTTCACCCACATCTATGGCAGGCATCCTCAGAGGTTGTGAAGTACACGGCGTTTGAAAAATAACTCCCTAGTTTTAAGTTAAAACACATTAAAACTAGGGAGTTCTTTTTCAAATACCCTGTATATTGGAAACTAAGCAAGGGAGGTTTATATATCTGTGGAAAATCCAAGGTGGGAGAAAGAACCATCACCTAGGTTAAAAAAACCCCACCACAATTAAAACCCTGGCAGACCATGCAAAAAGAATCTGCGAACCCCATCTTCTCCAAGGTGAACTGAGCCACCTAAAAAACCTCTGAGGATGCCTGCCATAGATGTGGGTGAAACATCAGGAGAGAATGCTTCTGGAACATGGCCATACAGCCCGGAAAACTCACAGCAAACCAGTGATTCTTGCCATGAAAGCCTTCAACAACACATTTGTATGAAAGTGTTCTAATTGTAGAGCATGAAAGAGAAAGAAAGAAGCATTCCTGGGAATTTTCTTTAGCCAAGTGGAAGATGCCAATCTTACATTTCAGTTTGTCAGTGTCCTATCTAGTTATTGGTCTCCTTTTCAGATGAACTAAGATGAAATCACAATGTGTCAGACTGTCTTATTTGATTAATTGTGATAATAACAAAAGTGTATATAACAGTATTCATAGTGTCAATTTGTCCTAAAACGAGTCAATTCCTCGCATTTCCCAAATGAACAATAAGGGCTGACAGGGTAACTCACAAAACACAGAAATCCACATCTGTCAATTGTTTCTTGTGGTAATGCATAACTATTTTCCATTTGTTCAAGAAAACAAAAGAAAAAATAAAGATCATTAGAAGCTTAACAAACAACATAGTTATAGAATGACAACTGCACAAAAGTATTTCCTTTATTTTGTGGTATCATGCTTTGCCCTTCATTCAAAGTCACATTTTGTTGTTGGCCAGAGTAGAGCTCTTTCATAAAGTAGCAGAGAAAATTGGAGATTTGCTTCGCCCTCCAAAATGTATTTGCATGACTGTTATGGAAACATATTGATAGTGCCTATGATTGTAAAAAGAAATCATTGACATATTTCTGTGAGGGTGAAATGAGGAATGTTTTTTAAAGTTATGTTTAAGAAAAAAGGTAAAGCTCCTCAACATTCTTCCAGAAGCCAGAGAGCAGTACAAAAGAATTGTGGAGGCATTGTGCCATTTGAGAGACTCAGGGTGCTTCCAGACAGCACAAAAATGCGGATTTTAAAAACCTGGGACCTGAGAACATGTCCCCACACAGACTGGTTGATCCCGGGATTGGGTCCCCCGCCATCCTCTGTATCGGAACAAGATGGAGGGCAGATGAGGGACATCCAGAGAAAGTTTTTTTTAAAAGTCACTCCATTATGCACTGAACCATACATGTGTACATGCAAATATCTTAATATAAATATAAACAGATTCATATGTGCTTATATGAGCTTCAGCACATAATAGAGTGATTTTAAAAAAAGCTTCTGTCAGATTTCTCTCTTCCCCCAATTGTTTATTTAAGCTCTGTATAATATTATAAAGTTTAAAATAAAAGAGTTTCAGAAAGTTCTAATTACTCTGTGTTCATGCTTCCTTTAAATCAGCTGTGTGTCCATTTCACAGCTAAATCAGCTGATCAGTTCTTTCCAGCTTTTAAAAAAGCGGACATGTGCTGGAGCAGTCACAGGGGAGAGGGAAAGAAATCACATGTTTTTCGCAAGTGCAGGGTATACAGTGATGCAAATATGCATATTTTCTGGCTGGAATTCGGATAAAAGGGTTGTTTTTTATCTTCCATGTTTTTCATCCTTTGCAACAAATTAGTGCAAATTTAGTGCTAGTGTCATGTAGCCATCCCTCTTTTAACTTGGGAAATCCTTTGTTTTAGCTGCTGTGTAGAAGGGCCCTCAGCTTTCAAGAGTTTGCAACCCATCAGCTGCGATTTGGGCATCACCTACGCTATCTCTTGCTGTAGTGTGGAATGGTACATGGCATGGGTCAAGTTGCGGGAAACAACTCAATGATGAAAGAGTCGGACCCGATTTATCTGACTGAGCAGCTTACATTTTTTCTTCAATTGCATCGTTTTTGTTAAACGGAACAGGGGGAAACGAATCCCTGTTATTGAACAGATTATAAAAAGAAACAAACTCTGCTGTGTAAATAAAACATAACACAATTCTCTTCTTTGATTGTGAATTATTCATTGAATTCTTCTGGGCATTTGTAAATTTTGCCTCTTTTCTTGCTGGGTTGGGGAAGTGGAGAGGGTGGTGATAGAATATCTGTGCAGACTTAATAACAAAGGTGTCAGCCGTGCATCACACTCTGCTGCTTACAGACGAATGTTACACACACGAATGTCACTGGAGATCTTTTGAATGGGTGAATTGCTAAATATCACCCTTTCACACTCCCCCAAGGCAACAGGAAACAAGATACTGAGAAATGAGCCTGGGGTTTGTCTAAAAATAGAGGGATAGGAGGTTTTATTCAGAGCTTTGAACTATGCCTATTTTTTTCTGCTTTCATGCAGAAGCAACATTTATTTCTTGAGAGGATTTTGATGAAATACATGTGGTCTGCAAATGCAACTATTTTAGGACAAATAAGACTTCTATAAGGCTAGTTTGGATAGCAAATTATTGGAGTCATTTCAAAGGCCGCTTGGTGATAGGACTCTGTTGTTTTTAACAATCATGTAAGAAATACTTCTAATACGTTATTTTAAAAAAACTGGGAGCTGCTGCTACACAGTGTGCATCATGACAAGGCAAGATCTACTTGCAAGTTTTCTTGCCACCAGAGATAGGAAGAACACCTGTGGCCCACTCACAACTATGGGAAACAATATAGCCTTACATCAGCAAAACCACACACCTCTGAACCTTAGGAGACATCTTTCTTTTATAATAAATAGGGAGATGGGAAAGAGTAGAAATCATCGAACAGCAGGGAAGAGGGCACAGACATTAAAAAAGTAAAAGGGGTTAAGATTGGGATCACAGAAGGACCAGGTGGAGCCCCAGGACTTGGGACTCTCTATTTCTGCAATAAACATTCCTATATCCATGTAGGGGAGGCAGGGATCATGGTGATGTTCAGGCTACACAAATTTATGGAGACTCAAACTAAGTTCCATTAATGCGCATATAAACACAGCAGATACTGAGCCATTTCTCTCCCCCTTCATTGACAGATGATTTAAGGCCTCTTGTATAAGCAAATGTGTACATTAATGCACATGGATATACAGTAAGGCTACTTCAATTATTATATTTAAAAATCCATTCATTTATTTAAAACCTCTGAGTACAATTGCCTATTGGAATCAATAAAGAATTAAACTGATCAGATAGCTTCATAAGTTCCTTTTGGAGTTACTCAGCTTCCTTTTATGGTACGGATTGGGTTATATGCAGTTCTGTTAGTTGTTTTATCCAAATAGTGAGCAAGAAATATTGTAGTTCAGGCTTGCCTTTTAACATTATTTTATGTTGGATCACAAGCTTTCAAAAGAGAACTCTTTTAATGTATTATTTCTGAAAGTAGCTGAGTTCACAAAAACTCTAGGCTCTTCTCCAGAAGACAATGATGTAATGATAACATAGATCACTTGCCAGCGAGTAGTTTTTTTTTAAAAGTACCCATCAAACATCTCATTAAGAGAGCTTTGCTTTAGCTTGGCTGCTTCTTTCTCTTGATAAGTTTGCTGATTTTATGTACCCACTAATTTTAAAACAGATTTGGAGATGTTGCTAAGATCTGATTCCAAAGCAGAATTTAACTTCTTCTCAAGCAGTTAAGGAAAGTGTTCCTCTGGCCTTTCTTAAAATGTTTCCCTTCTCCTTAACTCATATTTAGACAAAAATGAGTTGGGTTTACACTCCAAGAACTTGATTCCTTACATCTCACTGCTCTTCTTTCAGATTTAATTTAAGCAAATGCCAGTTACAGTCATGACTGCAGCATGACTGGTTTCACTTCTTGAGATTGGAAGGCAGATGGTGTCCCCACCCTATCCTCATGTGCCTTAAGGTGTGCAGTTTCCAAAACCAGCCAAATTATTTTGCACATCATCCAGCAAATCCAACAGGCAGCTCTCCCAGACTGTGGCAATAATATTAAATGACTAACCATCTGTGGTCATTTTGTCACATTGAAAATCTGCCTAGGCCTCTTGCCTCATTAGCCTTGTGTTGGTGCCAGGACTGCTCATGACAAGTATGATCATCCCAGCTCATGCTGGGAAGTGGTGATGGTACAGAAAGCACCTACTCATGAGGGGCAGGTGGGGCAGGGGAGAGATACTGTTGTAATTCACACAGATACGTGAGCACCTGAATGCTGAAATCAGTAGATTTTAAAGCCTTGGGGCTTGTTCTACAAAGTTACATGCCAAAACACAGTAGATGAGTTTTGTTTATTTCACAATTTGTCTTAAATTGCTTTAGCATGTTGATACAGCTAGTTTACCAATAAAGAAATCAATAATTCTATGTGAATGCATCCAATGGATATAGTTCAACCAGAGACCCAAATAAATGTTATCATTATGAAGAGGAATGGGGATGCCAAAAGGCTGAAATTATTTCATTCTCTTTACAGAAAGTGAAGATCATAAAGGTGTACCTACTAGGTAAGTTTGGGCAATTTTGAAAGGGCTGGGTGCCCTCTATGTATGGCATGGGCTGACCAAAATGCCAAAGCTGCAGGGAGGGGGGGGGGAATCTGGGACCGGGAATCTCTGCAATCTCATCTCTGTTTTTTTGATAAAAAATATTTTTAAGAATGCACAGGGTACATAACCTGTTTAAATGGTGAATCACTCTTCTTGATGTTTTACAAAAGGGGAAACTCAGCTCATTTTGTCAACAAGAAGCCAATCTGACCATCAGGGATGTAGTCTGGGGCCATAAAACCAACCATATGTGGCCTCAGGGTTGGATTTTGCCCATCCCTGACCTAGGATAACCATTATCAAGTACTGTCATTTTTTCTCTTGAGTGAGTAGTCATTAGGTAATGAACTGAGTGAATAATAGAATGTTAAAGTTGGGCCACCCCCTGAAATACAGAAAAAGCAAATCAAAACACCCCCAACAGATGGCCATCCAGCCTCTGTTTAAAAGCCTCCAAAGAAGGAGTTTCCACCACACCCCCAAGGCAGGGGGTTCCACTGTTGAACAGCTCTTTTACTCAAGCACCATAAGGTAAAGAAGACACCCCACTAGAGCTGTCTACTCAAAACTACTGCTGGTTCAGGAGCCCTTGGATGCTGGTCAGGAATGTGTTTCCAGAATAGTGTCATGACCAGCATTTTGGTGGTTTTAATATAGCTACTGGGGAGTAGTTGGAAGGAGTTTATCTCCTTTTTCTTTGTAAGGGCCCATCCAAACAGGCCTTTAACCCAAGACCTGTCTCAGTTTTACTGGAGACGTCCAAATGATACCTCTGGTAAAACCTAATTATTTTGGGACAAAGCGCTTTTGTATTCAACTAGATATCTGGTAAGATCCAGATCTTTGTATACTTGGCTGTGTGGAATGGGAGGAGAACAAATGTCCACTGAGCTGAAGGATTTCTGCCTTGGATTCAACCCACTATGTCATTAAAACAATTGAATGGATGAATGGACATACACATGAATAAATGTACCATTAAATCCCATTAACTTTGTTGTTGCTGTGTACCTTCAAGTTTGCACCAACTTATGATAATCTTCAGGACATCCACTGACCACATTCATTTCATAGGGCTTTCTTAGGCAAGAAATAATCTGAGGTTGTTCATTGTGGCCTTCCCCTGGAATACAATCAACAACATGGGGTATTCCCTGTGGTCTCCTATCAAATACTAACCAGGGTTCTCATGTGCCTTCAAATCAACTCAGACTTGAGGCAAGCCTATCATAGGATATAGTAAGCCTATCATAAGATTCTTTAGGCAAGATCTATTCAAGGTAGATTGCTATTGCCTTCCTCTATAGCTAAGAGAATGTAATGTTCCCAAGTGGTTCTATAGCCAAATAGGGATTCGAACCTGAGCTCCAGCCAAACACTCACACCACTAAACCACATGGATTTCCAATCTTAAATTATTACTTTATGTTGTATCTCAGGAAGTTAATGTTTAAGGATGCTTGTTCAATGAGAATTTCCCTTCTGATCTCTACACGGCAACCACATCTTTAGGAAGCTGCTCCTGAGTAGGTAATAGGATACTTTTCTCTTTATTTGATGGAGTTCCCACCTTATCCATGCAGATGCACATATTTGCCAGATCGTTTTCATTTCTTTCTAACAAAAGACTAAGAGTTACATTTCAGCTGTCTGGATATATTTTTTAAAGTTTAATCTGCTGAATCTACAACCATAAGAGCAAGGATTACTATGTGAAACTTACTTCTTTGGATGGTCAACTGCTACAGTCCTTCAGGCAGCATGGCCACTGTCTCAATGTCTCCAAAGGGATCTTTTCCAGGCTCTAGTTTGATCATGCTTACTCCTGCATAGCTATGCACAGCAAGGACAGCGATAAACTCATCCTAATAAGACATTTTCCAAAGTCCTGCTGCTGTTTTTAGTATCTTACTTCATGCACACATGCTTACACATTATAATGTGTTCCTGTCCTTCAGACTTTGTCACCGTGCTTCTGCCTTCAGGTGTGGTCTTCAAGGTGGCAGAGGAGAAGCAGGAAGGATGATGAAGTACCAGTAATGAGATTTGATACGCACAAATTGTCTTTCTCAGGTCTATGACTAAACCAACACTATTATCTAATCCTAGTATGGTACTGGAATTCCTTTTGCTTCTCTGTCTCTCTAGCCCTCCTCAGGCTGCCTGACAACATGGATTATGTCCCTCTGGAGCAAATTTAATAGATCCACTCAGGATTTCAATGAGAAGGCAGAATCCCCAACTTTCAGTTCAACTGAGAGAAGCAGTTTCATCAACCATTAGATCTTGTCTTATGTTTGATTTTCATTTTCACTTGATCTCCTTCTTCCTTATATGACAAAAGTGAGCAGAGAACATAGAAAGGAAATGCAGTATAATGTGGAAAAGGCTATTCTCTTCATAGCATGATGATAACTGTACTTATTCCAATTATTCAAAATGTGGAGAATGGACAAAAGGCTCAAATTGTAGATCAAGTGATCATGAGAAAAAACGCAGCAGTGATGGACAGAGTCAGGTGCACAGTCTGCTTGTAAAGCATTGAAGATAGTTCTCTACTATGGGAAAATACATTTCATTTATCTAAAGGTTCCCACCCTTTTTTTTACCAGGGCCCACTTGACCAGGTCCATTTTGACCAGGGACCACTCTTCAACATTAGAACCAAAAGGGTTACAAATCAGTTTTTGGTCAACTTTAGATTCGGTTTGCTTACTTGGGATGCTGATTCAGAAAATTGCAGAAAATAGATCACATCAGCTCTAGTTTATGATACAGAACATATGCCATCCAGTAGTCACCATCTGCTTGCCAACAGAAAACCATAGTTAATAATCTAGAGCTGATGTGGTTTATCCAATGCAATGGATAACTCTGTGGAAAGGAGCAGAAATAAAATTAATAAAATAAATAAATAAAGAGGAAGGAGGTTCATGGACTGGATTTTTGTTCTCGCAGCCCACTGCTGGGCCACGGCCCACAGACTGAGAACCACTGATCTAAAGTAACTAGGAATGGTCTAGATATTTTTTCCCAAATTCACCTTTACATTCAATATTGGCATGTGGAAGATTTCTAAAAGAGATGCATCTTTTATTAACCACGTTTGCTTAAAATACATGAAATAACAAATTATTGGAGCACTGGTTATTTTCAACAACATAATTCCACATGGCAAGTATATCAGCAAAATCAAGCACCCTATTATAAGGGAAGGCTCCGCCTTTTAAAAATGTTTCAGCACAGCATACAAACTTCCAAAGATCTATAGTATATGTTTAAACAATGCAATATAAAACATGGTTGAAACATAAAAATATCAATAGTATACTTGTAGGACATTCATCCATGGCAGTTATTAGATGTTACATATCACATGTTCTATACAGTTATACACACACATACATACAAAGACACATACACGCACTCTCTTGCCTCTACCATGAATCTAACGAGCCACGGTTAAGAATTGCTTTTTTCTTTAAAGTAGTAGTAATTGTTGCTCAAAATATATAATTATTTTATATGTACTTGTTTCCATAGTAACACAAACAAACAATGTAACCACATGGCAGATGCATCAGATTATGAAAGTTGAGTTGGTATATATTCTTTTGCTACAGGGAAGTTTGCCATAACAGTTTAGTCACCTGGCTCGCAATCTTCTACGAAAGGGTACATTTAATGTTCACTACTATAGGGATTTCTGCCTTGGTTCACATCAAGAGACCGTTTTATGTCTTTGTTGTGTCTACTCAGGTCCTTTAAAATGACAATCGGGGATCTAAACTGGATGTTCTAAATATTTCTTATAAATTATATACTGTACTTTCATGCTAGTTTTTGCTTCTCCAAAACAAACTTGAGAAAAGAAATGCTTGCTTCCACTTAAGAAAGCATAAAAAACTAAACTAGAGGACCCTTCCTCCTTCCTTCTTTTTGATACAGATGTTGCTGCATTAGAGTCTGTGGCATTCAATGGCAATGTAGAGCCATGAGATGTGCTAATGCATTGTCTATGGTTGTGTTACACAGAATCATATTCAAGTGTTGCCAAGAGAGTGTGTGTGACAATGTGTGTGACCATTGTGTACTTATTGATTTTTTTTAAAATTTCTTTTTGCTATAGAACTTGTATATGGGATTTGTGCTTTGTCAAGATTCTTGTAGTCCTCTCAGAATACAATACTTTGAATACAATACTTCCCCCTTAAAAAACCCACAACAGATAAAGAACTAGAGCCCCCCAAAATTAATTTAGTGCAGGAAACACATTGTTGCCCCATTGTATACACTACACCACATTTGTTCTCCTCCTCTTGCATGGCTTATACTGGTTCTACCCATCAAATTAAAGCTGACAGAAGAGACATGGTCTACTTCCTTTTGTCACAACAGCCTCTATTCTAGAGGGTGGATGAGCTTTGCTTATAATCCCTCAGGACAACAGAGGCATAGATTGCATTGGAAGGTGTGCAAAGCACAGATGCTGAAACAGGGGAGCTGAGCATAGAAGTGCCTGAAGCCACTGAATCTCGGAAAGGAGATGGGGGTGTCAGGGCTGGTGAATCTTCAAGAGTCAGTTTGCTGGTTGTCCCCTTCTCTTCCTCTTCTAGGTTCCCTGGCCTCTCATATACATATTCTTGAAGGAGCTTCAAGTTTTCATCTACTTCCTCCTCCTCTTCTTCAGCAGCTGGGAGTGAAACTGGCTCTTTATTGAAAGTGTCCATCTGGATTGGCAACACCTGCTTCTGCTTCTGCGGTATCACTGGAGAATAATGGATAGCTTTCACCCCATTCCCTGTGCCAGGCACAGAGATCACAGAGTTGAAGTCAGAAATGCCAGTGGCAAATTTGTTGACTGCACCCTGCAGCTGCTCCGTAACATTTGTTTGTGGTAGAGCTTTGGGATTCTGTTCAGACAAAAACGGTTGGGTTTCCTCGGCTGTTGCTTGCAGTGGTGGTGTCATCATCACTTGCTTGTGCACAACTGTAGAAGGATTGTTCAGTTGGCTAAAACCCACTGACTCACTCTCTTGCTCTTCCACCACATTGTACAGAGTCTTGCTGCTGATGTCTGAAAAAGTCAGGCTCTTGCTTTGGCCTGGATAGCTTTTAGTTAGGGGCTTGATCACAGCGGTCTGGTTGCATCCTGGTTCCTTGTCCTTCACATGCACTGAGAGTCTGTGCCACATGTGTTGTCCCTTGGAAGCTTGTCTTCCTCCTGGTTCAGACCATGGCAAAGACTTGCCATTAGAACTATGAATAAGACAAAAATGTGTTTATTCGTATTTGCAGTAGCACAAATTATCAACATTAAAAAATAAAACCACATAACACACATAATCTTCTTTTTACATTTTCCTCTAATATTTCTTCATTTCACAAAGAAGTCCAGTGAGGAGCATCTGGTACTCTTAAATCTGATGCTGCAGTTTGTAAGTTTCAAGTGCTTTGGGTGGAGCAGTTACAGAAAAAATGTAGTTGCCACCAAAGCCATAAACCTGTTAATCTTTCTTTCTGTCTCTCCATTGTAGCAAAGCAAAATACATGATATGAGGCCATAAGTTAGTGCTTCTCACACTCATCTATTTTATCTAATGAAGCAGAGTGAGGGCAGAGAAACCTGGAGGACCAATCATACTTTCTTCTTAGTATGCATTACAAGTGTTGAAAGGTGTAAGAGATGTTGTTTTTTGTTACACCAATAGGTTTCCCTGTTGTGCAACTACAGTGGAAAACAGATCATCTGGATCACACCTGCAATTTCCAGTGATGACATATTGTCCCACTCCATATTACTAAATGGTGGCAACATGAACGAGGACACACTGAAGCGCGCACATTCATGTTGTTTCCATTTTACTAATATGATGCTTGATCATCCTCATTTTTTGCATCAGTGGCAGATCCCGGATCTGAACCCCTATGGCTGTAGCAGGCCCATCATCTATTGCAATAGCAAAAGGCTTGGCATATAAATGGGATTGAAAATGGTAGTACATGTTTGCATTTTGTGATTGTTTGGTTCCAAAGAGCTTTTGTGTTTTACTTTGACTTGAGACAAACAGAAGTTTAGTTCTCTTTTCTTTGTGGAAACCTTTAGGTTGTTTTGAGCTCTGCTGTCATTTGCCATTATGCTTTCTCATGTCTCCACGCCTGACTATATTTATTGTGCCTTTATGGTATCAAAATTATGTCTTTGGAAAAGTCATAACCACTATTTTAAATGCCATAATAATAGCTATAAATGAAAAGTGAAACAGCTTGCAGCAAGAGACTAGGGTACTTTTTTCAAATCTTCCCTAACAGCGCTAACCTTCCTGACATGTGCATTTGCATTGACATCCCACACACTTTAATGAAGCTTACTTGCAGCTGCCTTAGGAATAATTCCATTAGTGATCCTAACTAGTGTACACAATGGAATTATTAAATGATGAGCCATCCCTTATATAAATCCACTGATTCAGTGGGTCTAGTGAACCCAGGACAAAAATTCTGGTTCAGGTTTTAAAGGATGAGACTAACATCTTCATCAGTATATATAGGACTGTAATGTTAGAGTCAAACAAAATGTTGTTTGGCAAAAGATAAACCCTTTGATTGCATAGTGATGTCAAGATGACTTTACCAGAAATACGCTTTTCATATTGCTTCTTTTACCTTCTGAAAGGCCAAGAACTAAGGCAATACTTCTATTTAATTGATCATTACATGGTAACACCAAAATGACATAAAGAACATAGCCATGAACATATGACAATCACAACCAGCCTGGAATCTGCAAAATGTATTGAGTGCATTTTACCTGCTCCTTTGTGTTTCCTGGAGGAGAAAACTTTTTTTCTATTTTAGACAGAGTAGAATTCTTTCAATCACATGTGCTCTTATTCCTCTATGCCATTTTCCCCAATGGAATCATGAAAGATGCAGCACTCCATCTCATGCTCATTCCACCATAAAATTTTAGTCCCAATAATCCATTCAATAACAAATGTCTTAAAATGCAAACAGAGACATCCTCTACTGCAGTGTTCATATGATCTAACCAGGACTCTTACTGAAACGATTTGACAAAAGCTCAGAAATAAAGACGGTTTTCCTTCTCCCACCAATTTCAGTGGTAGTTCTGGGTGATCTAGAGAAGTGATGCTTTTGTTCCCACTGCTGCTTCCTCCTATTTCTCTTCTTCTTCAGCCATCTCCACAAGCTTTTAAAAAATATCTAGGTAATATGCCTTCAAGTTGCCTATTAAGTTTGATAGGGTCATGAATTTCACAGGATATTTTAATGCAAGGAATGGTCATGTTAATTGTGGCCTTCCTCTGTAACTTAGCTTATAGAATCTAATATTCCTGGGTTGTTCCCCATGCAAGTATTAACTAGCTTCCAACAGCAAACAGAATCTGGTGCATTTAGATTAGTAAGGCATCCTAGTGTGGTGTAGAAGCCTGGGCCAGGGATGAGAATCACTCCTAATGCTGAACTGCAGTTTCCAACAACCCCAGCCTGTACACTAAGTGGCAAAGAATGCTGGGAGCTATAGCCCAACTGCATCTGGAATTCCATACAATTCCTACTTTGTCATTCCCACTGGTCATTTGTTTTACATTAGTATAGAGATAGGCAAGGAATTGCTCTGATTGATTGGGTTAGAAGCATTCGCTTATTAAATTGGAGGTACAAGAAGAAGTGTTAGATCAATAAGATTTTTGGAACACTACCTATTCAGGTCTCCAGAGTCAATAGTGATCAAAGACAGAAGAGAACTCTCATTCGCCAATTGTCTATAGCAGACCCGCACAATATGGCCCTTGTAAAGGGCCAATAGATAAAGGTAAAGGTTTTCCCCTGACATTAAGTCTAGTTGTGCCTGACTCTGGGGGTTGGTGCTCATCTCCATTTTTAAGCCGAAGAGCCAGTGTTGTCTATAGACACCTCCAAGGTCATGTGGCCGGCATGACTGCATGGAGTGCTGTTACCTTCCCGCCAGAGCAGTACCTATTGATCTACTCACATTTGTATGTTTTCGAATTGCTAGGATGGCAGAAGGGCTAATATTCACCCAAAAATCATTTGGTGGCCACCCCTCCTCGCTTCCCGCTGAAGGGATCTAATTTACATATGTTTTAATTGTTATAATGTATTTTAATGGTGTATTTTATAGTTTTAATTGATTATATGTACTGTTTTGTTTTATTATTATGTTCTTGGCATTAAATGTTGCCAACTGTTGTAAGCCGCCCTGAGTCCCCCCGGGTGAGAAGGGCGGGGGTATAAATGCTGGAAATAAATAAATAAATAAATAAGGGGAAGCCCCACACCTTTTCCATGGGAATTGTGTGAGGCTGGGAAAGGGGGGCTGAGTGCAGAGTGGGAAGCCCCACCCCCTCCCCTTGCACCATTCCCATGGGAACAGTGCGAGCCTAGAGAAGGGCATGAGCTTGTTCCCCTGCTGTCAGCCCTTGGCATGCCTGCCTGTCTCACCATGTGAATGTTACGAGACAGGGGAGGGGACTGAGCCGCTCCCTTGGCATGCCAAGGGCTAAGCAGCAAAAGGGAAGCCCAGCCTTGCCTGCAGGGAAGGCCTTTGTGGGCCACATCTGGCCTGTGGGCCATATGTTGTGCAGGCCTGGTCTATAGCATTCTAATATCCTCATGTTTCCAGGACAACTTGCCTATCCACTGCCTTAGTTTGCTAATCCTGACCTGTTTGCTGCAGAGATCCATGTAGATCGGAGATGCTTTTCTAGAATCCCAGAAGTGAGAATTTTTTGTAGTGAGCTATTTTGATTTTTTTATAGTTTAGACATGCCTTGGAATTCATTCCCAAATGAAGATGATGAAAGCAAAGGATAGCAAATCAAAGATGACAGCAAAAATGAGAAAGTACAAAGAGGCAATTAAATAGCAACTTAGGGAACCACACTCCATCAAATCAGTATTTTTTTGTCATCTTCCTCAAATGTTCAGCCTAAATTCATCAACCATGGCTGCAGGAAGTACAGAGCAAACTACGGTAGTTTTCAGTTGAAAGGCGATGGATCAATTAAACTCCATGCTAAACTGTGAAAGGTGGAAAAGTGTCAGCTAAACGTGGAAAGATAAAACCAACAAGAAAAGTATATATGTGCATATTATTTTTGCAGATGTTGAAGTGACAGCCACAGAAAAACAATGCAGAAAACCTCTTCCAAAAATGGTTTAACAGTGTCCTTTAGAGAAGATATGGGCAGGCAAAAGTCAAGGCAGTGTGAAAAATGGGACGCACAACTCAACTTTTCCATCATTAATGGCATGCACGACATTATTGTCCCATTATTAGAAATGAGAAAATCACGAGAAAGAAAAAGCAATTGGATAAAAAAAAATACACCACTGTTTGTCATGCAGCTTCTCTTACACATTCATTGCAGCTTGGGGTTTTTCAAAGCTGCACATGTGCCGACGGACACTGGTTGGTGGGCGAGAATTCTGGCTGCCTCTTCCTGAGGATTGAAAAGAAAAAGACACCCAGTGAGTGGTTATCCACATGCACAGTCATGGCAGTTGTACCACTCAGTCGGGTGCCTGGCCCTGTTCCCACTTCCAGCCTTCCTTGGGCCTCTTTGGATTTCTTTTCCACATCTGCATTATTCAGTGGTTTGGTTGCTTCTTTTGGTTTCGATTTGGCTGCTTCTTTGGTTGTTCTGCTCATTATGCTCAAGCGTTTTGTACCAAATCCAGTTCTTTCTCCCCATTGACTCACTATGTGTTGAGAAACCAGAGGTAGTTCAGCACAGCAGTGTTTGGGTAGGGGGCAGCTAGGTTGAAACACTCAAAATCTCCAACAGTGTGGAGTAGCTAAAATGGAACATGGTTGAATCAAATGGTGATGGGGTTCTGCATGAGCAGAAATGCTTCAGTTTTGTCTAAACAGCTTGCACAATGAACTCTTTGCATGACTGGTGGTGAGCAAGCACAAGAGTTTAGGCAACCAGGCAGAAAAGCATTTCTAAATTGTAAAAGAGCAGAACTGTTTGCTTTTGGGAATGATGACTCCTAAAATAACACAGCCATAGACAAAAAGTAACCTTTCAAGTTTAGGAAATGAGATTTTGGATTTTTTTTTTTGCTCTCTCCTGGACTTATGATCTTTCAGCTGGGATGAACTTAATTAACATGTGCAAGGTAAATCCAAAATATTTAGCTCCCTGAGGCAAAAGGCAAATTCATCCCCTGCCCCTTTTATGTGGACTGCTCTTCTAATTTTCTATGGCAATAAGAGAACAGCATCATTTGTCTGAGGGTAGCTGATGAATATATGTGATATTGAAGTGGCTATGTGACACATAAACACACAGTTCTGCCTTCTGATAGTGGAGATGTCTGATTACTCAAGAGGATAATCCCCCCCCCTCCCACATTTGTCACCAGAGGCAATTGCTTCATTCTGTCTAAGGATAGGGCTAGTGTGCGAGCAGGCATGGGTCTCTAGGTCAAGAATGGGTTTGTAACTTTGTTGGCTTTAGTTAGAGTTGCATTTTATGTCACATCCTTGAAGAAAATCGCAAGATGAATGTATGGGTTTTTCTTTTGTCCTGAGATGGCCGGAATGCTTAGAAACAGCTGCACACATACCAAGCATTTTCCTTTTGTAAATGCTATAGATTCTACTTTCAGCCTAGGTCATTTGAATGAGTCCTATTTCAGCACATACTACTGAGGAAGATTAGAAATTAAATCATAAGATGATGTACTGGAAAACCAATAGCAATTATGTCATGATAAAAAGATCAATGGGAAAGCAAAGCACCTGAAGGAAGCACTTACCTTTCGGTCTTTGAATGCCCAGCCCAGCCAAATGCTGATGAGACATTATGCTCACAATCATTATATGTTTTCCTGACAGAATTTCGTTATTTTGGGCCAGAATGATAGACAGAAGTTACATTAAAATAATTTTATTAAAATGAATAGATAAATCAGGAACTGAGAAAGAATCAAAACATGTTGCTGTTTTAGTGGCAAAACTGGAGCCCCCGGTGGTGCAATGGGTTAAACCCTTGTGCTGGCAGGACTGCTGCCCAACAAGTCAGTGGGGTTCGAATTTGGAGAGAGTGGATGAGCTCCCTCTGTTAGCTCCAGCTCCCCATGCAGGGATATGAGAGAAGCCTCCCACAAGGATGGTAAAATATCAAAACATTCAGGCATCCCCTGGGCAACGTCCTTGCAGACAGTTAATTCTCTCACAACAGAAGCGACTTGCAGTTTCTCAAGTTGCTCCTGACACACACAAAAAATGGCAAAACCAGAATTTTCCTGATATCAATGTGTTTAACTATAGGGAATCTAACTCCTGTTGTTTTCTCTCTTCCCCCCTCCTTTTCTTGTTTTCCTGAAGGGAGGATGATGCTAATTTGTTTTTATTGACATACTCTATATTTTATAAATCGTAATATTATGAAGACGATAAAAAAACACTGTTCTATTTATCACACTAAAATAGATATTTTTACTGCTCTGGGAGTAAAATGTCATCTTGAAAGCATCCTGGGAGAGGAGAGTTGTGGTGTTGATTCAAAATTTCAAAGAAATGATGAGAAATTAATTCTGAATCAGGAGAAGCAGATGGCTTTAATATCATATTCTCTGGATTTTCTTTGGCAAATATTTTCTGGATTTTAGCTTGAACTTTAAATGAGCTATCCAAGGTGCTCAAATCTAAATGTAAATTATGTTCAGCATCTTCGATATTGCCAATACAGAATAGAATCACCAACTCACTGACAGGATCTCGACCAGCTGCTACTTTAAAAAGATCTTGCTGCAACATTTCCTAGACTTCTACATCTTAAAAATTTAGCTGATTAAAGTTATTGATGGTATTTGGCATAGGATATACTTTAGCTTTTAAGTATATAAAATTTATCCTGTAAAGTCAGACCTGACATTTAAACAGATTTCACTCTTCCAATTCATTTGGCTCAGACATCATAATTGGAATGCATTATCTGGAGGAATGCTAATTATCTTCTCAGCTTTCTTTGCTTAGATGCAATGCATAGTAAAATGGTTCAAAGCTGCCAAAGTAATGTTCCCCCAAATAAGAGATTTTTAAAAAGTCAAGAGTCCTAATTTTTTGCTAGTCTGAACTACCTCAAAGAATAATCAAATGAAAATTGTCACCAGTAGAAGATAATCAAATCGCCATGGATCATTGCAGGCATAAATAAACACAGCATATGCTGAAACTTCCAGTGGGCACGGATGGCAGCAGGCTGGACTCTGAGGACTCTTGGAGAGCCAACTGCAATTCCGTTCTGGAGGGCAAATTTGCTCCCCTTCTCTGGTGGATTGAGGCTGGAAAAGTCACTAAATCTGATAGGTACCAACCAATGGCCCTAAAAACCGTTTTCTCCTCAAGGGAGACAGTCCAATGGGCCCGGACTGGTGCCAAAGGTATTGTGGATTGGACTGCAGGAAGTCAGGTCTGAAAGGATCCACAATTACTGCCAGCCCTAGCCCATTTAAAATATTAAGAAGAAAAAAAGAAAAAAGCTGAGAAACCAGTGACAATGAAACTGTGAGTTTCTAAAGAAAATCAATATATTCTATGTGTAACGAGACCTTTCCTGATTCAATAAGAATATAATATAAGGAGATCCTTTGGGGAAAAAGTAATAAATCCAGAGGGAGGAAGATTGGAGGAAAAAAGAAAGAAAGAAGGGAATATCTCTTGCCTCCCTCCCCCTATGGGGAGCAGGCAAAGGGGGGGGGGGGGAGGATAAAACAAAGGGCTATAAAACTTTATATTCCATTACTCCACTGCAATTTTCAAAGGAACTAAAATGGAGCCGATGGACTAGTAAAAGGAAGACTGACCTTGAAAGCATATTTGTTGAGTCTAAGGCTGTAGCTTCTTCATAAACAAACAGCATTGATGATAAAAGAAGGGAAGCCTGCCAATGGCAGGAAGAAAGCCTGGGAAGGGAGGAAGACAGCGAGTGGATGCAAGTTGAGGGTGGAAGAAGGCAAAAACTGAAAGGGTGGAAGTAAATAAAAGCAGGATGCAACCAGTAAGAGAAGTCTCAGCAGATTGGAGGAGGGTGAATGTGGTCCCTGTCTTCAAGAAGGGAAAAAAGAACGACCCAAACAATTACCGTCTGTTCAGCCTCACGTCGATACCAGGCAAGATTCTGGAAAAGATCATTAAGGAAATGGTCTGCGAACACTTAGAAACAAATGTGGTCATTGATAATAGTTAACATGGATTTACCAAAAACAAGTCATGCCAGACTAATCTGATCTCTTTTTTTTTTGATAAAGTTATGAGTTGGGTTAATACAGGGAACGCCGTGGATGTAGCGTACCTGGATTTCAGTAAGGCCTTCGACAAAGTCCCCCACAACCTTCTGGCAAACAAACTAGTAAAATGTGGGCTAGACAAAACTACAGTTAGGTGGATCTGTAATTGGCTAAGCGAACAAACCCAAAGGGTGCTCACCAATGCATCTTCTTCATCTTGGAAAGAAGTCTTGAGTAGTGTGCTGCAGGGTTCTGTCCTGGACCTGGTTCTGTTCAACATCTTTATTAACGACTTAGATGAAGGGTTAGAAGGCACGATCATCAAGTGTGCAGACGACACCAAACTGGGAGGGATAGCTAACACTCCAGAAGACAGGAGCATAATTAAAAACGATCTTAACAGACTAGAGAGATGGGCCGAAACTAACAAAATGAAGTTCAACAGGGACAAATGCAAGATATTAAACTTCGGCAGAAAAAATGGAATGCAAAGATACAGAATGGGGGATGCCTGGCTCGACCACACTATGTGTGAAAAAGATCTTGGAGTCCTCATGGACAACAAGTTAGACATGGGCCAACAATGATGCGGCTGCTAAGAAAGCCAATGGGATTTTGGCCTGCATAAATAGGAGTATAGTGTCTAGATCCAGGGAAGTCATGCTATTTTGCCTTGGTCGGACCACACCTGGAATACTGCGTCCAATTCTGGGCACCGCAACTGAAGGGAGATGTTGACAACCTGGAAAGTGTCCAGAGGAGGGCAAGTAAAATGATCAAGGATCTGGAGAATCAGCCCTATGAGAAGCGGCTTAAAGAACTGGGTATGTTTAGCCTGCAGAAGAGGAAACATGATAGCCATGTATAAATATGTGAGGGGAAGTCGTAGGGAGGAGAGAGCAAGCTTGTTTTCTGCTGCCCTGGAGATTAGGACACAGAACAATGGTTTAAACTACAGGAAAGGAGATTCCACCTGAGCATCAGGAAGAACTTCCTCACTGTGAGAGCTGTTCGGCAGTTGAACTTTTTCCTTCTTTGGAGGCTTTTAAGCAGAGGTTGGATGGCCATCTGTTGGGGGTGATTTCAATGAGATTTTCCTGCTTCTTGACAGGGGGTTGGTTTGGATGGCCCATGAGGTCTCTTCCAGCTCTACTATTCTATGATTCTAGATAGAGTGACTGGAAGCCTGACAACAGAATGATGTGATATGAATCTATGGGAATACCATAGAGAAAAGACATGATGAGACAGAGGCTAAACTATGGAAGACCAGAAAGAAGGAGAATATAGAGATTCAGAGACTGAAACTATAGAGAAATTAGGAAAAAATTCGTAGATGCCGATTGACAGTAAATTACCGAGATTAGATGTGACAGGATAGAGAGAACAAACCACGGAAGATTGGAAAAGATTGGGAAAGAGGAGGATTATAGAGGCCTATTGAATCTGAGTTTATAGAGAAAAGATAGGGTGGCAAAAGGATCTATAGACCAAATAAAGTGGCAAAGAAGAATAAGAGGAGGAACGTGAACCCTATCTATCAATTATGACTACTCCAAAGACCAAGTAGGACAAAGAATTGAAAGATAATAAGGGCCTACCAAGGAGACCCTCAGTAACTGAAGAAATAAGCTTGAAAGATGTTTTAAGAGAAATGCAAAAATAAACTCTGAAAAACAAGCTATTTATCAGAAAGACCTACATAATATGCCTGAAAGACAAGAAGTACAACAGAAACTATTCCAACAACAAATACAGACCATGAATAAAGAAATTACAGAAGAGGTCAGCATAATGAAGAAGGAATTGAATGTGGTCCATAATGATATCAAAGGAATAAAACCAGATAAAAAGAAACTAGAACAAGTTCAAGACAACCTGCAAAGAAGATGGACAAATTGGATATTAAAAACATCAGGATGGAATTAACTCAATAAAGATTGGAACAAAGAGAGATGGAGTTCCAATTGAGATTTAGAAACATTCAGGAGGAAACCAAAGATAATTTAAGAAAAATAATGGTGAATTTAGTAGCACATATCCTACAACAATTGGTGGTGGAGACATTGGGTCTATAGAACACCAACGAATTATGAAAAAAAGAATAAGGTCCTGAGAGACGTAATTGTTCATTTTACCAAGAAAAGAACACGAGATGAAATCCTGAGACAGAACAGTAGAAATCCAACTTTCTATAAGGAGAAAAAGATAGTCATTATAAAAGAATTCCCAATGACGACATTGAACAAAAGAAGAAAATATGTTCTTAACAGAAGAACTCAAGAAGTTACAAATTAGGTTCAGATGGGAGAAGACTGAAAGCATCATGGTGACATATAGAGATCAAAGGCTTTGGCTAACAACGGAAGAAAAAGCAAAAGACTGTTATAAGAAATTTAAGAAAGACACAGGGCACAATCCACCCGACCAGACAGAAAATAGAGGAAAGAAGAAACCAAAGAGACCTCGCTTCCACTCACCCGAAAGTGAAGAGATGTATACTGGACAGGCCATTCCAAATCTCGATAATGTGGATGAAGAAGAAGACGAATGGGAAGGAACTCAAGGAACTGAAGAATTACAGCAAGAATAACATATGTGAAGAAATGGAAATTAGAGGAAATACCAATTATAGACCTCTGGCAAAATAAAGTTTTGGAAATAATTGATATGGACAGATTAATATTTTTATGGACAGAATACACAAGGTGTCCTGTGATCCCAAAAGATTTGAGATTGTTCAAAGACTATATATAGGCATGTATTAGTGCCAGACAATTAACTGAGAAATGTAATTTAAGAAGGAAGGATCGTGAATAAGTCTAAAGAAAAAGGAAAGCATAAAACAAAGAAAGACAAATACTAAGACAATAAAGCAGAAGATTATGCAAAGATGAAGATGGGGAAGTCAAGATAAATTCCCTAACTATCCCACCCCCTTTCCCATCCTCCTACCTTTTCCAATACCCACCTTACCTGCTATCTTTACCCACATTTATTTTACTCATTTGTTATGAAAACCCTAATAAAATATATGAAAAAAAACACAGCTTATGCAGATATATTTCTCTGGAGGTCCAAGAGAATGGTCAGTTTTCTTACTTTACAAAGAATAGTCTTCCATGTGGCTATTCACAGCCCATGTTTTCTTGCCAAACAGATTTTTTTTAAAAGTAGGCACCTTAAAAAAAAAAAAAACCCAGAGGGACCACCCTTATTAGGAGAATGGATTGGGAAACTGACATGGATAAGGGTTGCCCCCTCTTTTCTTCTAAAATGCCTCCATACTTAAGATCTTTATGACAGTCAAACTTTACAAACAGAAGATCATAGGAAATATGACCATTCTCCATGGAACTCCTCAAAGTTTGGGTTTGAAAATATATATACTGAATAATGTTACACTTGTTCTTTATGTACCCATATACTCAAATACAAATCTAGAAATTTGCATGTGAATATTGTTTTTTCTCCCTTCAGTGGACTCCAGGAAATTATCCAGGAGTAAAGATGTCTACAATAGATGACATTCACGCTCCTTGTGTATGTAGTGGCAGATGTGGTCCTAGATGCTGAAGATTGAGCACACCTGATAATTTATTTTCTTTATTAAGTTAACACTACCATGATCTGGTGAAAATCTTCTGCCAGAAAAGAACTTGACAAAAAACAGAGATCACTTTGCTTTTAAAGGTGGAAGAAGTTAATGCAAAACCAAATTTTGTAGGTTTTGTTCCCAGTCACTTTTCATAGTAAGCAAACTGTATTAGACTCAAAACAAAATACAGTAGAGTTCCGGTTAACCGACTTAAACGGAAAGGTTTTAAGTGTCGGATAACTGGAACAGTTGGATAATAAGGAGGTCTGGCTTAGGGAAACCCGTGGCATGTTGCTGTTTAGCAATGTACTCCAGGTTTCCCCAAAGTCCTGGGCCTTTATCGGAGGGAAGAGTTTCCTCCCTCCGTCAAAGGCTCGGGTTTCTCCAAAGGCCCGGGCCCTTACCTTCAATGGCTGCCTCTGCCGCTGCGTCTGCCTCCCCTCTTCCGCTGCCTCCTCCTTCGTATCCTCCTGGGGCAGCCCGAGGAAGAATGCAAAACCAAATTTTGTAGGTTTTGTTCCCAGTCACTTTTCATAGTAAGCAAACTGTATTAGACTCAAAACAAAATACAGTAGAGTTCCGGTTAACCGACTTAAACGGAAAGGTTTTAAGTGTCGGATAACTGGAACAGTTGGATAATAAGGAGGTCTGGCTTAGGGAAACCCGTGGCATGTTGCTGTTTAGCAATGTACTCCAGGTTTCCCCAAAGTCCTGGGCCTTTATCGGAGGGAAGAGTTTCCTCCCTCCGTCAAAGGCTCGGGTTTCTCCAAAGGTCCGGGCCCTTACCTTCAATGGCATGTCTGCCTCCCCTCTTCCGCCGCCTCCTCCTTCGTATCCTCCTGGGGCAGCCCGAGGAAGAGGGAGAGAAAAGTCCTCCTCCCTCTCTTGAGCTCCCTCTGGCTCAGCAGTGCTCCCTTTCTCGAGCTGCCCCAGGAGGATGCGAAGGAGGAGGCGCGGAGGAGGGGGAGGCAGATGCAGCAGCAGAGACAGCCATGAGCGCAGCAGCGTCGGATAATATGGAGTGTCGGATAAGCAGAAGTTGAATAAGCAGAACTCTACTGTATTAGTTGATGGAATTACTATTTTAATATTTAATATAGTTTTAATAGTCAAGTCAGCTATATCTTAGGATTGTTCCCTTGCACTCAGTCCATTCTTCATGCTGTCTCATTGGCCAATAGTACTAGCTCAGAAATACGAGGGTTGAATGAAAAGTAATGCCTCCACCTTTGTTACTTGGGTTTGGATGGGAATATTTTAATAAATCAAATGCAGAAATAATCCTTAGAATGTGCTCTTTAACTACCACTATTCACTTTTCCACATAATCATCAGACAATTGGATACATTTCTGCCAACAATGAACAAGTTTTCTGAAGCTGTCACGGAATAAGTTAACACTCTGTTTCCGCAACCAGCGTCTCACAGTTCTCTCTTATTTCATTATCTTTCAAATCTTCTTTCATTATCGGGAACAGATGGAAGTCAGACAGTGCTAAATCTGGACTGTATGGAGGATGCACCATCTGCATCCCAGAACACTGTTGCCATGATTTTTCCAGCTGAGGGCTGTGTCTTGAATTTCTTTTTCTGGGGCGAGTCTTTGTGTCGATATTCCATAGACTGACGCTTTGTCTCCAGGTCGTAATGGTGTACCCATGTTTCATCTCCTGTCACAATTAAATGGAGAAAGGCGTCACCTTCATTTTCGTAACGCGAGAGGAGTTCCTGGCAAATTTCAAGTCTGTGCGCTTTCATTTCAGGCATCAGCATCCTGGGTACCCATCTTCCGATAGCCAAGCAAAGCAATAATGTGACCCACACGTTCTTGTGAAATGCCAATTATGCTTGAAATTTCTCTCTGAGTGATATGATGATCATCCTGAATCAATCTGTCAACCTTTTGCTTGTGAAACTCAGTGGTTGCTGTCACAGGATGTCCAACTCTTTGTTTGTCACACAAGTCAGATGTTCCCATCTCAACATCTTTAAACTTACTTGCCCAACTATGCACAGTACTCACATCAACACAATCACCATAAACAGCTTGCATTCTCTGATGAATCTCCTTTGGGATGACACCTTCTGCTGTCAAGAACTCAATGACTGCACATTGCTTAAATCGCATTGACCGACCGTCTGTGCAGGGTTCCATACTTCTCGCTTTAACAATACAACCGTTCAATGCTAAGGCTTTCCGCCAAATGGAACTGTAGAGGAGAGTCTACTGAACAAGCCAGTACCTGCCGCATACCAGTACTGCCATCTGAGGAGTTACGAAGGTGGAGGCATTACTTTTCATTCAACCCTCTTGTATAAATGCAGCAGCAATGTAACACTTAACTAGCAAGACTGCTCTTGCTAACCTTTCAAAGATGGCCAGTGATACCAGTTAAATATTCCAAGTTTAAATGAAAGCAGATAGACGAAGATCATTTTGACGCTGTACTGGAAATCAATATTCATCACCATGTCTCATTTTCTGTTTTGTTCAGATTAGGAAGAATAGGAGCCAGAATCCTCTTGATGATGATATCATGATGTCATTAATGCTATTACTCACGTGGTTATTCATTCCTGGAAGTTGTGCAAGAATAGTATCCCAATCAGATTTAAACAAGCAATGTTATACCAGTAAAACCATTGTTCAACAGGCAAACCTTATACACTGCTTCCCATTGGTTGTTCTTGATAACTGCAAACCAGTCAGCTTTGACTTATGCAGCCCTGTGAATGAGTGACCCCAAGTCATCCTCTCATCAACAATCCTGCTCAGTTCTTGCAGACTCAGAGTTTGATAGAGTCTAGCCATACAGAATGCAATCTTTTTTCCCCCTATTGCCTTCAACTTTACAAGCATGAATTTCTTTTTGAGTGAGTCATATCTTCTCATGATATGTTCAAAGGGCAGCAGTCTAAACTTAGCTATCTTGGCTTCTATGGAGAGTTCAGGCTTTGCCCTAAGACCCATTTATTTGTATTTTAGAAGTCCACAATATCTATAGAACTCTTTTCCTGTACCATATTTCAGGTGATTTTCTTGCTATCAGCTTTCTTCACTGATAATATAGAAATAAAAAATGCAATGACACAAACAATCCTAACGCTTTGTTGAAGGCTTTCATGGCCGGAATCACTGGGTTGTTGTGTATTTTTCAGGCTGTATGGCCATATTCCAGAAGCATTCTCTCCTGACATTTTGCCCACATCTATGTTAGGCATCCTCAGAGGTTGTGAGGTATATCAACAGAAAGAAGGAAACCATGAAAATGAACAAAATCTGGCTACCAGTATCAAAAATATCTAAAATTAGAACAGTAAATAAAGAACAACACTCAAAACAAAGGAATTGCAGACATGAATCAATCAGGGGCAGCTAACACCTCCGAACAAAGGATTCCCCTAGGCAGTAATGAAGCTTGCAAAGCCATTCATGCTAATCAAAGTGATTAATTACAATATTCACACTGGTCTCCAACAGAGAAGAGTCCGTTCCCCCACCCTGAACCTTCTACAGATATATAAATCTCACTTGCTTAGTTTTCCAATATACCTCACAACCTCTGAGAATGCCTGCCATAGATGTAGGCAAAACGTCAGGAGAGAATGCTTCTGGTACATGGCCATACAGCTTGGAAAATGCACAACAACCCAATCCTAACATTAATCTTTTATTATATATCCTGATACTTCAGGGCCTTGACTAGCTCCATCATAGCTGTCCTTGCAAATAGTGTTTTTTATTGCTTGATTGCAGTATATCCATTCTGGTTCATGACTGTGCTAAGCTATGGAAAATCTTGAATTATTTCAATGTCTTCATTCTTGCTCTTAAAATTATCTAAATCATCTGTGGTCGTTATTTTTGTTTTCTTAATGTTCAACTGCAAACCTTCTCTTGCATTTTCTTAACTTTCTTCAATAATTATTCCAGGTCTTTAATATTTTCAGCAAATAATATGGTGTCATCTGCATATCTTACATTATTGGGTTTCTGTCATTTCTCTGAACCCAATCCTGCTTTATATATGAAATGTTCACCGTATTCCTCCTATCACATCCCAGGGTGCATTTCAGGTATTTGTAGTTGGATGAGACATTAGTACTGTTTGGCAAAAAAAAGGCTAAAGACCTTGTAATACTACAACTTCCATAATTCCACAGTATTGTGCCATGGCAGTTGAAGTGGTGTCAAACTGCATTAATTCTACAGTGTAGATGGAGCCTCAGTCTTGTCTTTTCCAGGTTAAATTTATCTTTGTCATATCTTACCTTTGTAATGTTTACACTTGACACTGAAGTTGAGACTAAGGGGAAGATATCCTGTCTGCATAGTCCCACCTTTTTCTCTCCACGGTGGAGAAAGATTCCTTGGATTATGGAGGACAATTTTAAAATGCATACACAAAAACCTTGTTGTTATCCCCAACTTTATACCCAATAAATAAATTCACTCACTATTCAATAAATACATCAATGAGGCTACTCTAGTTAAATATAAAATTGCATTTTGGCCACAATTATTCATGTTTGCATGATGTATGGTGAATTCTTGTTTCATAATACAAAGATTGAGTATTTCAATGTGATGAAGAGCAGTGACAAATTAATGATAAATCTTACTCTTGAAATTACAGTTTGCATATAAGCCTAAATCATTGTGTCTGACAACTTCTCTAATTGTAAGGTCCTCTGAAAAGCCTGAAAAGCCTGCTTTAGCCGAAAAACTCTTTATGCCACCTGAAAGCAGCACAAGCAACAAAAAGTATTCACAGAGATAGTTTCATCATCACTGTGGGCTCTATGGTGCAGATACTAGATTGTGATGAAGTGATGTGACTCTGACTCTATAGATCTGCTGGGGAGGCCCTTCTCATACTCCTACCTCTATCACAAGCACGGTTGGTGCGGATGAGAACCTTCTCGGTGGTGGCCCCCCGGCTCTGGCACTCTTTCCCCAGGGAGGTTAGATTAGCCCCCACACTGTCCACCTTCTGTAAAGACTTGAAAACGTGGATGTTCCAATGTACCTTTGAATGACGGTTTAGCTCCCAATCAGGCCTGCCCAGCCCTAAATTATTGTTTTGGTTTTTTCAACACTTTACTCCCAGCCCTGGCCCTATAGTCTGCATTTTGTACAAGCCTTGCCCTGCCCTCTCGAATCTGAACATGCCCACTTTTTCCAGCCACTGGTTGTTGATGTCAGTTGATTATGGATTTTTATGATTTTTTACTTTTCTCATTTTAATTGTTTTAATTATATTGCTTATTTGTTATATGTTTTTTATTGTGTTCACCTTGTAATCCTTGTTTATGCTGAACTTGGTCCCCATGTAAGACGCTTCGAGTCCCCTTGGAGGGATGGTAACGGGATATAAGAATAAAATTATTTTATTGTATGACACAGCAAACAAGATAGATATGCTGGATTTCGTTTCACAAAAACACAAGTCGAACACTTCCCAAGTGTCTAGGACTGTGTGATGTATTTTCGGATGATGCGTGCAGATTCCAGTAGGGTGGCCTTTTGCAGTTGGCAGATCGTAATTTTGTCAATGTCTATTGTTTCCAAATGCCGGCTGAGATCTTGGCCACATCACCCAGTATGCCCATCACCACCGGGACCACCTGTACTGGTTTCTGCCAGAGTCTTTGAAGTTCAATCTTGAGGTCCTGATAGCGGCTGAGTTTTTCCTGTTGTTTTTCGTCAATGCAACTGTCACCTAGGATGGCAACATCAATGATCCAAACCTTTTTCTTTTCCACAACTGTGATGTCTGGTGTGTTGTGTTCCAGAACTTTGTCAGTCTGGATTCAGAAGTCCCACAGTATCTTTGCGTGTTCATTTTCCAATACTTTTGCAGGTTTGTGATCCCACCAGTTCTTTACTGCTGGGATTAGGCATAAGTTCCAATGAATCGTTTGGGCCACATAGTTGTGCCTCTACTTGTAGTCTGTCTGTGCGATTTTCTTACAGCAGCTGAGGATATGATCAATGGTTTCGTCAGTTTCCTTGCACAGTCTGCATTTTGGGTCATCAGCTGATTTTTTGCTCTTGGCCTTAATTTCCTTTGTCCTGATGGCTTGCTCCTGGGCTGCAAGGATCGGGCCTTCTGTCTCCTTCTTCAGGGTCCCATTCGTGAGCCATAGCCAAGTCTTCTCCTTATCAGCTTTTCCTTCAGTTTTGTCAAGGAACTTTCCATGCAATGTTTTGTTGTGCCAGCTGTCAGCTCTAGTTTGTAGTGTGGTTTTCTTGTACTGGTTTTTTGTCTGAGGTGCTTTGAGGAGTTTCTGATTTCTGAATTCAATCAAAGCTGGTTCTTCCCTTTGATTTACATATTCTGCCAGGGCATGTTCTTCTTTGACTGCTTGTAAGAGTCCTCTGCCCCCTGATCTTCTAGACAGATATAGCCGCTCAACATCACTGCGAGGGTACAGTGAATGATGAATGATCATGAGTTTTCTTGTTTTTTCTGTCCAAATTGTCCAGTTCCGCTTGTGTCCAATTTATAATGCCAACAGTATATCTTATGACAGGTGTTTATGGCCTTGATGGTGTTGCCTCCATTGAGCTTGCTTTTAAGAATTTTTCTGATCCTTTGTGTGTATTCTTTGCTGACCACAGTTTTCACATGTTCATGCTTGATGTTGTCCAGCTGTAATATGCCCAGATATTTATAGGCCTCTGGCTGGTGACACTTTATTGTTTGGCCATTAGGCATATTTATGCCCTCACTTTCAATGTTTCTGCAAGTTATGCCAAAAAGACCCATTAAAGAAGCAAGATTCCCACAACCTATTTGGCTCCTGGACTGTGGATCTGACTCCCTAGGTACTAAATACTCATCTTTTGTCCATGCCAGTAGAAAGAATATCAGACATAAGCTCTGCCATGCACAGGCGAACATCCATGCCAAATTATGAATTTAGGCTTGCTAAGTGGAACAGTGGATACAACTGAAAAGAGCTCTTTCTATGTAGTTCACTCTTAAATATATTTATGCCTGTTAAGATTACAGTATTATTTCAGCTTTCTTCCTGTTGCTCAAATGAAGGAAATAAATGATACATGTTTACAAGTGCACCTAAAGAAGGCAATGTGGTATGACATCCAGTCAACCAAGAAATTAAATTATAACTAATCTGTTCACTGATACTTTACATCAAAAGATTATAGCTTTCCTGATGTTTTTTGCAGTTATGCATAAAATTCTTCAACTCAGGAAACAAGTACATTTTGTGTAATTGCAGAACTTCTCTTATATGTAATTGTACCTTCCTTCTTTTCCCCTAAGTACTGAGATTTATTATGCAATTTTGTCCAGTGTTATTGTGAAGTAAGCAAGGTACTATAGGAAAGTGCTACTGCAGGAATTAGAGAAAATGTGTGGGTGTGCATATTTTGAATATGCATTAAAGGCAGGGTCAAAATACATAATCTTTAACACAATATTAAAGTTTTTAATGGCACCGTGGTCAGTTTTGAAGTCCTGGTTGTTTGTCAGGACTTTCCATAGCACTCCATCTCCAAGGAAACCCCTGAGAGAGATAGCTGTGTTAATCTATACCAACAGTTCTAACAGTTTTAATTTGTACCAAGGACATGAATAAGTTGTAATTTCCTGTTGAAGAATAAGACCAGGGGTGGAATCATTCCAGTCCTGGGGACAGTGAGTTATTATGCACTGCCTGACATGTATAATATATGTGTTTAATACACTCTCTTTCATGGGAATGGTAAAGTGCAGTATTTACACTGGAATGATGGTTGAAGGCAACTTTCCTTGTATTTCTCTTTTCTTCTCCACTTCTGGTACCCTAAAGTAGAGATATTATGAAACTGACTGCTGCAGAAGAAGGAAGAGCTTCAGAAAAAAGGGGAGATACATGGATCCACAACATACTGGCAGCATACTATACATGGTGGTAATTGATAAAGTGAAGAAAATGTTGATGGCATAAGTATACAAAGAGGTGGGTAGAAACCAAGTTTGGAAATCGTTTGCATTTATTTGTTCACAGCTATCAAAGGAATGAAAAGCTAAAGAAAGAAAGAAAGAAAGAAAGAAAGAAAGAAAGAAAGAAAGAAAACCATCCTCAACTATTTGTCTCTCAAACTGTTCCTACTCGTTACATCTCCATAGACTCAGATATTAAAATCAACTCTCAAAACAATCATTATTCAGATTGAGAGACAAAATAAATTGAAGGCCAATTTGAATTTCTCAACAGTTCTCCTAGTGACTGTTGAAAAGGGAAGTTCTTAGAGAAGTGGAGTGGTGCATGGTGTCAGAAGAAGTGAAAAGGGTTTCTTGGTTATTGTCTTTCAGTGCATTATTATTCAATCCTGCTTTCAGTTTGCTCAAAATCCACATATATACCTGATAAGAAAATTTTCACATAAGGTGAAAAAGCATAACAGTGTGAGTTGTGCCTTGTTTTTGAACGAAATACTCTTTACTCAATGTTACCTAACTTTCTTTCCACACTGTCCTCTAACCAACCTGCCATATTAATCATACAGGAGTAACTACCATCACATTTTAAAACTAGTTTGGAAAAAATTTAAAATGTAAACTTGCATGTCCTTTATCCCTCCCTCCCTCCCTCCCTCCCTCCCTTCTTCTATCAAATTACCCCTCAAGGAAAACTCTGAACATGGAAACTACTACTCTTTGGGTCCCAATCCTGGGAACACAATGGAGTATAAACATACTAATCAACATGAGAACTATAGAGTGAAATTAGATGCTTGACCTCTTCCTTAGTTTCTATTCACATTGCAGAGAAGCATTCCTGTGTGTGCCCTCTGTATCTAGATATTTATAGTTGTAAATATATATTGCTGTGATGCACTCACTCAGTGATGTTTAATCTGTATTGTATCTGCTGTTTGTTAGGGTTCCTTCTTGTATAAGAAGGAGGCAATGGCAGCCACAAACAACAGTATGAATCACAGTCTGCTTACTTGATGGGAAAATTGTTGCCAGAAGCAGAAATAATTGTATTTTGTGTTTTTAGACAACCTCTTGGCAAAGCACTGGGGAAAATCAGGGTCTTGAATGATTGTCTTCAGTAGGCCCTTCATGTGCTTTGTAAATCTTTACCTATTTTGCATTTACGTACAAGAACACAGAATTCAAAAGTTTTATCTCCACTTATAATATTCTAAGTGCTTTTAAACTTTTAATTTTTTATATTTCATGACTAATTTGCAAAATAATTGGACACAAAATAGTGGGGTTTAAAAAAAAACAAAAACAAAAAAACAAGGGAAGTGCAATTTTATTCAAACAATATCACTCTTTCAGTTTGAACTAGTTTGTTCCAGAAATAAAGCACTTCTAATTTTGAAGATAAAATCATGCTTCAGCTTTCCTGGAAAATGTAATAATATCTCCTGTTGCAGGTGTCTGGGAACTCATTCAGGAAGTTTAGATGTGTGTTGGTCTTCATGAGAAATAAATGTTGCAGTGAAGGTACTGAAGAAAAATGAATTTGCTGTGTCCAGCTCCTCTTATTCTAAACTATCCAACTTCATAGAATCATAGAATCATAGAATAGTAGAGTTGGAAGAGACCTCATGGGCCATCCAGTCCAACCCCCCGCTAAGAAGCAGGAAATCGCATTCAAAGCACCCCCGACAGATGGCCATCCAGCCTCTGCTTAAAAGCCTCCAAAGAAGGAGCCTCCACCACAGTCCGGGGCAGAGAGTTCCACTGTCGAACAGCCCTCACTGTGAGGAAGTTCTTCCTGATATTCAGGTGGAATCTCCTTTCCTGTAGTTTGATGCCATTGTTCCGTGTCCTAGTCTGCAGGGCAGCAGAAAACAAGCTTGCTCCCTCCTCCCTATGAACTCCCCTCACATATTTGTACATGGCTATCAGGTCTCCTCTCAGCCTTCTCTTTTGCAGGCTAAACATGCCCAGTTCTTTAAGCCGCTCCTCATAGGGCTTGTTCTCCAGACCCTCAATCATTTTAGTTGCCCTCCTCTGGACGCTTTCCAGCTTGTCAACATCTCCCTTCAACTGCGGTGCCCAAAATTGGACACAGTATTCCAGGTGTGGTCTGACCAAGGCAGAATAGAGGGGAAGCATGACTTCCCTGGATCTAGACGCTATACCCCTATTGATGAAAGCCAGAATCCCGTTGGCTTTTTTAGCTGCCGCATCACATTGTTGGCTCATGTTTAACGTGTTGTCCACAAGGACTCCAAGGTCTTTTTCGCACACACTGCTGTCAAGCCAGGCGTATCTTGCATTTGTCCCTGTTGAACTTCATTTTGTTAGTTTCGACCCATCTCTCTAGTCTGTCAAGATAGTTTTGAATTCTGCTTCTGTCTTCTGGAGTGTTGGCTATCCCTCCCAGTTTGGTGTCGTCTGCAAACTTGATGATCGTGCCTTCTAACCCTTCGTCTAAGTCGTTAATAAAGATGTTGAACAGAACAGACGGAGCCCTGCGGCACTCCACTTGTCACTTCTTTCTATGATGAAAATGACGCATTGGTGAGCACCCTTTGGGTTCGTTCGCTTAGCCAATTAAAGATCCACCTAACCGTAGTTTTGTCAAGCCCACATTTTACTAGTTTGTTTGCCAGAAGGTTGTGGGGGACTTTGTCGAAGGCCTTACTGAAATCCAGGTACGCTACATCCTCAGCATTCCCTGTATCGACCCAACTCATAACTCTATCAAAAAAAGAGATCAGATTAGTCTGGCATGACTTGTTTTTGGTAAATCCGTGTTGACTATTAGCAACTGCAATACTGCATTTGTTTCTAAGTGTTCGCAGACCACTTCCTTAATGATCTTTTCCAGAATCTTGCCTGGTATCGACGTGAGGCTGACCGGACGGTAATTGTTTGGGTCGTTCTTTTTCCCCTTCTTGAAGATAGGGACCACATTCGCCCTCCTCCAGTCTTCTGGGGCTTCTCCCGTTCTCCAAGAACTCTCGAAGATCATTGCCAGTAGTTATGAAATAACTTCCGCTAGTTCCTTCAATACTCTTGGATGTAGCTGATCTGGCCCTGGCGACTTGAATTCGTTTAGAGCGACCAGGTGTTCCTGGACAACTTGTTTCCCTATTTGGGCTTGGATTTCCCCCAATCCTTCATCCATTCCATGTTGCTGAGGTTGAAGATGGCTTTCTTTTTGTGAGAAGACCAAGGCAAAGAAGGCATTAAGTAGTTCTGCCTTTTCCCTGTCCCTTGTCACCATCACCCCATGTTCTCCTTGCAGTGGCCCTATCACCTCCTTGTTCTTCCTTTTTCTACCAACGTAAGCAAAAAAGGCCTTTTTTGTTGTTTTTTTATGTCCCTGGCAAGCCTGAGCTCATTTTGTGCTTTAGCCTTGCGAATTTTTTTCCTACAGGAGTTGGCTATACATTTGAATTCTTCTTTGATAATTTCTCCCCTTTTCCACTTCTTGAGCATGTCACCTTTGAGTCTTAGCTCAGTTAGAAGTTCTTTGGACATCCATTCTGGCTTCTTTGCATTTGTCTTATTTTTCTTCTTTGTTGGCACTGTTTGCATTTGCACCTTGAGTATTTCACTTTTTAAAAACTCCCATCCATCCTTAACTCCCTTGTCTTTTAATATTGGCGTCCATGGAATGCCACTCAGTAATTCCTTCATTTTTTGGAAGTCAGCTCTCTTAAAGTCCAGAATGCGTGTTTGACTTGTCTTAGTTTCAGCCTTCCTTTGTATTGCAAACTGCAGGAGCACATGGTCACTTGCCCCTAAGGATCCAACCACTTCGACTGTATTGATCAGGTCTTCCACATTTGTTAAGATTAGATCAAGAGTAGCCAATCCCCTTGTTGCCTCTTCTACCTTCTGGACCATAAAATTGTCTGCAAGGCAAGTGAGAAATTTGTTGGACTTTCTACTCTTGGCTGTGATGCCCCATGGGCCTTGTAGTCCTGTTCCTAGTACTATCGTGGCAGATGAAGATGAAAACATGGGGTTTTCGCCGGTTCAACAAGAGCCGGAGTCCTTTCACCTGCCGGATGTTGATGTTTGTCTTCAAGAATTCAGTAAAACAGACCCTGGGCATTCCTCCCCTCCGTTTCCCAGGAGGGAATCTTACTCTAGAGACAGAGGAGTCAGAGAAGCAAATCGGAGGAGTTTACGGATCGCTGCCAAACAACAGGCTGATTAGGCCTGCTTCCCTTGGGAAATTCTAAGGAGTCTTGCATCTGGACAGAGTTGGGTTTCGCTTCTCGTTCTCTAGGGAAAGAGATTGTTGGCGGGAAAACGAGACCCAATATAGGTGTTTGGCGTGGGAGATTCTTTGCGGAGTCAACAGATCAGCTTCAGGAGTGAGATCGTGTGTGGACTTCGTAACCCCAGTTCCTTGCCTCCCGAATCAAGTATTCAAGATTTTGCATTGCCTTGCTTTTTAACCACGGACCTAGTTCCAGGATTCACTGGTTACCTTGTACCTAGTCACGGACCTTGTTAAGAACCAAGTTATATCCAGCCTTGTTCCAGCCTTGTTGTCAAGCTACCTTGGACTCTAAGACTCTGACATTTCCCCACGCTATTGCTTGGCAATAGTGTGTGTTTCGGTATTGGATAAAGAACTTTGAACTCTAATATCATTTATTGGACTATACATTTTTGGACTATATTTGACCTCATTTGAAAGGTCTGCTTCTGAACTATATTCTACACTTGTTTTTATTGCTTTTATACATTTCCTTAATAAAGATATTAGATAGAGACTGGCCTCCGTGTATGGTTCTTGGTGCCCAGCTGCCAGGGGTCTGACATTGGCCGAGTTTGTTTTCCAGCAGATATCGGGATAATTGAAATCGCCCATGACTACTATATCTCTTCTTTGTGCCTGTTTGGTCAGCTGTTGACAGAAGGCTTCATCAAGTCCTTCATCCTGACTCGGAGGTCTGTAGTAGACACCCACGACAAGATCTTTTTGAGTCCCGGTTCCCTTGATTCTTATCCAGATGCTTTCAAGCTGGTTTCCCGGATTACAGTCTTGCATTTCTTCTGCAACGTAACTGTTTTTGACATATAAAGCTACTCCCCCTCCTCTCCCCTTTGTTCTATTTCTGTGAAAGAGGTTAGAGCCCTCAATGGCTAAATTCCAGTGATGGGAGTCATCCCACCAGATTTCAGTGATGCTTATGACATCATATGTGTGGTGCTGTGCTAAGAGTTGGAGTTCGTCTTGCTTATTTCCCATGCTCTGTGCATTAGTGTAAAGACATGTAAGCCCCTGTGACCTCCCCTCGAGCTGTTTATTTCAGATTATTGTGCTCTCTGTACTTGGTCCTTGCTGTGTTTGCGCAGCCCTCCGTTTAGCCTTTTGGCGGTTCCCTGTGCTCATGGGTAATATAGTGTTCGCCAGGCTGTTGTTCCCCTCCCCCAGTGGATTTAGTTTAAAGTGCGCCTGATGAAGTTTGTGAGTCTGTGTGCAAAAAGATGTTTTCCTACTTCAGTTGCATTGGCTTGCTTTTCTTTTTTAAAAAAAGCTTATTTGACCTATAAGTTGTACCTGGTTGTCCCTTCCTACCTTACAACTGTTGTGGTTCTGCCTGATGATGATGAGGGATTTGTGTCAGGGCCTGGGAGATGCAGTTTCAGAGACAGAAGGAATGCTGGATTCAGATACAGCTAGACAGGAGATACTATCAGAGAAACCATGTGAAAGTACTGATGTTTTGGTCTCCAGCAGTCAGGGACATGAACTCTCACCTAGTAACTGCAGCCGAGATACCATGAGCTCATCTGAGGGAACAGCGGAGTTAGATAAACATTCCCGGCTGGCTCTGAGGGAGGAGGCAATTAGGTGCAGAAGGAGTGAGAGACTGTGAGAGAAATAGGGACAAGCAAGGGGTGCAGAAGAAGCAGCCTGTCCAATGAGGATCAGAACTAGACCAATGCAAATCAAAGCAAAAGAATGAAAGCAGGTGTGCCCATGGAAACACTGTGGTTTCCTCTCTGGGGAGAGATGTTTATCTTCCAGCTGGGCTGTATATCCTGTTTCTTTCCCCAATGGTTCAGCACCACCCCAATCCTTACAAATGCTTCACACTTGGGTCTCAACTTTCAGCTCTGCATGGGATACACACTGACCACCTTCAGCATTTTCCATGGCTTGATCTGGAATTTCCAGTGAGTTTTTTAAAATATGTTGTTTCTGGTAGGATGTGTGTTGCAGCTCACATTGCAGATGTACATTTTATGGACACCTCAACCTTGAGCTGACTTGGAACTTGATTTTATAATAATAATAATAAAACTTTATTTACATCCCACCCTATCTCCCCGTGGGAACTTGCAACAAGTTGCGGCCAACATTTAGTGCCTGTTTAAAAAGGATCCTGAAATAGCTCCTTGGAAATTCAGACTAAAATTCACTGGTACCATCCACTGCTACCAGCTAAGGCACCAGCTAACTAAACATTTCAGCGATGTTAGGAGAACTATTTCATTTGGATCAAATATGTTAACAGAACATTATGAGGTAGCATATGGTATTTTAAAAATATTTGCCTGCTAGACATTGCAGAAGGCCTAAACACCTAAAGGCACTTATCTGCTACTGGAAGCTAAGCTGACTCAGCCATAATTAATATTTGGCTAGGAGACCACCAACAAATAGCAGGTGCTGTAGGCTGAAAGGAACTGTCAAATCACCTTGAGTATTCCTTGCCTAAGAAAATTACACAATTCATGAGATTTCCATAATTTGACCAGCAATTTGAAAGCACATACAGGTTTTTTATGTTATACTCAAATATTATACCAGATTATTTCATAAGAAAAATGCAAACAATTCAAGTGAAGATAGAAAGCTGGTTGCAGTGGATGAGCGAGGATGTTTGTTCAGATCTGATGATTATGTGATAAAAAAGGCATCTCCTAGAACTGATCAGGGAATTGCTTGGCAATTTTAAAGGGAAAAGCTGATAGATATATGCAAGCCATAACACATTAAACCTGAGGGACCCATTCCTGGGCTCTTGTCAGATATTAAGCAACCTGGTCACATATTCCCTATTTCAGGAGGAATGCCACTTTCTTTGCTTAATCTCTTTTCCTGATTGCTTCACTTCCCTTGTGAATCACTGCATAACTTGTCAGCTGGCTTTGTAATGCTCTTGGTGAAATCACATTTTGGTGGAAAAAAAATAACACTCAGATCTTTCATGCTTTTATTTCACTTCCTGATCTCCTTATATGATACTATGGTTTTCTTCAGGAAGAACATAAGCAAACCTATGTCTACTTTTTTGGGCTGGAAATCCTATTTATTTTCGAGTAATTTAAAACCTGTAAGTGGAATGACAATTTAGGTGTTATATTCTGAGTCATGAGGACTTAATTCCAATCAAGAAGAACCTAGGGGTATTTGCATTACACAGTTTTAGCAATTTCCCACAACTGTAACTGTCATGGCCCCATCCTATGGAATCCTGGGATATGTAATTTGCTGAGACACCTAGAATTCCCTGCTAGAGATCTCTACGCATTACTTCTGAACTACATCTCCCATGCTATCCTGAATATAAAATCAGTATTAAAGTGATTTAGCTTTTACTCCCTCTCTTCTCAATGCATCTTCTTTTAGCATAGCCAATGTCTTTTGTCTCTGGTAGCAAGTTGGAACCACACACGCATAAGTGCTTGAACACCAAAACTTTCATAGATCTCTACTTTGGGGTTGCTCACTTCTGTTCCTGTGCCTCTGATGCTTATTTCCCTTCCCAGCAGTACTGCACACTGAGGAGTACTCCTCTGTCATCCTTTTTTGTTTAAAAGATTACACTGTGAAAAAAATGCTTTTCGATTTTGGCAGTCACAATGGATGCAGTATTCCTAGTCAATAGTAGGTGGAGATTCTACGATAGGATAGGATGGGAGTTTTCGAACTGCTAGGTTGGCAGGAGCTGGGGCTAACAGCGGGCACTCATTCCGCTCCCGGGATTTGAACCTGGCACCTTTTGGTCCACAAGTTCAGCAGCTCAGCGCTTTAACAGACTTCGCCACCAGGGGCCATAGCCAAATGCTTATCCAGTCCCACAGTACTCTCCCCTGACATGGGATGTTCATTGGGGAAAGGGCTGCAGCAGCTGATAGTATGTCCAAAGGCTGGTGAGTGAACAGCCGAGAAGAGCACAATTCTATTAGTGAAAATACTATAGTACACTGAATTATATACAATTCTGGACATTGCCTCCCCTAGCATTAGTGTTTGTTAAAGAATGGCATAAAACAACATTTTCAACTTTCTATGGGATAGTGTTAACAAGAATATTTGAAAATTTTCTCATCCTTGATGAGAAATTCTGTCCTGACACATTAAGATACCATGTCAGAAGAACTGCGAACTGCTGCAAGATTTTTCATCTCTGCTTGGGAGTGAAGAAACTAACACAATTTTTCATTGCCCTTTCATTTTCATTAGGCATTTTCACAAATTGTTACAGAAATTGCACACTCGCACACACTCATGCAAAAGCTCTTGAAATCTCTCATAACGAGGAGAAATATTTTTTATTCTGATGAGCATAAATCGAAGTCAAGATTTACATCCCTATTTAAGATAGGCTATTGCAGGTTGAGATATGAGAGATTGCTGGGGTGCCAAATTCAGATGTAAGAGCACAGCTGCCATTTTGGTCTGAATGGAAAAAACAAGTCATTTTCCACAGTTCCATGTACACAGATGCTGAGACAGTGATGCTAGTAAAAGTGTTAACTGCCTGTAGCTAGATGTTCAGCATGTAAATCTTTAATTATTGGTGTTTCGTCAGCCAATGTGTGCGTGCTTGCAGAATATTACAGGGCCTGTAAAAAAGATGTGTTTGCAGAAGTCAAGATGTTGATAAATATGAATAATGAGAAACCAAATGTCATCATAATTGACAGTTGTATGCTGAAGATGAAAACATGATTTCAATTTAACATTTTGGCTTGTGTTCCCTATGGCTCCCTGTTAGGCATGTGCGATCCATGAAAAAAAATGGTTCAATACTTGGTTCTAAAGTAGGGGGCGTTGGCGCTTCATTTTTGAACCAAAAACTTTGGAATTTTCTGAAAATTCAGAATATTAGGAATTGCTTCATTAATGGTGGATGTGCATGCGCAGTCGCATAAAAACAGAGCAGAGGGAGGACTTTACAGGACTCTCCCACCCTAATTTTTTGAGTAATCCTGATCAAATTTGGTACAGTTGCAGAACACATTCAACCCTGCTAGCTCACCAAATTACAGGACGTTTCCCATATTCTCTGAGTTTTGGCAAATTTTTATAGCTTATATAAGAAACCATTTTTAAATAATTGCAGAAATCTGTTCCTGCTTTGAAAGTCTTATTTCCTGTTTCATTGGGTTGGCTTTACTTTGAAAGTCCTTCTTCTACTTGGGAAACTTTGTTTTTGTGGCCAAAACTCTGTGAAATTGGTGGACACTGGTGGACAAACTGTGCTGCTGCAATGTTCAATGTACTTCTGCCGGCATCCGGGAAGGAGTCGATTCCATGGACACTGGGCAGCAACTGTGCACACGTGGAGTTCACAGTGTGAACCCCTGGGCACAATACCTGCTGACATGTTACCGCCAGCAAAAAAGGGAGGCATCCCGCCCCACCCCACCTCATCCTGCCTCACTGAAGGCTGATTCGCTGAAGGGCCAGCTCATTGACAACTGCACTGCTGTCCAGACAGAGTGTCTTGTCAACCTGTCACTGCCACCCAAAAAGGCATCCCAACGCACGCCGGGGGGAATCTTCCCCAGGGTATAGCGGGGCTGGGGGTACCCTTGGTTGGCCGGCCATCCTACTGGAAGTACTGGATATAAGCCAGCACACAGCACAGCAACCACCATCAGCAGCAACCCTAGAAGGGAGGGTGAGCATCAACAAACTGAACAAAAGGAACAATTCAGAAACCCTGGAAGCTAATCCACCATGTCACTACTAGCCAATGGACCACAAACAGTGACCAAGTTAATTCACCCCAACAACTGTTAAGGAAGAAGGCAAAGCTCTGGGACTTTGTGCCACCAGGGAGCAGGTGGGCGGGGGTTTGACGTGGTGGGATTCAACAGACATGATGCCCCCCACTGCCTGCCTGGGTTAGTGGTGCAGTTAGCAATGTACTTCAGGCACTCAATGGACCACAAACAGTGACTAAGTAAGTTCACCGCAACAATTGTTAAGAAAGGAGACAAAGCTCAAGTAGGGACTTGGTGCCACCAGGGAGCAGGCTGGTGGGGATTTGACGTAGTGGGAGGCAACAGACATGATGCCCCCCACTGCCTGCCTGGGTTAGTGGTACGGTTAGCAATGTACTTCAGGCACTCAATGGACCACAAACAGTGAGTTCACACCAACAACTGGTAAGGAAGGAGGCAAAGCACCAGAGTAATTGTGTGTGTGTGTGTACTAGTTGTGCAGCATATGTGCAGAGCAAAAGCCTTTTAAGTTCGGAGTATTATATTGTTTGTTTTTAATTGTTCTAAAGAAAAACCCTTCAATGCCTTTGCAATGGGCACTGGCAGCAAACACACACACACAAGCCAGCCAGCCAGTGTCAGATAACCCAGGAAAAAGCCTTTTAAGTGCTGAGTATTATATTGTTTGTTTTTAAATTTTCTAAAGAAAAACACTTCAATGCCTTTGCAATGGGCACTGGTAGCAAACCAACACACACACACAGCCAGCCAGCGCCAGAGATAACACAGGAAAAAGCCTTTTAAGTTCTGAATATTATATTATTTGTTTTTAAAATTTCTAAAGGAAAACCCTTCAATGCCTTTGCAATCCCTTAGCCCTTTCCCCTTCCCTTAGCAATTGGCTGCAATTGGCCCAGCTCTGCAAAAGCCAGGCAACCAGCCAGAGCCAAAAAGCAACCACCCGCACGCGCGCCCACCCAAATGTGAAATGCCACGAGGCACTGCAAGTCCAGTGTTTTTATATAAGATGTGTATGGAGGCACGCAGAGGACATACAACCCCTCCCCCTTACATCAACGTGTACTGCGATTGGTCAGGGAGGCAAGGCCATACTAGGCTGCGCTCCGCTCCCAAACAAGTTTGGTTGAATTAAAAATAATTAAAAATATATATTTAAAAATATTAAAAATATTTTTTTAAAAATTAAAACAAAAACATTTCCAATCAAATTTCGAAGCCACTTAGAACATTTGGATAGAACGCTTTGAAATCACGGGTTAGATCTGACGTGATAACCTGCGTCGGAACCACGTTCGCAAATTGTGTTATATCCGATTTTAGTCCGAAGTACGACGTATTCTGACAATTCGACCATGCCTACTCCTTATGCATGAAAATATTTCTTTAAAACCAGTAACTTTCAGAAGTTTAAAATGACACTTTTTAAAATCATAATTCCTAAATTCTCTTAGCAGTTATAACACTGAAAATTCCAGCTAGATGTTTCTGGCAGGTGTGTTCCCAAAAACATTATTCTGGCAAAATTAAATATAGATGACCATATACTTCATATATGCAACATCATCATTCAGTATTTTTTGTGCCAAGAAATGCAACTGGAGCTCCTGCTAGCGCTGGATCCATTTATCACTTTGGTAGGTGAAGCAAAGTGTTCCTATAAATGAAGTGCTTAAGATCCACTTACTTTTTGGACCTGAAGAAAGTTCATATTTAATTAATAGTGGATTAAACAATAAAAGCAGTAAAAACACAAAATTACAAAAATCAATAAACCATATTGAATATAGATGGTCCTCTTCTGACATGTGCACATCAGGAAGGGAGAAATAAAATGGGTCCAGAGATCTGTTCAGAGAAATGAATGTCCACTTGACCAATCCAGAGCCATAGCAACTTCAGTGGCTACATTACTGGCTGTCACTTAAGTTCTACCATGACAAGTGCCTGCCTTTAACACCAAGTTGGCTCCAGCAGCTGGATCCCTTTCAAAATCATATTTCTATTGACAGAAATCTTTGTTCCAAGGAAATAATTGTGGTGCAATTTAGCTTCCAGTGGGACTCCTATTTTATGTCTTCACTGCCTATAGTATATGAAGTCCATATAGAGCTTTTCAAAACTAGCTTCAGAAAGTTTCTAGAAGCCACAAGAGGAAATGAATATCAGAACAAAGATCTGCCCACTCATACGAGACCTCATTTTCAATAGGAGCTAAAGTCTTCACATGTGGTATGTTACAGTTGTCAAGCAATTATGTTTCAAAAATGAACATTAGTTACAGTACTTGGTAATTACTCAGAAGAAAAGACAGCCATCTTGAAATCCCAAAGCTATTAAAAAAACAACCTTTGTTCCTACTGAAAAAAGGTTATAATTGATTTGCTGATATGACTTCACAAAACTACCTGCACTTCGGACTCTTCTTGTGGATGTGGCCATAGGGAATGCCAACACAACATTAAAAGGCAGTCTTTTGAATACCCAGTGGCAATCCACAGAAGTCCTTGGCCACACATGTCTCTGCTTCATCAGTACTGGGCAGGAAAAGAAAATTGAGGTACCAGAAAAGTACAAAAAAAACTAAGGGTTTGTGGGTGGGATCAAGAAGATTAAAAGGAAACAAACAAAACCAGACTCTAACGATGCTAATAAAACAGAGAAAGGAATTCTAAATAGCAAAAATCAAAGTTGAGAGGTTAATGAAATAGTCAAAATAAAAAAGTAAACACACACAATACATATATTTTTAAAAACCAGTATGTCCTCTTATTGTTGCTTTTCTCCAGTGACTTCAAACTAGTGGGTATCCCTAGCAATTGGCGAAAGCACTGGCCATTTCCACTCTCTTTATTTTTCTAAAGTAATTAACCTTTCTCTTTCTTGCTTGTGCTCTCCCTCCCTCCCTCTCCCTTATTTGGAACCTGGCATCTGCTCCAAATTACATACATTGAAAGAAAAATAAATCTTATCTAAATGTGTGCTGTGCTGAAGTGGAAGGAGAGTCACCTTGGTCATTGTTTCCTTTCTTTCATATAGTCTTCTGGGAACATCCGGCTTCCTGAATATTTCTTCATTACATCCAACACTTCCCTACTTGACTGGGAATGGGGCAGATGAATTTCTATAGTATTGAGGGAAGATTGGTGAATCCTGACAACCTTAAGCACCACTGACAGTTACTACCAATATCAGCCGTAATGGATGTTGTGAGAATGGAAACTGATGTTGGAAGATGTGGAAGGCAGTAGAAGGAGAATGGCTGCACATAGTAAGATGATGTCTTGTTTCTTTCACCATGAAAAGAATGCTTCATGCCATCTGTTCTTAAAAATGGCCTCTGCCCTGCATTAGTGGGTCAGCTCAAGCATTTTAGACAGTTCTGCTACAAATCTCTCTAACCATGCAACCTGGAAAGGTGGAAGGAGGTCAGAAGGGTTGCAGTTCCCTACCTCATGGTTTGTAGCTTAGCCTTCCCAGAAATTATCAGTTATACAAATGGATGAAGCTAAGAAATATTAAGAAAATGATTGCTGTACTCTCAGAAATAATCAAGGCTGCCTGCAATCTATTCTGTGTCCACTTGAAACTAAGCTAGAATTGGAAACTGGAGGAGGTACCATCCCTGATACACTGGGTGCAGAAAATCATAGAAATAATGGACATGGATAGGCTGACATTTCTCATGAGGAAAAATAAAGGAACTCAAATAAAACAAACAGATTGGAGTCTTTTTGAACAATATATAAGATAAAGTTGAAGAATACGAATATAGACAATAACAACGTAATAGCAAAAGGAGGAAGAATAAGTAGGAGGGGACAGACCAAGAAACTGTTCTTTGCTAATATCTAGATGGAACAAAGACAACCAAAAGAAGAAAAAGAATGGAAGACACAAACTAACCCCTCTTTTTTGTTTTTGTATTTTATTTATATGTTTTTTGTGTTTTCTTTGTTTTCATGTTTTTTTTTCTTTTCTCTTTTTCTCTTTCCCACACCTTCTATTTCTTTTCTTTTTCCCACTCCTTCTATTCCCTTTTCCCCCTCTTCCCCTTCCCGTATACTCATACTTTACTTTTCCCTTTTTTATGTAAAAAAAATCTTTGAAAAGCATAATAAAAATATATTTTTTAAAAAGAAACTAAGGTAATAGATAGTTGTGCCATGACATTTGGTTGTACTGATGCATAATGTATACTCAGGACAAGATGCTACCATCAGTACAGAAAAGAGAGAAACAGAATGGATTCCAATTGATATGAGAGTCAGACAAGGCTGTATTTTATTACCCTACCTATTTCACTTGTATGCAGAATTTATCATACTTAAAACTGAATGCGACTTGGAGGGTGGAAGAGTGAAAATTGGAAGAAGGAACATCAACAATGTAAGATGTTGATGACACCAAATTACTAGCAGAAAATAGCAAAAAACAAAAAAACAAAACAAAACCTGGAACTACTGAAAAAAAGTCAAGGGAGAAAGTGCAAAAGCAAAGCTGCCAGTGAGTATTGAGAAAACAAAAATAATGAATGCAATGATTTACATAATTTGAGAGCAGATGTTGATATAGTTCATGGTTTTCCATATCTTGGCTCAGTTATAAATCAGAATGGGGATTGCAATCAATGAATCATAAGACTAGGACTTGGGAAGGCAGCTATGAAAGAACTAGACAAGATACTCAAGTGTAAATATATAATTGAATACTACAATCATGATTGTCTATGCTATCATATTTCTGATTTTCAACTCACTTGAAATGTGGTGCTGGAAGAGT
Organism: Anolis carolinensis; assembly: GCF_035594765.1. Lineage (NCBI taxonomy): Eukaryota > Metazoa > Chordata > Lepidosauria > Squamata > Anolidae > Anolis > Anolis carolinensis. The sequence continues at coordinate 78,898,616 of NC_085841.1, forward strand.
GTTATGCCATATCATGGACTGCCAAATGAGAAATAAAGGAACCCAAAAGCAAATCAAGCCTAAACATGTCCTAGAGGCCAAGGTTACTAATCTGGGACTGTTCCAATTTGGATGAACACAATTAAAGACAACAATACTATAGGAATTAAAGACAATAACACTGTAGGAAGGAGTAGGAAAAGAGAAGATCACATTAGAGGTGGGTAGACTCAATCATGGTCCTAAAATGGCAAGACCTCATTATAGCTATTGAAAAGGGGGTGACTTGAAAATCTCTCATTCATACCATCACCACCAGTACACTGAATTTGAATTGACAACAATGAACAAAAACACTATGTTATACATATATACATGTTATACATGTTTAACTATACAGAATCTGCTTGTAAGAACTTTCATATTAAAGGATGAATTAGGACATTATAATCTTGTTTCAAAGTGGATTAAAAGGAACCAATTTGGCTGCAGGGTGATTGCATTGACAGGTATATGCAGGGTATTGCATTGACAGTTTGAGGCTAGGAAGATGATTATATAGAACACAGAACCTGGCCTCAATCTTTTGTGTGTTCTTTTTTTTTCATTTCATGAAAAGATGTACATCAATGCACCAGAAACATACAGGGTGGGGTGGAAAGGGGAAAGTGACAGATGATGATGACAACTCTCACTTTAAATGCCTTATAGGCTCCAAGAAATTGGAGCGGGAAGGAAGGGGGGAAGCAGTTTCCACAGGGGATAAAGAGGGAAATCCCAAACTTTACATGACTGCAGGGACACACAGTCATGCAGGAAATCCACTTTTTCCACCTGGAACAATGTTTACGATTGAGCAAACATTTAGTCATCTGGCCACCTCACATTTTAATCTGTTCTCTCCCAAAATATAGGTACTGTGTGGAAGCACTCTAAGTCACTCAGAACTGAGGTTGCCACAATGTGTATTTCATTATGTACTTTTATATTATAGCCCCAAACAGTCCATGGCCACTATAAATAGCATCTGTTTGGAAGGAATATGATGTTGGAAGGTCTTATGGAACTCTGCTTGCTTTCAAACATCTGGGATGATAAAGCAGAAGAGACTTAACTCTACTGGTTGTGGACAAGGCTTGGTTATTGATCACAGTATCCCTAGGTCATTCCTATCCTCATGAATTCCTCTTGTCCAGCTGGAGCTCATACTGGAATGAGCCCAGAATAATAATTTATTCCCCAATGTAAAAACAAACTTTTAAATTAGTATGAAAATGAACAAGACTATTTGTAGGAAATAACAATTCCACTATTTCAGTGCACTCCAAAGATGTCTGAAAGTCAACTTACTGAATTAATTAGTTTATGGCTTCATTTTTTTCTCCCAGTAAAACTATGGTCATTGTTATTCCTTAAGAATCAGTGACAAAGAGGCTTTTTTTTCCACAATGAGCATGTGTTTTACAAAGCAAAAAGATAAGATTATATAGTTCTGCAAATGGAGATCCACTGACCATTGTAATAGACAGAAAATCTGTGGGCTTTCTTTCCTAAAATAAGGCTGGATAGTCATTAGTCAAAGATGGTTTAGTCATAATAAATCCTGCCTCTTTGTCACAGCTGATCACTGAGATCTTCTAATTCTATGATTATCTTCACAAGAAATGCAAATAATAGCTGGTCGAACTGCTGAATCAATGCTGTGTTATTTTCTGAGATGCCACCAGCATGTTTATGCTTGTGCAAAATAACAACATAATTGCCAGTCTTTACTTGCACACTAAGTTGCAGCAGCCATAGCATGTTATTCTATTTTTTTTCTTGCAGTAAGTGTACATTAAAGTTAAGACATTTAGTAATAGTCTGTTAGAAAGTTGTGGCTGGAGCCCTGAGCAAACATTAAATATAGAAGATATTTTTACAAATTAATTGGCCATTTTATTCAAGTTCATAATAAAACACAATGACCCTTTTATCATTGTACATTTCTTGAACACTGGAGTGCCAAAAATATTAGAAGATAAGAGATAAAAAATATATCTGAAGGACATGCTCTCACCAGTTTGAACTAGAACAGATAGCATATTTAGAAAGATGCTCTTCCAGTAAGTCCTTTGTGCTAAGTGTCACAAAGAAATTATGCAGGTATTGTTACAAAAAGTGAATATGAGTCCCAAAACAGGCAATACTAGTCCTTAGCAGGGAGATTCCATTTCCCATCACCCTAAAAGCTAATTAAAATACAGACTCTGTTATCAGATCTTAGATCCTAATGTGTAATCGAGTATAAAAAGTCAATTGCAATTACTCATGGCCTCACCTGACAAATTACAGCTTTTATGGAAAATAACAGATCTAAAGGCTGTTATGAAAATGGGAATGCACCTGTTAGCTTTAACAGAACGCTGTAGCTCTATATTAATCATTTCTCTCTCTTTGTCCTTTGTTCAGAACATATCAAAGAAAGAAAAGACAGACTTTTAGTTATAAATGAAAAGTTGGTTACAGTCATTCCCATTTTCCAAAGTTTCTTCCTGGTTTTGCACCAATCTGAGTTTTAAAAAGCTTGCAGACATGTCTATGTGCATTATTATGTCAATTTCCCCAAATATATATCCCCAAGTAATATATCCTGATGTATATTTTTGTAATTATTTTATTGAATAAAGCATAGTCAGATTCAGCATATTGTGCATTTTGAAGCAGAACTTTGGTTAACATACTGGGGCCCGGGCTGTGGCGCAGGCTGTTGAGCAACCAGCTGCAGCCAGTGCAACAAATCACTCTGACCAAGAGGTCATGAGTTCGAGGCCAGCTCGGAGCCCCGTGTTTGTCTTTGTCTTTGTTCTATGTTAAGGCATTGAATGTTTGCCTTATATGTGTAATGTGATCCACCCTGAGTCCCCTTCGGGATGAGAAGGGCGGAATATAAATACTGTAAATAAATTATAAATAAATACTGTTTCAAAAAGTGTAAAATAGGTAGGCAAATGATTTATTTTTTATTGCTAGTCGGCATTTTATGCTCATACATTAAACATAAAAGCTGGTTTGTGGATTGAAAGCAGGGAAGGAGGTACCCAGTTCATTCTGTCTCTTCCTCTATCTAGTGGTGCTCTCAATAAGTGTGTTGAAGGACTGAGTTTACAAGAGGCCTGAAACAATGTCTAAACTGGATAAATGGCTAAATGGAAAATGGTCCCGCCTACTCATATTGAATTTAAGATTCAAAACACTCACCAATATTTTTTGTTAAGATTCTATAACACTCAGAAGCCTCCCAAAATTAATTTAATTTTCAGTATAAGCATTAAGCAGCTTTGGTAAAACCAAAGAGGAAATTGCTAGTGTTTAAATTAAGACACAGGTTGCTTGCCAGTCGCCATAAGGAAGGGCAGCTGGGGCAGGACTAGCTGTGCTGGACAGGAGACTGAGAACACAGCATTCTGGGAAATGTAGTTTGGGAAGGTGAGGCCCCCTGTGGCAAAGAATTCAAAAGGCCCTGCTCTAAACAACATTTCCCATAATGCAGTGCTCAGTATCAGAAAGCCCTAATGAGGACTGCAACAGACAGTCCTTTAGTCAGAATAATTTTTTTATGTCACATGTTGAAGATCATACATATATGTGCCAAGTAATGACTTCTGAATATCTACCTTCCCTAGTTCCTGTTGTAGTTGGCAATCATCAGAAGACTTTTCTGAATGTTCAGAGGATGAGGGGGATGATGGGTTACAAAATGAGGAGTCTGTGAGTGTTTGGGAAGAATTGCACGAGAGTGTAGATTAGACCTGAGAATGCAGGGCGTGAAAAGCAGGCAGACTTGATATTCTCAGAGCATTTGCAATAAGACTTTGAAATCCAGATGTGTTAATCATGATGTCATGGATGCCTAGCAGGCTTAAATTATGTGGTTTGGTTCCAGGCCTCTCAGAGGAGACCGCGTTGCTAATGGGGATTCGGTCTCCTGTTCATGATTCCAAGTTCATGGTTCCTGTATTGTCAAGATTCCTGTTTCATGTTCCTGTTTATGCCTATGTATCTTTGGAGAAGTTATCTTGGAGAGGTTCCTGTTTTCATGTTCATGATTAATTCTATGATTTTTGATTCCCTGGTTCTGGTGTTTAACCTGGCATTTTTGGATTACTACCATTGAACTCTAGTTTCTTTTGTGTATTGCATTTTATATTCTGACTGTCTCCTTTGGATTTGCACCTTTTCCCTTTTTATATGTTTTCTTCAATAAACATTCTTTTATTGGGTCACTGGACTCTGGTGTGGTGCTGAGTGAAAGGAGTGTTCCAGTGCTAGGGTGTAACAGTTCCATATTCCCCCAAACTCCTAAAAAAATAAGTTATTTTAACCATCCTGATGCCCATACAATTCAGAGGGGCATGGGAGAGAGGGGTATTAACTTCTGTTTAACTGTTCTGAATCCAAGATTTTAAAAACAGATGGAAAAGAGATTGTTATGGAATAAATAATAAAAATGTTAAGTTCTTTAGTGTTAAAATATTATTCCACTCATAGAACTGTGTGATTTGATTCCTTTTCTTACTTACTATATTTTATTCTGGACTGACAAGTCCTGCTCATGTTTCTTCAAGGCATTTCATTACAAGTTAGATGGGCATGCTGACAGCTTGTTAAGTTATACTTCACTGTTTCCTAGATCTCCAAACTTTGCAGTATTGTGCTTGTGTCCACATCTTATTTTCTGTCTGTCTGTCTGTCTGTCTGTCTGTCTGTCTGTCTGTCTTTCTTTCTTTCTTTCTTTCTTTCTTTTAAAAAATCTTTAACACAATTCAGAGTTAATTTTTTCTTATCTTTTAAAAATTTCAATATAGCAAAAAGATGCAATCATTGCAATTATACACTTAATCACTGTAATTATTTTGAGAATATTGGAAAGGGATAAAAATAGTGAAACAAACTTGCACCTATATTTATTGTAATAAAAAGATGGATACAATTTATTAATTTGAATGCAACCAAAGGTTGTTAATATATTCCTTTTACCTATGCAACTTATATTCTAATATTTTACTGATAGGAAGCATTCATTATATCTGGACCTGAACAGTACACTACAGCATGTGAATTTTGTGTGGAATCAGTACCAAACTGTGAAGATTCTTATACATTTTGGATTCTTCTCATCACACTTTCTCAACACTCAAAAAATGTTTTTCAACCATTTTTGAAAATTCCGTCAAATCACATGCCCCACAATCAAGACAAGATTTGGTTCAGTCTCCCCCAACATGGTTATCTAGAGTAGTGGAGAATCCTTCAGAGCCATCAGAATCTGGTCTTCAGAAATATTGGTAAGAGAGAAAATAGTTCAAGCAAATATTCTCTAGTGTTAAAAATGTGATTACATTCATCTTTACCATCTAAGATAGGTAAAGGTAAAGGTTTCCCCTGACATTAAGTCCAGTCATGTCTGACTCTGGGGGGTTGGTGCTCATCTCAATTTCTAAGCTGAAGAGCCAGCGTTGTCCATAGACACCTCCAAGGTCATGTGACCGGCATGACTGCATGGAGTGCCCTTACCTTCCCACCGGAGCGGTACCTATTGATCTACTCACATTGGCATGTTTTCGAACTGCTAGGTTGGCAGAAGCTAGAGCTAATAGCGGGTGCTCATTCCGCTCCCGGGATTTGAACCTGCGACCTTTCAGTCTGCAAGTTCAGCAGCTCAGTGCTTTAACACACTTTGCCACCGACTAAGATAAGCAAACCTTATTAGCAGGACAGCATTGAAATAAGACAGGCTGAAACTTTATTAGTTCTATCATGTGTGAACATACTATGAAGACATTTGTCTTATAGTAATGTGTTCAGAACAGTCTCAAGAATAAACTACTTGCAATTTTCATTTTTTCAGGCAAAGTATATTTGTAATCACCCTACAATTATTTACACATAAAATGTCTATCCCATCCTTCACTTGCATATGGTTAAATAATGACATTAATAATGACAAACATAAAATGAAGAGTAACTTTCTGTTAGAAGGCTCACAGGGGATTTATCTTTGGATAAAAGAATTACTAGGATTTGGCATCTTGCAGAGTGAAAACCTATTAGGTCATGCCATATTAATCGATACTGACTTTGTATTATACATGAGTTTGAAGTGAAAATATTCAGCCAACCTATGACTATAGATTTAAATATTTTGACCTAACTCATTTGTAAACTTGGTTGTCAGAAAAGTCTGGTGTGCATAGACAGTTACATATAGTTTCCATTATATTCAAGCTAGTTTAGGTGGAAATTGCTAGTTCTTGTGAACATTCATATTACAAAGAGAAAGATCTGGGGAAAATGCTGAATTTGCAGTATCGCTTAGAAATCTTTCAATTTTACTTATCTGCCATATATAGTGCTTGTTTAGAGAAAATGGCTCTAACAAGATTAAGGCTCTTCTGAACTCCACTTTTACACAAACAATGACTAGCTGTTAACAGCTTACTGGAGAGGGACCCAGAAGTCAGCAGTGAGATGACAGACAACATATTCTTTCAAAGAAATGGAGAAATCTGCTTGCCAAGATGTGTTAGCACTTTGCAATGTTAACCTGATTCCATGCTTGTGGAAGTGCATTTTGTTGTCTATGCACATGTGATTATTGATCAGGTAACAGAAAGAAAAAAGGAAAGAAAAATAGCTATATAGGAACAGAGATTTATAGCACATTGAAAGGCATGCCAGAATACTACACTGACATAGAATAATAGATAAGTGGATAAGAAAATAAAAAAGAACAGAGCATTACCTTAGGTTATCCCAGCCCCACTGTCTTTTATTGCTGTAGAAGTGCAATACACCTTGTAAAAATGAAATAGGTTCCTGAAGACAGGAAGAACAAGTGAGGAACTGGCATACATACAAGTACTTACTTTGGGTTCCCAGTGCCTGGTTTCTTCCTCCGGAATATGCTGAGAAAATTGTTGGACCGACATGGAGTCTTGCCATCCCCAACATGCATACGCACCACATCAGAAGTGGTGAAGGCACTGCGGACATTCCTCTCAGGCTTGGCAATGATGATATACATCTTGGGTGTGAACATGCACCCTAAAGCAACTGTCACACTCAGGCTCACGGCAAAACAAGTAGTGATGATCTTGTAGTTGCTCCCGAAGTATATTGGTACAAAGGCTAGCCAGATGATACAAGTTGTATACATAGTGAAGGCAATATATTTGGCCTCATTGAAGTTGGCGGGCACGTTGCGAGTTTTGAAGGCATAGTAAGTGCAACTCATGATGAGGAGTCCATTGTAACCCACCGGGGCAACCACACCTAGGTTGCTGGTGTTGCAGATCAGGAAGACTTCCTTGATGCTTGGGTAGGAAAGGACAGGGAAAGGGGGCTCCATGATGATCAGGGTTATCACCAATGTCAGTTGTACACTGATCAAAATGGAGGCAATGACTACTTGGGCCCAAGCACTCATGAACCGTGGTTTGCGAGTGCAAATTTTTTTCTTGCTCCCTGCCAAAATGCGTGCGATACGGTTGGTTTTGGTTACAAGGGCAGAATAGCACATGGCAGATGAAAGCCCCACAAGAAGGCGCTGGAGGTAGCATGAAGTGTCAGTGGGCTTAGCGATAAGGGTGAAAGGACAAATATAGCCAAGGAAAATCCCAGCAAGTATAATGTAGCAGAGCTCCCGGCTAGAGGATTTTACAACAGGGGTGTCCCTGTAGAGTGCAAAGATAAGAGTAACAAACATGGTGACCAGGATACCCAGGCAGGAGAAGACGACAGCCACAATCGACTCTATGTCACTCCACTGGAGATATTTTACAGGAATGGGTTCACAGCCTGCAGTTTACAGAAGAGAAACAGAATTAAAAACATGTAAATGTGAAGTGAGCATAGTGCGCACACCTTTTCCCCATTGATTTAATGGCAACACAGTTCTTCCATGTTGTCCTGCCGGTGGCATGCACTGACTCTGCCCTCCTTCACCCACAGAGCCAGCACAGTGTCATGTGATGAGATGAGAGCTGGCCGGTTCCATGGATGACCTGGGCTAAAATTGACACATGCTGCTGATTTTAGCCCAATGTGATGAGGTCATATGTCTAACTCGAAACTGGAAGATATCTCTATCTACTCTCAGGAAGCCAAGCTGCATGAAAGATTGTTGAGTAGATTAGAGTCTGCTGACTGAATAAGAAAATCATCCAAACATAGCAAAACTCCTAGTAAGGAGCCATTGAGCTCAGAGAGGGGAGAGATAACAGAAAAGCCTTGGGTGAGAGTTCCTTATCTGATGGGAGTTCACCAATTCAGCCAGGAAATAATGTTTGATGGATACCCATGATATGACATTAGTGGAGAAAGATAGTACATTTCTTGTCAGTCTTAGCTCTTGTAACACTATAGAGGCTAGAATTGTGAGTCGGTGTCTTCTATATATGAGGGGCAACCAGAATATTTTTAATGTTTGAGTTGTATAAATGGAGAGACAGAGAGACAATAAGAGAGATATTTGGTAATGTACTGGCATTTTTTAGTGAGAAAATGTTAATGCAAAGAATTGTCCATACCTGTCAAGTCGTCATTAGGCCATTGTCCCAGTTCACATGCCTTGCATGTAAATTCATCCTGGACGAATTCATTCTCCTTGCATGCCGTGCAAATCCAGCAGCAGCTCACCTCTCCCTTCCTTATAACCTACAATAAAAAATAAAATTATTTTTTCCAAATTTTTTTGGAACATTAGCATTTCACTTTGCATAACTGAGTCTATTATATATTAATACTAAGAAATATGAAAATGGTACTAAGGAATCATAAGAGCACCTAGGGACACTGTTGTGACTGCGCCTTCGGGGATTATGGTTGATGGTGATGGGATCCGAAGAGGAAGAAAAAACCCTCGTGATGAGGGTTTACTGGAGGAGTTGCGCAGGAAGCGACTTAGAGAGCTATATGGGGGATCTTCTGAGGAAGATTCAGATGGGGAGTTTGGGGAAATGGATGCTGAGGAACAGGTGGTGGCTAGGGAAGTGGGCACTGAATGGGCACAGCCACCAGAGATGTCTGGGGATTTGGGGCCTATGGATACTACTGAACCTGGGGTTTCTGCAGGAGCTGATCCCACTTGGGATGCTTGGAGAAGGGAGAATGGTTCTTTAAGTGTTTATGGGGCTAAGTGTGGGCAGGATGATTGGGACTCCGATGAATTGCTAGGTACTCCAGATCCACGAGCTCTAGCTGTGTGGAGTTCGGACTCTGAGTAGATTTGGGACACCTGGTGTTTGGGTGTGAGTGTTTGGTCACCCAGGAGGAAGGGGAATAAAATGGGAATGTTTGACCATTGCACTTTGCGTGTGGCAAGGTGTTGCTGAGGCGCCATTGGGATCTCTGTGTTTCCGTGAAGATTGGACTTGGACTGTGATTCGGATGTAAGTTATCTGGGACTGCTCTGCAGCAGAGGGATGGAACTGTGTGGGTTTCCTTGGACTGCATTCTGATTACTATTTCTAGCTGCTGATACCATCTGGCTTGGCTCTCGCTGTGTCTTATCGTGGACCTGCACCCTCTTCGGACTTTGGATTGAATTTGACCTGGCTTCTGTCTACGCTCCCTGACTGACGACTACTCCCGGCTTCTGACTTCTGGAATTTGCTGCTGCCTCTCGACCTGACCTTGGATTCTCCTGACGACGGCTATTCATCATCCCTTTGAAGCTTCGGCTTTATCTGCACTGTGGAAGCAGTTTACTGCTCTTCTAGTTTGTTTGTTTTTGCCAGTTTGCTGTTTTTCTTTTGGGAACTATCCCTTTAACTCTGCAGAGCCGGCTGTCTGTTTTCAGAAACGGTTTGAAGCTAAAAGAAGCTTTTGCACTTTCTGTTATACTCTGCAGCTTTTGGAAGGTTGCAAGCCTTCGTTTATTTTGCATGTTATCTTGCAGTCAACTCTATTTGTTTCTTCTAAGCTGAATTGAAGCGTCCTTAGTTTTTATTGAATGCCAGCATGGGAAAATAGCATGGCTTGTTTTTGTGTTATTTTTGGCTTATCTTCAGAATAAACTGTTTTGTTTGTTAACTGGCGTCTGACTCTTGACAGACACCTTAAAAGTATTCATGTTCCAACTTGTCTGGGCTAAAATACACAAATTTTCTGTATATATATTTTTTAAAAAGAATGAACATACAGTTGAGTGAAATAGATGAGTGGCTTGATATAGGAGGAGCCTACTTTGTAAGCTCAATGCGGTTTGTGAATAAAGGAACTGGTGAAAAGGGGACATGGATAGATAGATAGATAGATAGTACCATATTATGCATTAAAATATTTTAAAAAGAAATTCAGAAGAAACCAAACTACTATATTTGATCATTTGGTTATACATATTTTCCTATTTAATTATCTTACTGTACTTTACTTTTACATGCAATTGTATTCTGATAGCAAAAACAATCAAGCCCCCTTCCTGGAGTAAGTATCACTACAATAACATCTTTGGTTGCAGCTTTTTTACAAGTCTATCCATAAGGAACAGATAAGACAGGCAAGTGTCACACAGGATGAGCCATATTTCCCAGATTGTCAGGTTTCATTTTTTTTTAAAGGAATGAACAGAACATCTAATCATTGCAGAAGTCAAGACAAGAGGAAAATTGTGAAGCAGGTATTCTTGCTGATTTGTTTGGGAAACTGTGTTTTAATCTTCTCAGTCAGTTAATAAAATCACAACAATGACTTATATTCCTAGTGTCTGGAGGAGGAATTTCCTGATTCAGTAGAACACTTTTATTGATCTTCCCCGATGGGAAGTGATTGCTAACCCATTAAAAATCAGGTATCAAGTGTGTGAGAAGGTGTGATTAGGCAGTGCTATGACTCTCCTGTCCCATTGCAAAAAAAAGCAACAAGGGCAGAGTTTATGATCTTTCCACCACACTTTTTCTTTTAAAATTAAGTCCCGGAACCTAACTTGTCAAATTATTTACACAATAGATTGTAACATGAGTAGTTTGAATCTATATGGTCATACAGAACAAGAGCAACAACCTTGACAGTAATGGTGGATAGAGGAGGAGAAGAATACCCTCCATTCTCCAGAAACCATCCCCAAGATGACTTTTTATGTTTGAGTGGTCCTCGCAGCCAAGGCTCTCTGGGAAATGATTTGCAAAATAGCCTGTTGCATTGCTGGCACATGGTGATTTCTTTGGTGTGGGGCTCTTACAGACTTCAGAAATGAGGTAGTATTGGAGGAATGAAACAATAATTTTCAAGTCAGAATAATAATAATAATAATAATAATAATAATAATAATAATAATAAAAAACTTTATTTATACCCCGCCACCATCTCCCCAATGGGGACTCGGGCGGCTTACATGGGGCCACGCCCAAAACAATACAATGTAAACAGCATATAAAAGAACAGCACAACACAATACAATAAACAATACAGTAAATAATATCCATTACAAAATAACACAAGGAGACAATAAAAACAAGGGCAGACCACAAGAACATTAAGTTAAAACTCGGGGTGAGAAAGACATAAAAATAAAAACCACAGCGAACAGGGTCATAAGGGAGTGGGGTATTCTGGAGGATAGATATTAGGGGGAGCAACGGAAAAGAAATATAAAATGGTTACTCTCCAAAAGCGCAGCGAAAGAGCCATGTTTTCAAGTCTTTCTTGAAGGCTGCTAGTGTGGGGTGGTGTCAATGACATAATCTCCTCATCCTTGCTCTCTTCTTCTCTTCCTCCTGTCCTTGCTGTTGTATGCCATCCATATGCTCTATTGGTGCAGGTGTCTGCCCATTGGATTTCAATAGCATCTTGACCTTTTTAAACAACAATTTTTGATTTCCATCCTGCCTTTCCCCCAAGGGTTTCCTAAATTACAGGAAGGACGTAGCACTACATAATATAATGGCTCATTAAACCTCAGTTTCTTTTGTCATCTTCCTCAGATTTTTAAATTCAAATCTCTCATCCCAAAGTTTTGGCACAATGGGTTAAACTGCTGAGCTACTGAACTTGCTGATCGAAAGGTCAGCGGTTCGAATCCAGGGAGCCGGGTGAGCCCCTGCTGTTAGCCCCAGCTTTTACCAACCTAGCAGTTTAAAAACATGCAAATGTGAGTAGATCAATAGGTATCACTCCATGCAGTCATGCGGGCCACATGACCTTGGAGGTGTCTACAGACAACACCGGCTCTTCGGCTTAGAAATGGAGATGAGCAGCAACCCCCAGAGTTGGACATGACTAGACTTACCTTTTTTACCATACATATAACATTCTCCTACATCCATCCTATCAAATAATATAGGTTTTCCGCTATACCACAGGCTTCCAAATGCCATGGAATGTGATGGAAAAAAATACACACACAAAGCACTGTTGTGTCATTCTTCCCATACTGAAATGGAGCTACACAACACTGTGCAGCAGCTTTGCCTAACCACATAAGACTCATGAAGGTGGCACTTTTGATTTACATCTACAAACAGAAGACCTAGGGCGCACCTACACTGTAAAATTGATGCAGTTTGACACCACTTTAACTGTCATGGATCATTACTATGGCATCCTGGGAATTGCAGTTTCACAATGTCTTTAGCTTTCTCTGCAAAAGAGTACTAGTGTATCAACAAACTACAAATCCCAGGATTCCATAGAATTGAGATATGGCAATTAAAGTTCGCTCGAACTGCAACTGAGGAACTTCACTGTGAGAAAGATTTAAATTGGGCCTTTGCCACAAATTGGGAACCATCAGTTTCCACAACTTAATGTTGACATCAATTGCAGACCTTTAATTTTCACCCACAGAATTCAAATAAAGCTATTCATTATTATAGAAGAAAATAAATAAAGCAAGTAAAACTGACAGGCATGTTATAAGTTTGGATAGAGGAAAAGTTAACCTTTAAAAGCTCATTTAAAAAAATCCCCTCTCTTTATAGTGGAACATTTTGCTTTTTCAAATTAACTCTATATACATTATTTGTGTATTGTTGTTTGTATATGCAAGCATGACAGGTGGCAAATTGCTTTCAGCTATATACAAATGGAGTCTCCGGTAGAGATTTTGTTTGCAGTTCAAAGCAGCCTAGATGTGGCAGCAGAGGGGGGCAAATACCAAGCAGCACATGCTTCAATCATTCCACCGGAGGGAACTGCTGTTGCACATTACAATTTGCTATTACACTGGGTATTGATCTTGTTCAGTAAATTTCACATCACATGCAGTAACAGCCTGCCCTTTCAGAAAAGGCCAAGGCAAGTCAATTGAGTCAGAAACAAAAGTTCTGATTGTATAAATAAAAGCTAGAATTTGTGTGCAAGATCAATAGGTATTCATTTGTCCAAAAGTGGCAGGGACAACTACTAAAAGAGGCAACACGGCAGCAAAATACAACATGGAGATATGCTGAAACTGTGTAATAAAGTGTCAGGATGTGTCCCACTGTTGTTGGAAGTACCCCCAAACAAGTACTGTTAGGAATGTGGCACTAAGGAAATAAATGCTAACCTGCATGTTATTTTGAGTCTCTAATGATATAGTTTTGGCAGTATAGCAGTTGTTTCCAGAATCGGAATATGAAAATTCTACCTAATTTACTGTCCTCCATTTGAGGGTTTTGATAGTGCTCAATAAAAACAAGGTAATGACAACTAGAATTACATGAAAATTCACTGAAGGCAAGAATTGATAAGTATACTTTCGCTTGGAATGTCTAACAAATTTTTTATTTGGTTAAAAAACTTTTGCTGGTATAATGTTGCTAATAAAACACATGTGCAATGATTACAGAATGGCCGCAGATTACAATTTTTGGATGATGTGATTTTAATATTGATTGTAATGTTTTAAATGTTAATATGTATTGATTTTAATTAATCTATTTTAAGCTTATTTTGTATGTGATGAGGCACTGAGTAGTTGCCATATGTAAGCTGCCTTGAGTCCCTTCAGGGTGGAGAAAGGCAGGGTATAAATGGGGTAAACAAACAAACAAAAATAATAGAAACAAATGAATAATTACATGATACACTGTTTTGTGTGGACAGCATTTGTTCTGGTCTGTTTTTTTTTTCTTCTGAGGGGAAGTCATAGGGAGGAAGGAGCAAGCTTGTTTTCTGCTGCCCTGGAGACTAGGACGCGGAACAATGGCTTCAAACTACAGGAAAGGAGATTCCACCTGAACATCAGGAAGAACTTCCTCACAGTGAGGGCTGTTCGACAGTGGAACTCTCCCCCCCGGGCTGTGGTGGAGGCTCCTTCCTTGGAGGCTTTTAAGCAGAGGCTGGATGGCCATCTGTCGGGGGTGCTTTAAATGCGATTTCCTGCTTCTTGGCAGGGGGTTGGACTGGATGGCCCATGAGGTCTCTTCCAACTCTACTATTCTATGATTCTATGATTCTATTATTAACAATAACTTTATGTGTCCAAGCTATACAAATGTGACAAATTTTGGGGCATTTGTGCACAATATTTGAAATGGGTTCAAACTCATATTATGTCAGGGCAAATTATTCTTGTTCTGCCCAAAGAATTGGTTATACATTTTTAACCTGCTTGGACCATATATGAGTTTAAGTATAAGAACCTCACCATTTTGTTTGCTTGTTTATTTATTTATTTACAATATTTATACCCTGCCCTTCTCACCACGAAGGGGACTCCGAGCGGTTTACAGAACACACATATGGCAAACATTCAGTGCCAAATATACAATTAACAAGGACAGATAACACAAATAGAGGTAAAAGCAGTTTTTCCCATCTTACTTCTGGCATCTTGAAAGCTTTGCTCAACTCCGGCCAGGTGAAGGTGCTGCCACTCCATCTTTCATGCCGAGGAGTTTTCCTCCAATCGATGTCCTTAAGGGTACCTTTATTACCTCCCCACTAAAAACTGTACCTAACGGTATCTACTCATACTTCTGCTTTTGACCTGCTAGGTGGGCTGGTGAATTGGGGCTAATGGTGCTAACCCCGACCCAGACTCAAACTGCCAACCTTTTGATCGAAAGGATTTTTCTGCAACACAACAGTTTAGCCTGCTGTGCTAAGCCCGGCTCCAGCTGAAACACACTTTTAAAATAAATTACAAGTAATGTTCAAAGAATATGTGATCTGCACAGTCTGCTTAGTTGGGAAACACCATGCTGGAATTTCAATGTCAAAAACATATGAGGTACAATTCAGTCATTACCTTAGTGGGTTTCAGGGAATCCATTACAATGTTATTTGGATAATCAACTTTTAACTTAATAGGTCTGCATATTAACTGGATGTATGGGATCACATGCACTTTCTGCATTGCTTAATTTATACAAATGAGGAAATAAACTGTGCAACTGAAATCAACTACCTTTTCTCAAAAACAGGGAATCATGGTAAATAGTTCCCAAGAATGACAGAACTTGAATCCATGCTTCAAAATTATCAAGTATCTGGAAGATTTTTAAAGAAGCCATTACAACTTGTCCTCTCATCTAATTTCTCAGATTTTTTTTAAAACAGGAGTCATCCCCATAAGAGAAAGAGTTATCCACATACCTTAATTTGACCTTTTGAACAAGGATCACTACACACTGACCGAACCATTTCGCTTTTGTTCATCAGAATCTTCTCATCATCCATATTCAATATCCCTTCATGCCAAGTACCAACATAGACATAATCATAATGATTAGCCCCTATGTACTGCAGATTCATGATGTCATACCTAAGAAGCAAGAACAGAGTGCAAAATGTTAAACTAAAATGGCATGTCCTTTACCATTCCTACTCAGATTCAAAATGGAAACACCTTCTCCCCTTCATACTCAAAGGCCCCATGTTCATCATGTACAATCCCACAATTACAGGTGAAATTTTGCCTGATTTTTGGTATTGTTGATAGATGAAGAAGCCAGTGAAGCTTTGAAAGCTTGCACAGTGTGCTTTATTGGAGTTGGTTCAATAAAGATTTCACTGCCTTGTGAATTTTGGATTTTGTTGTATTTCCTGCATGGCCAACATAGCTACCTCCAAATGTTTTCTAAATTTGAAGATATTCAATTTCCCCCAACAAAGATACGTATACAGCATCTAAACCAGTGGTTCTCAACCTGAGGTTCCTAGATGTTTTTGGCCTCCAACTCCCAGAAATCCTAACAGCTGGTAAACTGGCTGGGATTTCTGGAAGTTGTAGGACAAAAACATCTGGGGATCCCAGGTTGAGAACCACTGATCTAAATGTTTCCAAGATGTGGAAGATGCTTTCATAAATATTCATTTCTTACATATATGAGCTGACTAAGAAAACACATCTGGGAACCATCAGCAACCAAGATACTGTAGTCAATGGCACAGAAATCCTGGATATTCCCCTCAACAGACCATGGATATGCTTCCAACTGTGTAGAAACTGTAATTCAACCAGCATGTTGTGAATGAAGTTGAATTAGTCTTTCAAGGAAAAGGGTTTTTATTGAAAAATCTTCCCTGACAGGTTTGTTTTGTTTGTGTTTTACCAGAGCTCTGTTTGGCCATAATCCTTAGTGCCCCACTCCCCACCAAAACAGTGGCACTGATATACACAGCCAAAGTCTGACAGGTTAAGGTTTCTTTACTAAGGCCCTTCCTTCAGAGAACAGCAGGGCCATACTTTGAGCCTGGTTTACCACATGCACCATCTGTCTTTGTTAAACCTGTGGAAGCACAAATAATATTCTCCTTGACTCAAAAAGGTTTCTTAGGGTGGACTTTGAGGATCCTTGACACAAATTATTCATAGCTACATTGAATAATGAATGAAAGGCAGCTTTGCAAACATCTCATGAACAATTACCAATCCAGGTGGAAAATCTGCTACTTGCTTGCTCAAAGGAAGTAGGATATGCTTGTACCAAAGTCAGTGTACATGTTTTTTGGAGCTTTTAAAGAGTATACTCCATTCACCATTTTTGTCTCTCATTGTTCTTTCTGCCTAAGACTGCTCTGCAAAATCTCTTGGTGCAACTTTGCGATGCTGCTTTTACTTCACAAAGACAAGAACATTGCAGAAGGAATGAGTGACAGTCACAATTTCAAGATGGGAGAGAAAGAAGTAGGAGGGAACAGAGCATACTAAAGGAAGGAGGAAGAATCAGCAGTGAGTCTAGACAGACAGGTTGGATGTTGGGAGGCAGGGAAGACAAGATCATTGTAGGTGGCAGACAGAGGTGTGTTTTGGTTTCAATTCAGAATGGAGAGAAAACCATAAGTAAAAACTGATTTTTTTTTCCCTCAAGGAATTGAAAAGAGATGTGGTTCTTTCTGTGAAACTACTGTATTTCTTTGCTTGCTGTGTTTAGACTAAGGTTAAGATATTTTTCCCTTGAGCATTACAACAATAGACAGCCGGAGGACAAAAAGCCAGACAGATGTTTGTGTGCCCTGGGTAGTAATGAGGAACAGGCAAATCAAACTGGTTCTCAAAAGCAGAAGGATATTGCCAGAAACAGTTTTTAAGGGGAAGAAATGACACCAATGGATTTCAGAGAGAGTAAGTGTCACTCAATTGAGAACTATAGAACTAAAGTCTATCTGGGTAACCCAGAAAACCTGTCTCCATATTTGTTAACTGGTTTCAGCAGAGCTACTAAGGAAATGAGGAATACAGAAAAAAGTACTTCTGTGCAGACCATAAGAGATTTCTATCAAACTACATAAGACCCTGGTTTGACATTTTGATTTGTAAATTTACTGCTGTATAAAACAAGAATTTTGATTTGTTATAAACATCTTACATTACTAAGATGACAAGAAAAAGGGTAGCACACAGTATTACTTGAATGCAAACTCACGGCATGATCTTATGCCACTGCTCATCAGAACTGCACCTTTAATTACCACCTTTCTGTCATATGAGTTGGATGTTAATATGAGCATAGCAGGCACATCACAGATGGGAGTAAAATGTATATTTTACTGCCCCATAGTCCAAGATAAAAAAAGTACACTTATCATTAACATGTTATAGTGGTACATCCTGGAAGGCAGCATTTATCATAACAGTCCCTGTAAGGATGCAGCTGAGATATATTTGGCTGACCTCTACTGGAGATGAGACTGCCTTAGTTATCACCTTGGTCTAAGACACCAAGGACTTCTTCTGTTTTTGAAAGCTTGCAATTTGTTCACGGTGCCCTGTGAAATACTTGTGACCAAACATTTATGATTAGAACCCTTTCCCAAAACTTTTATACCTTTCCTTTTCTTCTTCTGTTTCATTTGTAGGTTATTTCACACCTGTCTTACTGATTGACCAATACAACTGAAAGCATTCCACACACTATATGAAACTCAGGAGCTTTTGTTTTCATTAAGGTCTGATCATGTAATTTCTGTGGCATTTGAAAGGCATCTGTTTACCTGATTCGCTTGTAATTACTCTGATTTTATCTGCTTGGATTTTAATGTATTGTCCATTATATTATTTTGTGTATCATTGAAATGTTTTAAGTTTTGTCAAATATGTTGTGTCATTGTTCAGGCTTCTCCCTGTTGTGAGCCGCCCTGAGTCCCTTCAGGGAGATGGGGTGGGATATAAAAATAAAGATGATGATGATTACCTGAAAAGATTGAATAAATCACCTAGTCACTTATCTGCCAGGAACATTGCTTGCATGTTTTTTCAGGCACAAGAATGTTCTTCAAATATTACAGGAGAGATGTAGCTGATGCATGGAAGAAATACACCTTTTCCTGTAAAGATGATGCCTACATTCCTTGTTTAAAATATTTCTTGTGTGTGTGTGTGTGT
Organism: Anolis carolinensis; assembly: GCF_035594765.1. NCBI lineage: Eukaryota > Metazoa > Chordata > Lepidosauria > Squamata > Anolidae > Anolis > Anolis carolinensis. The sequence goes on from NC_085841.1 coordinate 78,917,388, forward strand.
GTGTGTCTGTATACACAGACACACCATTATTAATTAGAAATCAACATTTCCATGTTTTGCTCATTGATCAATGTCTTGCCTAAGCAAAAAGACCCTCTTGCTAGTTCACGTTGGAAGATATGAGTTCCACTTAAACCCACCATGTGTCATTCCATTGTGTTCTGAAGGTCCCTGTAACCATCAGAAGAAGGGAAAAGGAGGTCTAAGTGGATTGGAAATAGCCAAATATGGGTTAAGTGGGTTGATGGATCCTTATCTGGAAGTAAAGAAAATAATAGAAAATTGTATATTTGAAACTGTTCAAACTTCAGCTTGGTTTATCAGCTTGGTATAAGCTAAATCCAACATCATGCTCATGCAATGACACTCTACCACAATCCCCTTGTCCCCTACTATGGCCTTGACATTCTGTTCTGGAAGATTTCTAACCTTCTGATTCATCTTCTAAGGTTATATAAAGGTTGCAGTGAAGGAGACCTTTGCATCCCATTTCTGCTAACAGAAGCAGTTCTGTCAATAAAGTCACTCTCTTGGAATGTGGCTTTGATGCAACACTTCACTTTCTGTATTGTGACAATGTACTGCCCCTTTGATGGACTGTCGCCTTGTCATGGTGAGGGGGCTTGTGTGTTCCAATGAACCTGTGGGCATAACCACCGGAGTCATGTACTCCCAGGAGGGACTGCAGGGGAGGATCCAGACCAAGCACAATCTGAAGACCCGAAGACATTAACTGAGGATCAGGTGGAAGATAACATGGTACATAAGATAAGAAGATTGCAACAGATGAGAAGCCACAGACATCGTGTTAACCGTGCTACTGGTTGGGAACCTCATTCTATGAAGAATGTGTGTTGAGCAGGTGTGCACTGAACTCCATACATTAAAAAACTCATGCACAGGCATCTTCCAAGAAAAATAAAACAAAGCCAAAAGTCCCATTGTGATCAGCGAGTGGTGATGGGAGCAGGACTGTGAAATCTGGAAGCCCCTAGTCACAGGGCAGTGGATACAGATTCAACTGTTCTGCCTCAAGGTCTGAGGCAGTTGATAGTCCAGCAGCTGTATCCACGACTGAGCAGCCCTTTTTAGGAACCACTCTCAGGGGAGGGGGGCTAGAAAAAGTTCCCTAAACATAGTCTGCCTCTAAACCAAAAATATCTGGAGAGAAACAGTTGCCCACTCCTATTTTACTGAGAAAATGAACAGAGCAATGCATTTGACTACGGGAGTTGTAAAACAAAAACATTTGGAGAGACATAGTTGCCCTCTCCTATTTTGCTGAGAAAATATACCATAGACGTGAACATACTTATACCCAACAAATCCCTCCCCCTTCCACCCAAGTGCCATCCTAACATCTCAAGTAGAAAATCTAGAGTTAAGGATTGTGCTCCAAAAGATCTGTTACTTTTGCCTGCACCAGCAAAGGAAACATAATAAATATGGTTAATAAATTAAATATGGTTATTAAAATTAGCATGTAAATAAAATGACAGAGAGCTCATATTTACTCACATTCATTCCCCTGCACTCATTAATTAAATGTTTGATTTTTGCAGCAGTCTGGTGCAGAAATGTTATCTGTTATTTGTTTCTTTGATAAAAATGGTAATATGTCTAAGTTAAGGAGACGTGTTCCTCAGTATTTCTTCATTAACAGAAAAATTGGTACCAGAGATAGAAATAATGTGAAAAGGATAGGGATAAGTGCATACACTACATGTTTTCACTAAGTTTTAATTCACATATGTACATGTGAGATGAAACAATTAGGTCAGTTTAGTCTTGCATATGTAAACAAAAACAGTTTGTACCTTCTAGGCACCACTTGAAGGTATCTTCCAAAATGCATCCTGAGAGCACTGGTTCCATTAGAAAGCTTCCATTTATGATTTCAAATTTGCTGGTCTATACTGGGGGTAGATGGTGAGGCAATCTAATTTTGTTTCCCTCTCTTCCCTCTGGCCCCTTCTACACAATTGTTTAAAATCCAGATTATCTGCTTTGAAGTGAATTATATGGCAGTGTAGACTCAGAAAATCCAGTTCGAAACAGATAATGTGGATTATCTGCCTTGATATTCTGGATTATATGGCAGTGTAGAAGGGCCCTCTGTTTTGCTGCCCGTGAATACTCAGTATTTCCAGAGACAGATGCTATTTATCTTCCCTTTTGTAGGCAGGCCCCTTCCACTCCTATAAAGGTGTGTCATTTCCTAATGACACCTGAATGAGGAAGTGCAGACCTTGCAGAAATAGTAAGGCACACTTTTCTGTCTTTTCCTGTGGGAATTGGGGGCGGGGGGAGGCACTGCCATCCTACCTTGCAGGTTGGTAGATTAGGATCTTTGCTGGTGTTTTTGAAACCCAGGAACAAGCTTCATTAAAAGGCTTATCCAGGGTTAAAAAGCATCAGTTTGGTGTGTCATTTGGACACCCCAAGCTAATGCAATTCCTACACTGGATTAAATGCCATTGTAGATGCAGTTCAGACTCTGCTCAGTGAAAGCACTCCATAGACATTCTAACAAGGTGAACAAGCTAGTATGGAAAGAAGTAATTCTTCAAGTATTTAAGTCCCAGAGTGTTCAGTCAGCTGGATTCAGAGTGCAGTAGTCAATCTATATTTGTTCCAGAATAAGCAAACATATGACCAACTTTTGCTGGGCTTACAGGATTCCATTTGCTAGCTAGAAGCTTTCAGATAATCTTTAAACACAGCTTTATTTAAGTCGTAATTCTTTATAGTAGACCAACTTGCAATTTATTAGAGCGTAAATCATGATGTGGTAAATGAAATCTATGAGGCAAAAGGAAGATGGGCAGGGCATATAGCACGAACAAAGGACAACCGATAGACATGTCAACTAACGAACTGGATACCAGGAGACCACAAGCGACTCTTGGGCAGACCTCATATTTGATGGGATGAATCAATGTTTAAGCTATTCAGCCAGAAATGGAAAAGAAAAGCACAGGATCGTACATTTTGGTAAATGGTAGATTTGCGTGAAGCCCAAAGGAGTGGATCAATGACAAATCGGATAGGATAGGAATCATTATGACTTGGCTACCTTGCCTCCAAAAGGCCAGAGCTGCCAACAAACCATGGTACAATATGCAGTCCAACATTTCACAGAAAACGTAGGATATATGTGGCTGAACAATACCAGTGTATAGTCAAAAGTTAACATTTTGAAAAACATATAAACTGGAAGAAGGTGCAGTAGTTTGCCCTTGTTTGAGCTTATTGGGAAGAGTAAGATACTTTCTCTTTCTGTTTTCTCTTCACTGCAGAGTTAATAGATTGCATATTATTTTTGCATTTGAACTAAGTTTATAGCAACTGATGTAACTGGAGGACAAAGAGAAGTGGGAGGAAGAGAAAGAAAATCTGCTTTTTGAATGCTATACATTTTGTTTATCTGATTCTGCTTAAATGTATTATTTGATCCAATATAAATCAATAATGGAGAACTCTTTCATGTATCATTGAAAACATGATTTACTGGAACAAATCATTGCACTGGGAAGGCAACATTGATAATTGCTTTACAGTGTTTTGTTTTAATTTGAGAGACATATTGGGAATCTATATTGAAAGGCATACACAAACAAACCCACTCATTGGCAGGCATGCAAAAGATTCATATGCTCAGTTTTATTGTATTTCTCCAGATTATCCAATCCTTTATTTATATTGTTGTAAAATGTGCTTTTTCCTTCCAGTATGGACATGCATATGTATTTTCCCCAGCATATATATTTTCATATATATTTTCCCATGGTGTGTTTTGTTTCCTCCTTCAACAAAGCAGATTTCTAAATGCACAGCAGCCTTCACAAATGCATGGATTAACCTCCTACATGTGTGGCAAAATGAGTGCTCTACTCTCTTATTTGAACTCTGACAAAATTCATTTCCATCTCAACTCTTGCATAAGCCTAGAAAGCTGTTCAGTCAATGGTACAGTCCACCCCCCCCCCAACCACCGCCCACCTATGTATGTTGATTAGCCAGCTTTGCATTGACCCCTTTCTAGAAAAACAACCCAACAGAATGCTTCAGAATCGTCTATAGAGAATGTAGGGAGCAAACCATGTGTTTCCATTAACATACTTTTGCCTTCTTTGATTAATCTGAATGATCATCATAAATACCTACCAGTACACAGTCTTTCCACTGTGCATTTCATATTTAGTACTACAGATTGGAACATCTATTTATGATTTAGCCTAAGTTATATAAGCAATGATAGTTACCACTTTCATGGAGAAAGCAAAAAGACAATAGTGCCTTACCTTCCTGGGGCATCTCCATTTTCATCAATTCGAACTTCCTCTCCTGAAACCCCAATGAAGGAAGAATTTAGGAGGAAGTCCAACAGCTTGCTTCCATCAATCGGCTTCATGGCATCACACAGCCCAACATGTCCTGGGCAAAGAGCATGATGCATACTTTGTAGCCCATGGGCCATAGCATAAATAGCATTGATAACAAATCCCATTTTACTGTCTTGGACATAGTTTTCTTCTAAACTTTCATTGCCTACAAGGAAAAGAAAATCTTATTACTCCTAAAATAATTAAAAATATCACAAAAGATATTTAATTCTACAAAAATATACTTTTTTTTTTTATGACTATCAACATCAAAAACATCAAGAGTATGTGGAACATGAATTGTACAAGATACCCTTTATCCTTTGATCTGCCTTCCAAAGGCTTACTCCCCGGATTAGCCCAAGACATTTCACTGTCTGAAGTAGAGCAGTTTATGGTCCACTGGCTTCAAGGACTTAAAGTACCTATAAGCCAGCCAAAATATCTCATCATGCAAGAGAGAAAGCGCGATGGGCCCCTCTGGTGGTAAGTAACACAACAATAATAGTTTGCTTCCTTTTCAACTCTTAGGTTGCACCCATACTGCAGAATTAATGCAGTTTGATGCCACTTTTACTATCATGGCTCAATACAATAAAATTCTGTGAGTTGCAGTTTGGTGAGGCACCAGCACTCTTTGGAAGATAAGTCATTGCACTTAAAGTGATGTCAAACTGAACTAATTCGACAATGTATTAATTCTACAAGCTGAACCATGGCAAGTAAACTGATATTATACTCTGCACTATTTGTGAATATGTCACTTCCTGCCCCACAAATATCAGAAATGAGGTACTGTTCCAATATCCAGGTGGTCTTCAAAAGGGGGCCTAAGCAGAAGGATAGTCCATTTTATTGGGGGTGGGAATTGAAAGAAGAAAACCATTTCCCCATTTTTGCTGGTTATTCCCCCCCCCCCCCCATTTTCCTATTTCATAAACAAGGATTGTTTTCACAACAACAACATGGGTGGGGGGAATACAGTAGAGTTCTGGTTATCCGACATAAATGGATGGGCTGAATATCAGATAACTGAAATCGTTGGATAATAGGGAGGCCCTATTATCCCTCCCGGCAAACTGGATGCTTGCCGGAGGGAAAAGTCTCCTCCCTCCCGGCAAGCAACCGGCTTGGAAAGGATCACTGCAACGCGCAGGGGGCTTTTCCAATCAGGATGCTTGGTCAGGAGGGAGGAGACCTTTTCCTCCTGGCAAGCAACCAACTTAGAGAAGCCCGCTGTGTGTTTCTGCCTAGCAACATGCAGTGGGCCTCTCCAAAGTGCCGGGTGCTTGCTGGGAGGGACAAGACTTTTCCCTCCCGGCAAGCAACGAGCTTAGAGGAGCCCACCGTATGTTGCTGTCTAGTTCTTCAAACTATAAATCCAAGAATACCATAGACTGGAGGCATATTGGACATTAAAAGTAGAATGAAATAACTTTGTAACTCAAATGCAGCTATATAGCTTGGGCTGTTTTCCCCTCTTTAAGAATACTTAGCCTTCCCACACTGTACTTAGGATCGTAGCAAGGGAAAAAGAGATTTTTAACCTTTTGTAGGTTCCATACCATGGTCATGTCTAGCATCAGATCATGTCATGCCTCATCTCCACAATAGAAAGAAAGATCTATCAGAGCCTTTGAGAAAAACATTTGCTGCTGTTGCAAACAGAAGGTATGGGAATTGACTGCAACTAGAATTATAGTGGGGGCAAAGGGCCAAAACTCTCCACATCCACGCTGTCAGAGTCAGCCCAAGACATTTCCCTGCTCGAGGGAAAAACTACAAGTTTTCCTTTCCTATTCTCCTCACTGATGCCAAGGTTCATAGCACCCCAAGCTAACAAAGTTATTTTAGAGTACAGGGCAGAAAATCCAATAAACGTATCTTTTTATCACTGGCAGTTCAGATACAATAACAACCAATCAAGGAGTTAAGAATGTACTATGCGTTCATCAAATCACCTGCCCAAGGCAGCACCTTCACAAGACTTAACAATGGGGTCAATCATGAATGCCATTCTGTGAATCTACTTCCTCCAGCTATTTTCTTCTGCTGCCCTTTAAAGGTATATCTACTGCATGACAGACCAGATAACAGAGCTTGGACATTTTACTATTAAAAAATTACAACTCTTATGGCACGTTAATTAGTAGCAGATTTAAAAGGCCACTAAACTGTTGTTTGGTTTTGCATAACAAATAAAATACATTGTAGTATTAGATATAAACTATTGGAAAACTTGGGTATCATAGCCTTTTGTCTCTCAAATCATAAACACACAATTCCTTTCAGCCAGAGAACCAAATTTAACTTTAGAGAAGGTGCAGGTAGTCGCATTCCCCTGCCGGGTCCAGCCCAAGTCCAAAGGGTGGGATTGGATATGTGTAAGATCTTTTTGGTTGTAACTGAATCTTGGAAGTAGTATTTCCACCTTTTAGAATGGAAGGTAAAATGTACAAGAGTTGGAAAACCACCAAATGAGGTAGTCCTGGGCAAACTAACCCTGACCCTTAACCCTAACCCATCACCAGAGGAGTTGGAGGACCAGGCGGGGCTCCTGGAGGGCTATTGTCGTAGGGATCCATAGGGATGGTGCCTCTTGTTTGGTCCACAGAGAGAGGAGGAGGAAGGAGAATCTCCGGGTAAGAGTTCTGCCTTGAAGGGTTTGTGTCCTTATTTTCCTCATTTGTTAGACTTGATGTCTTTCATTTAAATGGCATATTGTCTGCAACTGTGAAAAATGTTTAATGTATCATGCTTAATGACACAAGAGACTGCCATTTGTGACATCAGCAGTATCACCACAGGGTTCTAAATCCTTGGCACCATTAGTGGCTGAATATGGTTTTAGCATAGAAATCTCAGGTTTTGATCTAGCAACCATACAACACTTGAAAACCTTCATTAGAAATCAGAGTTTGCAACAGAAAAACTTACTGCGCTAGAAAGCAGGATTTACAGTTTATTCATTTACCTAAACACTTAAGCCTCTTCATACTCTCTGTGTCTCCTTTCCAAATACCCTCTCTTTGCAATGTAAACATGTGCTTAGAACTCTGGCAGATGAAGGAAGTTAAGCAGCTGCTGCTTTTCTCTGCTCCAAATTCCCACTGCTCTGTTTCTTTCCCCAAGATTTAAGGGCTGTGTTTAAGGGTACATGTTTCTGTCTTTTTCTGCAGTTTTCTCTTTAAATCCAATGGGCAAAATTCTGTACCTCACCATCCAGACATATCACTGAAAGGGAGACATAGAATTCATATGGAAAATGCAAAAATAGATGCACAAGTGACTCATGCATTAGCTTTCTCTGGTTCAGTGTAACGCCCAAAGCCTCAGACCCTGGAGTCCATGCCTTGCATTGCAACATGTCAGAAATGATAAATCCAGACTTCGTTCTTTGGTCTTTAATCCTTCATGGGGGCAACTCTTGCTTTTCTGCTTCTATTGTGATTGTTGTCCATTTATTATGTAAAATTGTCTTTCTAATATTGTTTACACATTAACTATACAACTGTCCCCAAGGTATAAAAATATTAGTTCCACTTAATGTGACATTTCTGTGTTTCTTCACACTATAAATGCTTCAGATATAGAGATATGCAGAAAGAGTTAAACAAAAATATAGATATAGTGGTAAAGATGCATCTGAACACAATTTTTATTTTTGTACAGAAGAAAGATAAGATACATTATTATCTGGGACTTTTAAATGATGGATCTGTAAGCAAAGGAACAGTGCTTCCTACTTAGATTTTCCTTATACAGTAGAGGTATTCTGTACCTCACTTATCCAACATAAATAGGCCGGCAGAACGTTGGATAAGCGAATATGTTGGGTAATAAGGAGGGATTAAGGAAAAGCCTATTAAACATCAAATTAGGTTATGATTTTACAAATTAAGCACCAAAACATCATGTTTAACAACAAATTTGTCAGAAAAAGTAGTTCAATATGCAATAATGCTATGTAGTAATTACTGTATTTACGAATTAAGCACCAAAATATCATGATGTATTGAAAACATTGACTACAAAAATGTGTTGGATAATCCAGAACGTTGGATAAGTGAGACTCTACTGTAATTCTTTACATATTGCCTTCCTCAGATTGGCTCTGAAATTTAGGGGGAAAAATCACTGGATTTTCTTTCAAATCTCTCTGCACAGGGTTATTGACTCATGGGGTGATGGTGGTGGTTGTTCTATCGACTGCAGTACAATCTTTAATGTTTTGTCTGCAAAACTGTTTTGGCTAGCTAATAATAGCAAAACCTGGGTATTGCAAAACATATACTGATGTTGTCAAGCAAGGAAACATATTTTTGACCTGCTAGAAGGGCTGACATTATTCCATCCCCAGGTTGAATATGTGATCGAAATGGGAAATAATTTTCTAATGTTAGGTAGGATTCTGGGTCTTTGGACTGATTGGTTTTAGGTAGGATTATAACAATGAGGACAGGATCAAAATCCAAAATGGCCTTAGTAAATTGGAGTGCTGGTTCAAAATTAATGTAATGAATTTCATTCATCTGTGAAGAGGAAAATGAACATTCAACAATAGAAAGTGTAGATGTAGGACATCTCTTACAGCTCATTGTTGGATGTGGGGAGGCCCATCTGCATGATAGTCCAACAATCATCAGAGCTATAATGCTGGTTGTTACTAGGATTAATGTACAAAGAAGTGTATGAGCAAAGGGAGGTGTGCTACTTGCTCAGACACTAGTGTACTGTATTCCACTTTGATTATAGTCAACAACCAGGAAAACAGCATGGGAGTGAAATGCATATTATCATGGTTTTCTGCCAGCTCATGACTGAAGGTGCAGGAATGGGTGACAAAGACTGTTTGAGAAGCACTGTTTGGCCTCAGAAATTTAGGTTTTAGTTTAACACTGCTCACATGTTGAATGGAAGAAGTCATTATAAAGCATTGTTTCTTAAACTGTATCAACCCCAAATGACCCCATTAGCTCAATGTTGGGGTCACAAAAAATTGTCAACAATAAAAGGCTTCTGAATGCCACCTATTTACATAAATTTGTTCACAACAACATGCAGTGTTTACAGTGGACAATGCAGAAAATGCCCCAGCTGTACTCCAAAAAAGGAAAATAGCCTTGCAAATTATGATTGATTATTATTGATGTTTAATTTTTATACCTATTTTATACACCTAACTAGCTGTGTCCAGCCACGCATTGCTGTGGCTTATGGGAATGCTTTGTTTGCCAGGTGGAACAGCAGTGAATAGCTTTTCAGCCTCAAAGCCTGGCCGTTTTCTTCTTATGGGAATCCTTGTTTGGTGAGCTGGAATTCAATGGAATAGGCTTGCTGCTTGGAAGGCTGGGTACTTGCATTCTAAGGGAATGGTTTTTTGGGCTGCTAGAATTGCAATGAATAGCCTTGCTGCTTCAAAGCCTGGCTGCTTGGTACCTAGGGGAATCTTTGGTTGGTATAGAGTAGTATCGCTGCTTCAAAGCCTGGCCACCTTCTACCAAGGTTAATCCTTTGTTGGTCTGGTTGAATTGCACTGAATAGCCTTGCAGCTTCAGTGCCTGGCTGTGTTATACCTAGGGGAATCCTTATTTGGCGAGCTGGAGTCATACCCTCAATCAAAGAGCTGCTTTGAAGTCTGGCTACTTCCTTTGTAGGAAAATTTTTGTTTGGCCAGGTTAAATTGCACTGAATGGTTTTGCTGGTTAAAAGCCTGGCCGCTTTCTATGTAGGGCATCCTTGCTAGGCCAAGTTGAATGGGATGGAGTAGCCTTGTGGCTTCAAAGCCTGGGGTTTTTTCTATCTACATACAAACATTGTAATACTTGGGGTGAGTGAGCTATACTAGGTAAAGATAAGACATTTTGAATCAGATAATTACGCAGTGCTTCACTCAGGAAATGAAATTTGAAGAAGAAATTGAGGTGGCATTGATAAAGAGAACAGATATAGCAAAAGCAGTCAAAGAATATGAGTTAATCTCATGTATAAATCAAGGGCCCCTTTTGGAGTCAAAATTTTAATGGATTTTAATATGACCCATTGATAATTCAATGGTCATTCCACAAGAAGAGAAAACACTAATGTCAACTCGGGACTAGCCGCCCCCAACCACCGCCATCATTTACCCACCTAAGCATTCAAAAAGGCCAGAAGAGGTCCATGGCAGAGACAATCAAGGGGGTCATTGCTTCTTTTAAGTTCTCCTGGGAGAAACTAAGCTCTTGCTTTTCACCACTCTACTCAGAGAAGGGGATGGTTACTTTATTATGAGTTAAAATATAGTATTAACATTGATCTATGGATAAACCAACCCAGTTGATTTTTTAAAATAACGTTTCTAGACTTCTAAGTGAATATGTAAGGCAGGGGTTCTCAAACTTTTTAAATAGTTCACACTCCTCAGACTGTAGAGAGGCTGGACAATAGTTTGAAAAACAAAACAAAACATGAATTCCTATGCAAACTAAACTTATCTTATTTATAGTGCAAATAAACCATGAAAGAGCAATACAATATTTAGAATGAAGAAAAATTTAACCAACATAATCTTACCATAATCTTACCAGTGTTGGCTGATGAGATAGTAAGTTAATCAATATTGATGTGTGCTTTCAAGTTGTTTCAGACTTAGGCTGACCCTACGTCTAGAGTTTAGAGTGTGGGCCAGGTCAATGACCTTGGAGGGTTGCATCTGGCCTGTGGGCTTTATTTTGGGGACCCTTGGTATAAGGCAGTGGTTCTCAACCTGTGGGTCCCCAGGTGTTTTGGCCCACATCTCTCAGAAATCCCAGCCAGTTTAGCAACTGTTAGGATTTCTGGGAGTTGAAGGTCAAAATATCTAGGGACCCACAGGTTGAGAACCACTGGTATAAGGTAATGCAAAGTCTTGACTGAATCCTATCAAAAAGACTTATTTGGAGGCATGGGATTTTACACCATGGATAGCTCATCTGAATAGCACATTTATCCTCTGATAATAGTTGTATGCATAAATACCTTTAGTGCAAATGACATTATTCTGAATGCATAAAAATTGTAATTTTTGCTCACTTTCACTTGCATGCACACATATATACATTCACATATTCACACAATATCAAGAGAGTGTTAAGTTGATGTATTTTTAATTTAAGAATGTTGTTAGCACATTGGTAATTCTCTTGAGACATCCATAGCCACTAGACAGCAACTGATGGAAAACTTTGGTCTTAAAGACCAGAGTTCAAATCACTGTTTTTGTCATGGAGTCAGTGGCTAACTCCTCAATGGTTTGCTACCAGATATCAGACTAGCTTGTTGCAACAAAAGAAAAGAAGAAGAAGAAGAAGAAGAAGAAGAAGGAAAAAAGCAAAGGAAGAGAAACTCTGTGCATAGAAATCCTAAACATATTTTAAAAGACTTCCCTCACCCCCAGTGTACTATTGATGTACAGAGTGGCCAATTATTTGAAGTGATAATGTTGTTCTGTATATGTTACTCCAGAATTAAACAGAATAAACACTGTCTGTTGTATATGGAGTCAATGTTTCGTTTTAGCCAGAAGACTATAAACTCAGCTTTTCTGAAAGCAAACAGCACAGAATTAAAATATTGCATACAACCTCCAAGAATCTTTCTGAGCTGTTCTAAAACATATTAAGAATCTGGAGCTTGCAGGGCTCCTGAAGGTATAATGAGTTCAAAAGACTGCAGACATTATCCAATATGACAGTAAGTGAGAGAGGTTTTATTTAAATTCTCTGAAATATTCTAACATTGCCATCAAAGGAGGCTCACCACACCATATATTCAGGCTATTGGTATAATTGCAGTTTGCTTTATCAACCTGAAAACAGAATCAGTCTATTTTTTGAAGCTTCATTCCAAATATTTTTGAAAAATGCCACACATGATATTAATATATGCTTGCAGGCATTCCATTTTAACTAGCATACTCTTCCAGTAAACTTTTACTTGTACTGCAGAGGAGAAGGATGCTTACAATAGGATAGGAAGTGACATTTTGTAGCTTTTTCCATGCCAGCTATGGAGAGTTAGGAAGTACAAAGAATATTGGTCAGTAGCTACTCCATCATGCACCCTCTGCAGTTATGCTCAATTTCTTTCCTTTCTTCTTTCCTTTCTTGAATTATAGTGCATTAATGCACTGGTAAAATGGCACTTTTCACTATAACTCAATATTTATGTAAGTCAGAGAACAGAAAATCATAGGACCACTGCAACAAAAAATGGAATTGTCCTAGTGCCAATCCAAGAAATAATGGAAAGAGTAGACATAGAGGAGCTATGGCATGAAAAGTCACCCTTCTTTAGACCAATCTGGAAGAGTTATATAATTGGCTTTGTATCTACAAATTCTGTGTCCATGGGCAAACCATCTATGGCTTGAAAATCTTTTAAAAAGAAACCCGTGAAGCAAACCTACAGTTGTGTATTAAAAGCAGATACCATTTGAGTATATTGCCACATTTAATAGGACTTGAGCATCTATCGATTTGGATGGGAGGTCCTGGAATCCAATCCCAGCAGATACCTAGATCCCACTACATTTTCAAATGCCATCCATGAAAGAGTAGTGGTGTATATTATGTCCACAGGAGGGAGCACATCGTTCTCTTTGACTATTTTATCAGGAGCTTTTCATAGTCTTAGATTGATTGCTGAAAGTTAGGGAAAGTAAAACACCCAGCACTTCAATCAGAGTCCTTCATTTGACACTAACTGTAATATCAGGTCCTGAACAATGATAAAATTAGACTGTCTTGCCCTCAGTGGAAAGGGGAAAATCTTAATATTCATCCTACCTAATTTTCAAGATACAATATTAGAATCAGTGTAATGCTGACTCCTGACCTGTATGTGGCTAGTAATGAAGCAAATTAATTCCCACAAATAAAGGAAGCAAAAAAACAAAACAAAAAAAAAAACCCTGAATGGAAGATGCATTGGGTTGTTGACTTACATCAGCCATTTTCATTTCTTAGGGAAGGAAAAATAGAGAAACTGCTGGGTCTGATTCAACTGAGGGTGGACATTAAGACAAGGGTTTTCATCCATAATTTTGGCCTATGATAAAAGATGGCTATCATCTCTCTCTTAAATTTCTCTTCTTCAAGCTAAACACACTCTATGATTCCCACTTCTACGTCATCATTAAAGTTAAAGAAGCTTTCTCTGGTTTTTATTTTGGCAACCCTTCTTCCTCCAATTTTTTAAAAGCAAGAATGAGACCTAATTGGAACCAAGCGGCACTTTTTTCATTTATAAAAAAGTCTAAGCCCTCCAGAGCTCACAACCTCTGAAGATGCCTGCCATAGATGTGGGCGAAACGTCAGGAGAGAATACTTCTGGAACATGGCCATACAGCCCGGAAAACATACAACAACTCTTCAGAGCTGTTGGTAAATTTTTCTAGGAAAGTGGGAAGAGCTTGATTTTTAATTCCCCATATCTGGATCGTGATTCACATGGAGGCTCTATATGCAATTTTTTCAAAAATAGTTAGACAGCTGTTCCTTGTATAGTTGATCCAAATGTTTGTTTATTCCACCATGAAGTAGAGAATCTTTGGCCCTTGAGATGTCTTGGCCTCCATTTCACACCCTCTTTTTTATTGCCAATGTTGGTTGAGGATGATAGGAGTTGTAGGGAAAACCATCTGGCAGGATAAAGGTTTTCTGCCTTTGTCTTAGACTAGATTGCGAGTGCATTCACACTGCAAAATTAATACAGTTTGACATCACTTTAACTGACATGGCTCAATGCTATGGAATCATGGGAGCTCTTGTACTCCTTCTTGTAAGCCTTCCCTACCAAATAGTGCAGGTATCTCATCAAAATACAAATCCGGGATTCCATAGCATTGAGCCATGGCAATTAGAGTGGTGCCAAACTGCATTCATTCTACAGTACCCTTAGATTAAACTAAATTCAAAACCTGACAACAGTCTATAGCCTACAGGCTGCATTTAAAAATAATAATGGTACTGAATCACTGAGTCAGATATTGGCATTAGCATCAAAATGCGCACACAACCACAATTGTGCATATTTCCACTGTACTTATTGGCTTGTCCGATCAATGGAAAAAATGTTTCAATTCTCGTTTCTAAAGTAGGGGGTGCCGGCGCTTCAAAATAGAAATTATTTCTGAATTTTTCACCCAAAATTTTTGGATATTTCCGAAAATTCGTAATGATTCTTAATGTTTCTAAAATGGGGGACGCGCATGCGCAATCGCCAAAAAAAAAGGAAACCGGGGGGGACTTTTACAGGGCTCTCCCGCCCTCATTTCTTGAGCTATCCTCATCAAATTTGGTACAGTGGGAGATCACATTCAACACTCTTTGCTCAACAAATTGCAGAACGTTTCCTGTCTCCTATGATTTTTGGCAAATTTTCATAACTTTTTATAATACACTATTTTTTAATATTTGAAGAAACCTGTTCCTGGTTTGAAAGTCTTATTTCCTGTTCAATTGAGTTCTTATCACTGTAAAAGTCCCTCTTCTACTTGTGTAGACTTTGGATTAGAAATGCAGCACACGCCAAGCAATGCCTTGACAGGATTGGCAATGTCCTTTGGAAACTATAAATTGCTGTGGACCCTCTATTGAATAAAATGAATGTTTGACTTTGTGATTGCAGAAATAAAACTCAGCCCAAGGCTTGGGAATAGAAATGCAGCACACGCCAAGCAATGCCTTGACAGGATTGGCAATGTCCTTTGGAAACTATAAATTGCTGTGGACCCTCTATTGAATCAAATCAATGTCTGACTTTGTGATTGCAGAAATAAAACTCAGCCCAAGGCTTGGGAATAGAAATGGAGCGTGAGGGAAGCAATGCCTTGGCGGGTGCCCCACGTCCTTTGGAAACTATTTCTTCCAATGTACCCTTTTAGGTTTGAAAACAATGTGTGTCTTTGTGATTGCTGCAATAACACTCAGCCCGAGGGCTTGGGATTACAAACGGAGTGGGAGGGAAGCAATGCACTTGCAGGAACGCAGACGTCCTTTGGAAACTATAATTTTCAAGTTCCCCCCTTTCAGGATTGCAAAGAAGGGCTGATGTAGTGATTGCTAAATTCCAAAAAAAAAAAAAACCCAAAAAGGCAGAAGTTTAGAAATAGAGCGCCAGGTAAGCAATGCCTTGGCGCCCACGTCCTTCGGAAAATAAAAATTCCCTAAAGCCACAGCAAGGACTCTGCCACAAGCCCCAAGCCAATTTCCCCCCAAAAAAACCACAATATCGAACCAGCAACAACAGACACTCTACCCCCTATAGCCAGAACAGTCACTTAGCCCTCTCTCCCCCAAGCAAGCAAGCAGATTCCCAGCGCGCGTGAACCACCCTCTCTGCTCGGTATCCTAGCCCAGAATGGCTTGGCTCGGTTGGGGAGGGGATTTTTATAGAGATCCTGCACGTGGACGCGGAGGATGCTAGCCCCCACCTTTTTCAGCCATCGTGGAAGTCTCTGATTGGCCAGGGAGAGGTAGCCATTTTAGGCTGCGCTAGGCTCCCATTCATATTAGGTTGCAGAAACAAAAAAAATAATATTTTTTTAAAAAAAAATATTTAAAAAAATTTTGGGGAGGAAAAAATTTAACGAAACATTTAAGACACAATTAGAGAATGGGCCAACGGTGGTTCGAATTACATTGCCAGTTGTGCCCAGGGAAAACGTTTCAATACTCGTTTCAAAAAGCCAGAACAATCCGAAATAATAACGAAACGAGAATCATAACGAAAATTTGGACAACCCTAGTACTTATGTTCTCCTGACATTTCCCATTTAATTATTATACAGTTATGTCAAGACTTTAAAGCTGAAGTAGATATTTCAAAACATCTGAAATTCATTCAGCAGACTTTTCAATTTTAATTGTGACAGTTTCTCTTCAAAAATTTAGCTCATAAGACATTTCAGTGTTTTTTGGTCTGATTTGGTGCCAGGAAGACACCAAATATGAATTCTTGGGTGTTGTCAGCTGTTAAAAACACCATGTCATCTGCCAAAAATGTAGGATATCAAATAACTTTATCTACAATAATCAGAGGCAGTCAAATTTGAAATACTACCACATAGCAACCATAAAAACGACTATTTTTTTCAAGTTGTCTTGCTCATGGTATATCTAGAAGAGTGGTTTTAGATCAAGAAATCTTTAGTTCCCTGCATGAATTGCTTATTCCACAAGACACAGTGTAGTTGCCAAGATATCCTTGCATTAAGATATTGTAGTTATATTACTGCATTACAAATCACTGCAGAATACTAAAGGATCAACCTTCCCCTAAATGCTATGACATAAAGATTAGATCCACATGGAATGGCAATGTGTAACTTATAACAGTCTTAAACTACTAGACTAACTTTTATTCTGAGCTATGAGACAAGCAAATGAACAATCAAAAGGACAAGTAGTCATCTGAGTTTGAGGGTCTGCCTTAGGGTTAACACTGTTCTTCTTCTCTAACTTGCCTTTGTAAAGAATAACTGTTTTGGCTCCTGTGACTAATTGCTCATTATTTCTAGCTCCAAAGGCTTCCTTTCTTTTCTTTGAGGTGACTATTCACATTATCCAAGATGATCAGCTTGGTCAAGCCTCAGACTGTTGATCACAGATACAATATGTGCTGGCGTGTAATCTGTTCCAAGTTGCATTCTGTCCTCACCTTTGGTCAGCAAATTGAAATGTCCCAGTAGCGCTTAAAGGCTACCACTGTGCAGACAAACAGGCCAATCCTCATTTCAAAACAGATGCATGCATTTCAACTGCATGGTGGAAAAAGCAATCTTTCTTGTTCATGGCACTGGAGCCACGTAAGAGATTTAAAGAGCACTACTGGGCTCTAGAAAAGTGTCACTAAAATACACAGGATCCAAAGTAGAAATAACATAAAAAACACAAACAGCACAACAAAGCACTGTTTCAGATGTTTAAAGAGACAATCTGATTTAATGAATGAGCTGGTGCACCAGCCACACTGTCCAAAGAGTTTTAATGTTAAGAGTGGATCTGAATATGAAAACACAGTATATGGCCCAAATCTTAAAGGAGCTCAAAGATACAAGTTCTGTAACAGAAAACAGAAAATATGTTGCTAGTAAACTGAGTGAATTCCCCCCCCCCCAAAAAAAAGAGAGTCCTTTCCAAGGTCTGGATATTATGGGCTCCTCGAGCTTTGCTTTTCCATGCTTTGTGGTTTCCAAAGCTCTATATATCTCCACTACAAGCAGGAAAGTATGTCATCCTTTCTTACTAAAAAGGGTTAACGTTAGTATGTAATAAATGTATTTCAAACTAAACTCAGCTTTGTCAGATACTTTTGTAGAAAAAATTAGAGAGACACAGCATGATTTTCAGATCAGTTATCTGTATTTGCATTGCTTTTTTCTGCTTCCTTCTGTGATATGAACAGTCCACCTTCTCAGTCTATAAACTACTGACATACCATTTGAAAAGGATGAGAACAAAATTATCAATGGAAATTCTACCATTCCCTCTATTTCTAGTCTTCAGTGGTAGAATGCCATGGCTTATTCAGCCAAAATAGTAAGTACAAGACAGATATAGAAAGAGAGTTGGGAGAAAATGTGTCTAAGAAGTTCATCACATGGGATATGTAAAATGTTTGGGATAGTTGGTTTTTCCTTAAGCGTTGCAAAGCCCTGTTTGGAAATTAAATGGATGATTTCCCTGCTCCATCACACCCTTCTCCTTTGCCGTTTTCTTTAGGATTTATCTGTTTGATTTGTCATCACACAGTTTCCTCCCAGGGTCCCTCCACACATATATATATATTTAAAAACAAACAAACAAACTGCTGACTTTGTAATCTCAGGAATTCAATTTATAGCCTGAAAAACTCACAACATATATACCCTGTTTCCCCGAAAATAAGACAGTATTTTATATTAATTTTTGCTCTCAAAGATGTACCAGGGCTTCAGATTCAAGGACTAAAACCAGAGACTTAAGGATGATCCCTGGCAATGTCACAGGTGATAGGCCTGGAGATATTAGAATGGTGGTATCACAAGGAGCAACTCTACTAAATTTATCGGGCATGATGGCATTAAACATCAATTGCACAGAGTATGCTATTTAAATTTTAAAAACCACCAGGTTTAACAAATGTCACATGGTTTTAGTGAATTCCTTTTTAGCCACATTTATTTATTTATTTTAATAATATAACAGAATTATTTGATTCTGGTTAAATATTTATATTTTATGTGTTTTTAATTGTAAAGTTTTAAAGTTGTGAGTCATTTTGGGTCTTAATCCTGAGGAACAAATGGGGTAAAAATATAATAAAGTTATAACCTTGAAAGTGAGAAAATATATATTATGCAGACACCTTTGGAGTGAGCTGTCTTGCCATTAGATTCCTCTTTTTCACCTTGAGGACTGGAAATGAAAAACCAGACCATGAGAACTGGCACTCTTGTGCCATGACCAAACTAGAGTATCCCCCACAAAAATCTCCTCTTCCCCACCCCCCCTTTTGAATGGATAGTATCTGCGTTCTGATTTTGTCCTCAGCACACTCTATTCTATCTCTCCAACTTTCTAGGCAAGTTGACTTAAAAGTCACAGAAAGCCTCCCCAAAGAGTCCTTACAATAGTTTCCCATAGGGCACCAGCAGTAGCAGGCACGTCTATGGTGTGCAAGTAAAAGTCTATAATGGTAGTACTGCTCATTCGATTTTTAAATGCTTTCAAATGGCATTAATGATGTACACACAAACAGCATGTGAGATGCCCGCAGGCAAGTCTGAAAAGATGCCTGAAGCTTTCTTAGCAATCAAGCCAAATTTTTTCTCTATTCTGGTGTTTTACCACCTGCACATTCATTTCAAAATCAAACAAAAACTTCTGCTTCACCTCAGCAGGAGATAAAAACCAATTAAGAATTTGTTAAGCAAGGCAGAGGACATCTAAACACAGCAGTTATTGTGGCACTGCATCTTTCAGTGTTAGCCCCTGAAATGTGAGGACTGGTGTTCATTATTTCATCAAGGAACCGGAGCAAACTTGCTTAATGTTTGTTCACAAACATATTATTAGATGGTTGGGCTTGTTCCCTGGCTTCATACAAGACTTTGATTAGCATGAACAATGGAGGGGTAGATTAGAAAAAATGGTGATTGACAATGAAAGTGGCAAAACCTAGCTCAGATTTGTTACAAACAAGAAAATTAAATATTTCATTAGTTACCAGTACAGTTCTTTTGAAAGTTGGGGTTCTCGAGGGGGTGTCCTGGAAGACGACACTGGAATCTGTGCTGCCAAAATTCGGGGAACCAGGGATTTCTTGTGTTGGTATCCAACCGTATCTTCAAAAAGTAGTCATCGAATGACAAGACCTCAGGAGACTGAAGCTTGATTGTGATGCCTCCATTTGCTTCAGCTTCATAGCCTTCAATGACTTCATCTCTATCTGCCCATCCATCACTGAAAAACAAAACAAAAATGATTAGAAGCCAAGATCCTATGTTGAAGAGCACATAGAACAGTGGTTCTCAACCTGTGGGTCCCTAGGTGTTTTGGCCTACAACTCTCAGAAATCCCAGCTAGTTTAACAGCTGTTAGGATTTCTGGGAGCTGAAGGCCAAAACATCTGGGGACCCACAGATTGAGAATCACTGACATAGAAACTGGTACTTTTTAGTTAATTAAATTGAGATTCCAATATGACACATAAGAAAAAACACAAAAATAATGTTTTCTTCTAAATCATTCTATTCACATAATATATCACTTGACATTTATTAATCTCCTCTCTCTGCTCCAGTGTGTTAAATATTATACAGAATCTAAAACTGCTGGAGGGAGAGAAGCAACAAATATATATTCAGATTTGTTTCTTTCTCCTCCATTTAGTATTGCCAGCAGGTGTTGTTTATTCTGGAATTATTACATATACCAAGGGATAACAACATCTCAAGGTTGGGGAAGAGTCATATTAGTGCTGGACCTTAGAGAGCTGTAACTTCACCATGCTGTCTTCTCATCCATTACATTTTATTGGAAAAGGCTCTTCACACCTTCAAGAAAACAGGTAAATTTTCTGCAATTTTCTCCTACCAGCTGTTTTAAGTACAGTCCTTTGTTTCAAAACAGGAAAGGAAAGTACTTCTGGATTGGGGGGGGGGAGCTCACTCCCAAGGGCATTAAATAGTTCAGGGAGGCTAAAACCTAGCAAAATTGCCCCCGTCCCACACTAACTGGAGGGCATGAGGCTGTCTGTTTAAAAAATGTGGGTCAGAATTCATAATATGAGCTCTGAGTAACTCTCCCCATCCTGTGAAGACACCTTATCCATCCTTCTTCAAATGCTAATAGCTTTTTTTCTTGTGTCAGGAGTGCCTTGAAAAACTGCAAGGTGCTTCTGGTGTGAGAGAATTGGCCGTCTGCAAGGATGTTGCCCAGAGGACGCCCAGATGTTTTGATGTTTCCTTATGGGAGGCTTCTCTCATGTCCCTGCATGGAGCTGGAACTGATAGAGGGAGCTCATCCGCGCTTCCCCAGGTTTGATTTGAATAGGCAACCTACAGGTCAGCATCCCAACCTTCAAGTCATCAGTCCTGCCAAAACAAGGGTTTAACCCACTGCGCCACTGGGGGCTCCATATGCTAATAGCTACAAGAGCACCATCCCTAAGTAATGAAAAAAAGCCTTCAGGGAAATCAAAGATTTGAACACAGAGACAGAAAAATCACACTGGGTGTGGAGGGAATAACTATACCAGGAAGGGTGAAGAAGTGATACAAAACCAATTAAGATGGAATGATGGTTGAACTGTAGTAATACAAAAAGAGAAGGAATGTACCTGGATGTGATAGAACTGGAGGATATATTGGGTTCTTTCTTATCATTAGTGTTGAATCTTTTCAATATTTACTTAGAACTAGAGGAAAGAAACTGGAAAGACAATACATCCTAATTGGTTAAAAAAAATCCACCTCCCCATGCACAAAAGAATCCCACATTAAAATAAATAGATGA